>NC_090931.1:1213398468-1213701498 GCF_040938575.1 Ambystoma mexicanum
AGATCTCTGTGAGGGCCTCTCTCTTCAAAGGAACCTAAAGACGACCAGCGGTGAACGCCCTCGAACCCATGACCTTGCATTCCGACCACAACAGTGAGCCTTGTTTTCTCCAGCGATTTAATGTCCCCAGGACAGTTTCTAACTTTCTAGGTGTTCAGGGACCCGAGATCCCTTATGTCTCTTGAACCGCCTTCCTCCCCATTGGGTTTGAATTGGGCGTAAAGTCCTGCTTACTGTAGCTATATCTGGGGCAATCCCAGGATAGTGGAGTCGGGGTCAGTACCTCTATGGGTCATCCTTAAAAACCTCAGCAGTGGTAGCTTGTTTTTCCTTTTGCTGAGCTCGACCTAACACCCTTATGCCCCCAACAAGCTTAGGCATCCTTTTCTAGGCCCTCTTGGGGCCAGTCCTGGCGCCTTTGGCGCCAGGCTCATACTTAATGAAGACTTGTGCTTGGGGACTACTTTATTTCAGTGCCAGTCAACATGGAGGCATCCACATAGCTTGGCTCCTTGGAACCAAGCTATGCGGTATAGTGTTTTGGGTGTGGTAGCCTAAGGACTATTTTACCAGGACTACTTTCTTGATGCTATTTAAACCACACCTGTCATGCATGCTGGACATATTACCTCTGGACCTGGAACAACATCTTCACGCAGAACGAGTTATGGCCATAGAACTGCTAGACCGTTCTATTCTAAATGGAGATTGTTTGATGCACTGCCGGGAAAACGACGTCTGCATTATTCCCGTCGTTAAATTCACGTGATTCAGGTTAGTCACGTGTGTTATGGCAGTACATTCATAAGCAGCGTGGATACATCGCTCGCTGCTTCTAATTGAACCAATATGGCGTTTGGTAGCTGAAACCCTTGATCTGCGTCCTCGCATTCTCTTCAGTTACTTCCTTGGCTTCTTCGGCGTGTTTTCTTCCACACGTGAATTCCTGGAGCTGCTGCCTGGAAGTCACAGGTTGGCCGCACTGTCTGCGTGCTCTTCAGTCGCGTGTATTCTGACACGGGGGTTCCTGATTTCTTCGCATGCTGCTTTCCTGACTACGTGAAGTTTGGTCACGTGTAAATCCCACGCGGACGCCGTTTCCAAGCGCGGCTGTCCTGGGCTGCATGTACTTTGGTCGCGTGTTAAATCTCACGCGGACGCTAGCGCGGCTGTCCCGGCTGCGTGTACTTTGTTCGCGGGTAATACACACACGGACTCTGGAACTCTTCAGGTACGGCTGCTCTGACTGCGTGCACTTCTGTTTGCGTATCGCACGTGGTCTACTCTACTCTTTATACGCTGCGGTCCTAGTTGCGTGTCCTTGTGTTGCGTGTGAATCCTCACGCTTGCAAGGGAGGCTGTCCCGGCTGCGTGAACTCTGTCGCGTGTAAACCTGCACGCGGGCTTTTGAACTCTGTTGAAACGTGTAATTCCACACACATACAATTCTTTGCTTTGGAGTGAATCCCTGGCACCTGTGATGAGATAACAGGTGGACTCATTTCATCATATTTCTGTTCTACGTGGGTAAGGAAGTATTTTTGTTTTTTAAGGTGATTGTGCACAGTACTTTGGATGCTATACTGTGGTGCACCAACTCGGTATCTAGCGTGAGCCTCGTGCCAATCGGGATAAGTCTCCCTTACTAACCTTCCCCTCCTTTTCGTTGTTTCAACTCCTGGATTTCTTCAGAGACTTTGGTGGAGACTTCAGTTCTAAGCCTACAGGTCAGTGTTGTTAATTAGTGCTATTGCTGTTCTATAGTTGATTTGGGACAGTTTCTCATGATACTTTATCCTAGCCTGACTTCCTATAAAGCTCCCACGCCCTTTCCAATGATCCCTCTCTCTGCCTGTTTCACCAATCAGAGAGTGGTATCATTTGGAAGGTCTAATTTGACTTCACTACTATCAAGTCGTGTGAATAAGGATCCGGAAGAGCCCTACCAATTGTATCCTTTTTGGTTACCGTATCCTTTTCATAAGATACCTTGGTGATTTATGACAACGCCCGACTTGGATAACACGCTTTGCGTTACTTTGCAATCCTGCAATATGACGCTCATTGTGTTCAGCTGCATCTGCAGACCTCGAAAGAACAGCCTCTAAAAAACAAAAGGACATTGTTAATAGCAGCAGCTTACCTGTGATTCCACCGCAAGCTGCCTTCCGCTCCTGCAACCAGCATCCAAGGAAAACCGAGCCTCCCAGACCGCCAGATCTGCAAAAAGGAGAGAAAAAGGACATTAGACATTTTACAATTGTACCAGCAGCTTCCCTCACGAGTCACCCATCGACCAGCATCGCCTTGGGACTTCTTGCTCCGGGTGAGCACCGCAACATACTGGAACAAAAGACAACAGGTTAGCAAAGGCAAGGCATCATAGCGCTGCGCATAGCGCCTACTTACTGCATCAAGGCGCTCTCGAAGCACCATCACCTGCCGGCAAGTCCCAATTCAGCCAACGTTCCACAGCAAACTTCCGCGCACCTAAGGAGAGAGAAAAGACATTCTTTAAATCCAAGACAGGCATACATTATAACAGTAATAAGACCTACCTGAAAGACTCTAAAGGGCCTGCATCAGTGAAGTAACTAGATCGCACTCGCCCACAAAGGACAACGCGCCCCTGCATAGAAGGCAGGACGGAGAGCACGCCAAAACCCATAACAAGGTGAGGAAAGGTCCGGGGAGGGGCTGCGGGCATACGGGGAGTTGGGAGGCTCTTACCCCAGTTGCCCAGTCTTGAACATTGCCCACCTGTTTTCCAGGCAGAACTTCTCCGCTGATTATACCTGGGAGCGGCTGAGAAGGGCACCAGAGTCCCCACAGCTGGGTGGCGTCCCCGTGCATACCTGATGAGCGTAACAGCTTTGGCCCTGCACTCACTGAACTTCAGTACTTTATGTGTACCAGCTAAGTGGGCCCTCCTGGATACTTACCTCTTCCCTCAGGAACCTATTGGGACACCTAAAAGACAACCAGAAAATTGGTACAGGCAATAGCTGGAAATTTGAAGTTACAGTATGTGGTGCTGGGTGCCTGTTACGCTCACCTGGCTCCCACAGAGGTGTCGATCGGAACTGGACAGCTGCGGTCTCCACCAATGACGCGTAGGGCCGAGATGACGGACTGGACTGGCCCACCTAGCTTTGTTTACTTGGCCCGTAGGAATATTCTTCTGATGGTTTGGAAAGATGAGCTCTCCATCCTGCATTGAGCGCAGATGCAGTGGAAGCTGCGCCGACCCGTGAAGAGGAATAGTACCCCCGGTGGTAAAATCAGGTAAGTCTATGGGAGGGTAACTAATATTCCTCTGTGTATTCCCTTGGCTCACCTTGCTGTTCTTGTCTTCTCCTTAGGTGCCGGAGTGCGGCGGGAACATACAGGAGGATGCGGTGGAATGTGAAGATGCTGCGAAGGCCGGTGAGTTCAGCGCGGCGCTGCAGCAGGCGAAGCGACGTGCATAAAATAACTTCTTTCTTCCAGCTCGAAGGCGCGATGGATCGGGAATTCAGGTAAGGATTAAAGGTATTGCTCTTGTTCTAACCTTTTCTCCTTCTTTCTCCCTTCTTCTAGGAGCTCCAAACTCGAGGCGGGCGTGGCAGAAGGCTGGATGCAGACTTGCAGGCACGGCGAGCGTTACGCTGCTGGATGCAGAATAACGAAGCGTGTGCTGCTCTTCGGGCGTGGTTTAAATAGCCTCCAAAGTAGCCCCAGGTAAGTATTCCTCCCCAGCCCCGCCCGAGTAAAAAATAGTCCCTAAATAGTTATTTAGGTTTCGTTATATTTGCATTTCGATCTCATCTCAGCGTCACAATCACATATATCCATGTATTGATATATACATTTAACATCTGTTCTCCCTACTTTAGTAAATGTATTTATTTATAACCCAACTGTGAGTTGTACATATGTACTAAAGCTTGTTTACTTGGGTGAAATAGTTTTATAACTTATTTGTGTGGGTCTTTTCCGTATTAAGTCTGATAAGTGTTAAATGCACTACACAACAGTGTCACCTTCCTCCTCAGGCCAGCCTTGATGCTTGGTCAATGCTACTTAAGAGAGTAGCTTTGCTCAACTTGGGATCTGAATACCCTTGATAACCCTCTGTTGGTTTTTCCAAGTCTTATCCTAGGTAGTGACTCTCCTAACTTGTGAAAGTTGTGAAGAAACAGTTGTCAGGACACAACAAAGCACTACAGATTTGGTAACTAAAAACCTACCGCTCTATACTAGACCAAGTTACTCATTTTAAGAAAAAGGTAATCTACAAGTTCAATATAAACATGTAATCCTTAATCCTTTTAAAATTGAGAAAGTTAAAGAATTATGAAAAGATAAGGGTCCCAATGCAAAAGGTGGTGAAAATAATTCAATTCCTCATAGCTTATCAAGCTTCACTGCCATTTTCTTAAATAGATGCATCAGGTGAGGAAGAAGGGGTGCCTCCCTCTTCACCTTCCATCCCTCCTCCATCTCTTACTCGATTAGCAAGACCTACTAAAAAGATAATTTAGAGAAAGAAATTGCACTAGGAATAAAGAGAATGTGTTGTTAGATAAAGACAAGGAAAGAGGAGAAAGGGAAAGAGCCTTCCTTTAAAGACAACAAGAAGATCATAGAGACCAGAAGGAAATGAAGCAAATGTCTTGTGATGCCTGGTCATCTGTTTCAGGGGCAACTAATGAAAATGAATGCTTTCAGCTCATCTCCTCACCTCGAGATTGCCCAAGGACTTGGTGAGTATGTACAATGAGAAGAATGGTTTTGTGGATTGGTTAAGAGAATTTAAGGTGGTACGTTGAATGCAGAGTTAATGATCCTGATCTGATTCCCTGGAATCTTAGACTCCCTCAGATTGGGTATTATGCCATCATAGAGATAAGGTCGACTTTGAATATGTTAAGCAGGTAAATATAGCCAGATTTGGGAAGACTCCTGCCCAGTACTAAAAGGTTTAGGGAGCAGAAAAAAAGGCTAATGTTTAATGTGTTACCTGGGTTTGTGATTCGACAAAAAACCTGGATTGGTGGATTGAAGGCCACCTAAGTTAAACTTTTGAAGACTTGAGAAGTTTGTTTATGCTTGAACATCATTTTCGATGCATGTTCCCCAGAACTGAAACAGCACTTGGCTGGTTCCAAAGAATTAGACCCCAAGAAGCTGGTATTTGCTACTGTCATATGGGTAGCCAATATGGTGACCCATAAGGTCAATGGAGTTCCTCATAAAACTGAGGAGGGGAAGAAACAAAAGGAAAAAGGAGGGTCTGCTAAATCTCATCCCAAACAGTGCCACAAAAGAAATTGGAGGGTTAACCCACATAAGAAAAACAGCCGTTTGAGCACAATAAGCCTCCCTTTCAAAGAACTTCTGTAGAATGCGTGGTTCAGAATATGTCATCCTTATTTGTGCTAGTCCTTGTATATCCCAGTTTTCCCATTCCTTTTGAAACTCAGACAAAAGCTCTTTGGATCACAAAACCTGTTGTCAGAGATCTGTTCCTTCTCATGACACAGTTCAATTATGTACAACCAGTCAACATCCTCTTTAAAAATCATTGTCTATCTTACACTAACAATAGAAAACAAAGGGCACACCTACAAAGTGTCAAAGATTTTCGAAGTAGTGACATCAGAAACAATGTACAATCTCTGCTCGAGTTCAAATCAATGCATCAAAAGTATATTTCACAATGCACATGTATTGTTGATAACTAGTGCCTTTCTGATGGATACAAATATGCATTTAAATCAGTGTATGAACATGCAATGGTCTTGATAAAAAAATGAAAAACTGCATGTAGAAATTCATTACATACTGGCAAAAGAACAACTGAAGCACTTGGTGCAAGGTCCAATTCCAAGAGTGTGTTCCCATAATCATCCCTGGTAAACTCCCTCCTGGGGAACATTGTAGCCAACGAAAAGTTGCCGTAGGTATTGCCAACCCGCTGTGGGAAAACAAAACATAACATTTTCTTTATAGTAAAAGTAATGTGTTCAATACAGTAACAAGGATTAATCCTAAAACATTATCTATTAAGCCATTTTACATGGTCAAACTATTTTCTGCACGCAGCCTTTTAGGGACATTACTTGCCTGTTAAATGGATTAACATGCTGTGGTTTCCTGCTCTTTCATCTTGGCCAGTTAAGTTTCCAGAACTATCATTTACATGAAAATGTTACTTACCTGTGATAATCGTTCAACCAACATATCTTCAATAGATTAAAATACTCCTCACCTATTTGTCTCTACAAATCATCTAAATTTTGCCTAAATGCTCAAACAGAAACAAACCTCATTCATAAATCATGGCAATCCGCATTATTAACACCTGCCAGCTGTGGCTTTGCCACTCAGAAGTTAACAATGAAGGCTTTATGAACAGATATAATTCTATGTTTAAAGCTTTCTGTACAATGCCTGCTCCTGCTCACTACCTGCTCCTCAGAGTTTTCTCTATAAATGTATGCTCTGTCCGGGCTGCTGGTCCTCCTGCTGCTCTCTCCTTCATCCCCTCATCAAGGCATTGCTCATGCGTGCTGCTCTGCCCCACAATGGAAAAAGAAAGGGGGCACTTTCTTTTTATAAAGAGACCCTTTTTAGTTTGGGCTATTAGGTGGCACTGAAAGCGCTACCTCTAAAACCGAAACTATTGTCATTAACATAAGAGTTTCATATATGGGCTATTAATGAGGGTCTGTAATGCTTTTCCAATCGAGATGACATTTCAGGAGGGATACACAGTTGTAATCCCTCCCATTCCGTGCCCCCAACCAACGTAATCCCTATGGCTAATCCCACCCATTCCTGCCCATCTCGGAACTCTTCGATTTTGTGTGAGCTCTCCCATGGAGGCAGCCATCTTGGATGACTGTCTCTAAAGAAACTCTCTGGAGACGAGCCAAAACCAGCAGCCATCTTTGAATGGGAAAGATACCATGCATCTTGCAAATAAAAGGATACATTGAATCATGCAGTTATAATCTCTTTTTATTATTACGTAAAGATTACTTGCACTTAACACCCTAGTTCAATTGTGTTAAAATGTTTACAGTTTAAAGAAATAATTAAATAATCCTAACAATGGGCCATTTAGATTTGAGATGGTAGCGAACCAAAAGTATATAAAATGTACTGTGATAAACATTGGAAAAATGACAAAATGGGTAGGGTGGTAAGGAAGTTTTGTCCAGTGTTCTTGAGAGCTTCTGGCGCATAGCATCTCCTTAGCTTGAGAAGGTATGTCCTTGAAGAATGCCATGTTTGCAGCCAGCTCTCCGGATGAAAGAAGTCAACAGCAACAGAGCCAGGCTCAAAGGTGCAGCCTATTAGGCACTGCCAGAGCCGGGGAATCAATCGCCAATTTCACCGCTGCGGATGAATGAAGTAAATATCCCCGCCCGGACCGTGACCCTGGCCCGGCAGCGTCAGGCTTCTGCATTTGAATCACCACTGCGACCCCGGCCTGACAAAGACGTGCAGAAGGCCAGCCGAGGGAAAGGTCTGAATTATAATTATTTTCAACCTGTGTTGCTATGAGTTGTCTTGCTTCCAAGACAAACTTGTTGCCCTTGAGCTATTCTGCCGGACTCCCTGAACGGGTGCCCTGAATTAGACCATCAATCGCAGAGCCCAGGAAAAGTTCACATGGTGTCTCATGCCACCAAGTTATCCATTCCTTGTGCGCAGGATATTAAATCGGGTAAACATAAAAATAAAAGAATATTTAACCTGATGCTTTCACTTTCCTAAGAACAATCAGTCCGATCTCCTTGTAGGTGGAACAAGTGATTAAATAGAGAAACTTGATCTTTGCTTTCCAGTAAGTCCTGGCCGCCAGAGGCCGATGAATAAATATTTCTGGACCATGCTTCCACTTCATGCTCTCAAAGTGTTTCTCGTATTTGGCGCTGAAAGGTTACTTGCAACTGTTGCTTTTCGGGAGCGTTCTATATGCGCAGATCAGTACACCAAGCCATGCTGTATTAAGAATCTGCGCATGATTAGGAAAAGCAGGTGTATTAAGAACGGAGTTCAAGAGACAGACTCGAAGCTCTACGAACCTGGATTATTGTGAAAGGAAGAAAACAAAATATATGGCAGAAAGGATGGTATTTCGCGCATGGGTCATGGATGACGGCAAATCAACCGAGCAGTCCTATTTATGCTTGTGACTCAGCGCGATTTAATTGCTGTTTGGATCAACACATTGTGACATTTTCTCTTTGAGAAGCACTTCCTCCACTAATGTGTTCATGAAGGTGCCAAGCTACGAATGGAGGTGAGACGCCCACCTTATTTCCAGACTACCCCTAACCTCCTCCTCACTTTAACTCACTGTGCCTTTCACATTTAGGATTAATGATGCAAACAATGCCTTTGTGTGTGAAGGGGGGGGGTGCTTTGTCATGTTTTGTAGGGCATGGTGTGTTATTATACTGAATTATATAGCTTTACACTCTTTCCCGTGTAGGCGAGTTTGTCTAAGATCATATAGAGCCGGGTTGCATTTCTTTGAAACTATAGTTATTTTTTCGACAAATTGCTTAGAAAGTGCAGTTGTATTATTTATTTAGGACGGATTTCTGAAAATGTGCCCTCCTTCTATAAAGTGGGTGGGGAGTGTGGCGCGCCTGTCAGCCTCGTCTCATCTTTGCTTGTTTCTACTTCTCGCATGGCTCCCATGCAGGGCAGTTTCTAATATTGCACCCAGAGCAAACCGCCAGAATAAGTCTGCAGCCTCTCCCAAGTGGCTCCATACTGCTATCCTCCAGTGGCATCACTAGGGACGCGGTAACTAATGGTGTCACCCCCTACCGGCAGTGACACCATGAGTGGCGCACCGGGTGTCACCAAACCTAGTGAAGCCACTGGCGCAGGCGCAGTCTCCCTGTGTCACCATCCTTCTCCCACGCTTGCCAACCATGAAGGCCTCCGTAACGAGTCTGCTGCATGCCACCGCTGCTTTGCTGTGCCTGTGCCGTGCACAGGGGTTGCTGAGCGAGGAAGTGAAGTGCACCTTGGACCTCGGCAACCACCTTTACTTTACTGTGCATTTCTACCGCGCACCAGGTACTCGAAGGCTTCATGGCGCCAACATGAACACAATACAAAACAGACACGTTATAGAGTGGACGATAACCTTCACTCACAAAGAAGGAACGGTAGAGACACCAGAGTAAGGTGGGGAAACTAGCAGAATAAAAATGTTTTCAGTTTCTTTTTGAAGATGTCCGTGGGCTTAATGTCCCTGAGGTCCGATGAAAGAGCATTCCAGGCTAACGGAGCCGCTATATTAAAAGCTCCTTTGAGAGCTATGCTTGTTTTACATCGTAGTGTTTTAAGAAGGTTAGTGTTGTTGGATCTTCGAGATCTCATGATTTGTTTTTCCACTATGGCCTCCAAATAGGCTGGCATGTGACCTGTAATACATTTATGAGTGATTAATAGCATTCTGAAATGCACTCTGGCTTTAAAGGGGAGCCAGTGCAAGCTCTGCCTTGCCTCAAACACATGTTCCTTCAACCTCCAGCCCTTCACCACTCTAACTGCGCCATTCTGAATGACCTGTCAACGGTTCGTCTCTACCTGTGTGATGTCGATGAGGAGGCTACAATAATCGATTTTTTAACCAACGAGGACTCTGGCTATAGTCTCTGCGTTCCTTTCCGATATGAGTGGGCGGAGATGTCGTAGCAGGTTATGTAGAAACCAGGTTGCTCACCTGAGCTTTCATGTTCACATTCTGGTTGAGGATGCCTAATCGTTTTTCTTTTTTCTTTACCTCGATTTTACAGTTTGTGATGTTGAAGCTATTGAACATCGGGCCTAACTTGATAAGCCTCTTGTCCATTCCCACAATCA
Source organism: Ambystoma mexicanum (assembly GCF_040938575.1). Taxonomy (NCBI): domain Eukaryota; kingdom Metazoa; phylum Chordata; class Amphibia; order Caudata; family Ambystomatidae; genus Ambystoma; species Ambystoma mexicanum. Next base: position 1,213,408,348 of record NC_090931.1, read on the forward strand.
GGAGTTCCGTCTTTTCACTGTTGAGGGCCAGGACATTCAGTACCATACAAGTGTGGATGGTGTCATATGCTATATTGATGTTGCTTTCATTTATGCTATAGGACCCTGTTATAGGGATGACACATGGTCATCCATGTAATTGGCGAACAGAATGCCCTTGTGTTCTAGTAAGTTGAAAAAAGGCAGCACAAAGATGTTGTAAAGGCTTGGCGAAATGCAGGCCCTGTAGGGTACCCCATAGGCCAAAGAGACAGGTTTAGCCTCTGCCTCCCCACTAGCAACCCTGCCCTGTCTTCCATTAGGAAGGAAGCAATCCATTGAGCAGCATGGTCCAAAAATAGGGCTATGTCCTTTAACCTGGAGATCAAGATGGAGTGATCCACCAGGTCAAAGGCAGCCGAAAGATGCAAAATCATAAGTATGGAGGCCTGGCCGCTGTCCATGGATTCCAACAATTTGGATTTCAGGGCAAGGAGAGCGGTCTTGGTCCCGTGACTTTGCTTAAACCCTGATTGATACTTGTGAAGGATCTGTGAAATGTTAAGGTGTAGTGAAATCTGGTTATAGGCCACCCTAGCCAATATTTTCAGAACAAACGGGGTATTGGTGATAGGTGTGTAGTTTGCCGGTGTCAAGGGGCAGAGGTCTGGCTTTTTTAACAGGGGCGTAATCCATGCTTCTGGGACACAGTTTTGTGCAAAGGAGGCATTACCGAATTTGGTGAGAACTGGAATAAGCACAGAGGAACACTCCTTGATAATCATGGAGGACCCGGGATCCCCCTTGCAGCTGGTAGTTTTAAGTTGCCTAATGACCTTAGTAAGTTCTGGTTCGGAGACAGGTGAGAAGTGAAAAGCCTGATGAGCACCAGCGTTAGCTGATGTCACACTGGGTTCTGGCTCTGGATCTCTATTTAGAATTAGTTTTTTTACCTCAATACTTACTTTAATTTTTTAAAGTTTATCCATCATAGCTATCAGAATATCAGAGCACAAAGCCTCATTTTTCAGAAGTGGTTCTTTAGTTGGTCCTTTCAGGTGTTCTTGTTCTTTTAAGATTTTAAACAACTCCTTACTACCTGAGCTTGAGTTGAGGGTAGAGGCCCATGGTTTTTGGTTCTCTGATGTTAATTTCCGATAATTTCTTACTAGCCTCGCGACCCTGTGGTCGCCGGTTTTCCTTGTGAAGCAATCATTACAGGTCTGAAAATAAATACATGAGTGGTCAGACCAGGGACAAGGCAGGATTTCATTGTCTGAAATGTTCATATTATGCGATGCCACCCAGTCTAAAGTGTGCCCCCCCTTTGTATGTGTGGGGGCTCTCACAGATTGTTGAAATCCTAAGGAGTCCAGTGCAGCCTTCAGAGTCCCTGCCGTAGCGTCCAAGTCGCTACCAAAGTACTGCAGTTTTGGCCACCTGGCCAAAGTCCCGGCCAAAGTCACTCTACCTTGCCAAGGCCCTTCAGCTGCCAGCTCATTCCTGGTGGCACTGGAGCCGGAGCTGGAGAACAGACTTGCCTACTGTTAGGGGAGTTTTCCTAAAGTCCCACTGGCAGTGAGACTTTAGCAAGCTATGCCAGTGGTTTGTAGATCCCAAACGCTTAGTATCAGTCTGTACTAGCTCAGGACATTGGTAGAGTGGCAGAGCAGTCAGGTTTTAAATGTGAGCTGTAGGTAAGCACACTGAATTTTAGCTAGACAGACACAACAAAGAAGCACTTACACATCTAGTTATATAAAAATTATATTTATTATATTTACACCAGAATCACCTTAAATACTTCATACGTTTATACTAGAACACTTGAGAATACTTGATAATACACTTCAAAGGGCACTTTCCCTTTTGTGTTTGTTCCCGGTTACATTTGTAGCAACGTTACAAAAGGAACAAACAATGGTATTGTATTATCGGTTATTGCGCACTCATGCGGTTTTCAACGGTTTATACAGTAGTACATTTACTCTGGAAACACATACAGTAAAGTCACTTAAAGGGAGTAAAATGGTTAGCTAGTGCAACATGAGCTTAGTTCAAGATTCTAGAGATGGTTTATTCGACTAGTAAGTCTATTAAGTCCAAAAACGCAACCCTTGCTAAAGGCAGTTCGGAGAGGACTTTAAGTCTTGACAAACAGCGAATTGCGAAGAGTTCCTGTGGATTTTTTAGATGTCTAGAGTTATTGAAGCAGAAAGTTAAAAACTAACAAGGGACATATTAAAACTGACTTGAAAAGGGGAGACAAGCAGCGGCTTGCGTTAGAGGTAAGAGGGGGTTGCCCTGGACACCTCTACATGCACTCCAACGCTCTGGAGCGGCTGCCTGGAATCAGGGAAGCAATACCTTTTCCCCCTGCAGTCCCACACTCTGGTTAGGGGGTCTGGAGGGTTATTGTGGGTTCAGCAATGATTTGGATGGATTGAGCCTTTCCATGATGATGCACTGGAAATGGGCAGCAGGTCCCCTGGTATTGGGGTTCTGTAGCTCTGAAAAGCTACTAGGACCTCGGGAGATGGCTCGTTTCTTGGGACTGATTGTTCACACCAGCTAAAAGGAGGGAGTCGACCTCTTTGGAGCTCCTCTGTCGCATAGAAAACGGGTTCAGGACAGCAGTGGTTGCTTCACGGCATTGCAAAAGGTCTGCAGGCGTCTCTGGTTGTTTTTTTTTTTTTTTTACAGAAAGGGTGTTTGGTTGTCCAATCAGGACAGGCAGACCCCCCCTGAGGGAGCTGGACCTATTCAGGCACTCTGGCAGACAAAGGACAGGGGGGTGGAAAACTCCTCCCCTACTTCTTGCCTGCCCAGACACCCTGGAGCCTAGGCGGGGATACCAACTGGCTCCTGCCAAAGGCAAAACACCCACAGACCTCCCCCCTCCCAGAATGGTAGAAGGGCTAACAAAGAACAACCACGGTAGTAATGATGAAAAAAGAAGGGAGGCCCCAAGTTGGCACTTGGGTGTCCCTATTGTGCACTGCCGAGGCTATGGACATAGCCTGCGGCATAAAAAATACACAATAGTTGGTAGGACATGTCCACTGCCGGTGATGGTCTATGTGACTAAAAAGGCACAGGAGAAGAAAGAAGGGGGATACTAGGTATCCCTTTGGCACTGCACTGAAGGTGGTGCGTGCCAATCTCTCCAACTATAGAGTTTTGGGAGAGATACTAAGGACCTCATCACGAGTTAGGCAGTAGCCCTTAAATGCGGTGGTAACCCGATTACCGCCGCATTTAAGAGTCTGCCCAATTACGTGTCTGGCAGCATTTACCCTCAGCTGGGGGTAAATGCACCAATTTAACAGCCATTTTCTGGCACAATTAGTGCGGCGCTATTAACGCGCGCTAACTGCACCGAAAATGCCCCATTGGGTCCAATGGGGAATACCCATTACCGGCCAACCCTTGATCCGGCGCTAATAACGCTGGATCGGGCGGCAGTAACGCTATTAGCCTAGGCAGTATCCCGGCGGTAATACCGCCCAACTCGTGATGAGGCCCTTAGTATCTCTCTATCCTTAAGAACTGTAGTTACTTGAGGATACAGATAAAAATTATCTTAAAGAAGGACCCTAAGGGTCTCCAGCAACACTGCCCATAAGGAGCTGTGTGTTGCAGTAGTAAAAACACAGATGCCTTTAAGAGCTATGGGGCAGACAGACTCCATAGTACAAGTAGAATACAAAGAACAGAGTTCCAAAAGGCAGAGCCCACAAGAATGAATGAGAAGAAAAAGTCTCCACCCATTCAGGATTGAAAGAAAAAGGTCCAGAAGTCCAGCAAAAAGTTAGGGACTGACCATTTATCCTGTAGGGCTGTAGGCCGTATAGGGTTCATAATCGGGACTCCTTGGCCTGGGGTAAAGTGAATCAGTGAAGCCTTCTGGCCATACCAATGTTTGACCAGCGCTTGAGCTTATCACTGGCTTAAGCCATCAGGAGGACCATTATCTTTAACACCAGCACATAATCCACCACAGTACAGGGTGACCAAAAAGAAGCTCAAAGGTGCTTAAACCAAAACTCTCTTGAGGTACCTCTCTGTAGGCTAAGAGTAAGCACGGTAACAGAGGATCCCACTTTCTCCTTTGGGGCTCTTCCAGAGCCCCAATCATGCTATTGAGAGTCCTATTAAATCTCTCAACCAAGCCATTTGTTTGTAGATGATAAGCAGATGAAAACGTATAAGTGACCCCCACACACTTTCCACATGGCTTGCATGTACTTAGACATGAAGTTACTGCCTCAGTCAGGCAACGTGCTTAGGGAAGCCAACCCTAGTAAAAATGACAAGTGATGCTTTAGCATCTGACTAGGCAGTCACTGTCAATCCCTACCCTCTCAAATGGCGTCAAACAGCGTTTTCAATAAATCCTCAACAAATATATCCATAGGACCCTTGCATGCTGTCTCGGGTACTCCAATTATGCAAACATTATTTTGCCTTCAGCATGACTCAAAGTAATCACACTTAATCAGCTTTTGTTCACCTCTAGTTTCAGGTTTGTTATTTCTCTGTCATGTCTGTTGACCTTAACCTAGGTCTCCCCAATTCTGGTCTCTGCCTCATTAATACGGCCATTCTTTTCTCCAATTTAGATTTTAATGAGCCAATGGTAGACACAATATCATCTAGCTTCATATTTACTGACATGAAGCCATTTTGCATCGCTGTCATCAGATGGTCCTCACGGGAATCTCCAGAGGTCACGCCATGGTCATCATTAGCGAGAGGGTTTGCAAGTCCAGAAGCCTTTGCTGGGGTGTTAGTGAATTAATCCATATGACCTTTTTTCTTCCCCTCCAGCTTCTTTCGTCATGTTTTCAGGCTTATTACAGACATAGATGGTATCCTAGGGGCTAGTACTCCAAGTAGTTCAGCTATCTGAGCTACAGGACCTTTAGGCCAAGTGAATGTGAACTAGAGAAGCCTGTTACTTGGGCAACCCACCAATTCTCAGTCAGTGTACTCCCATTCCTAGCTGCAGTCACAAATAAGCATGGTGGGGGTTCAGCTCAGTATCGGCTGTATTCAAAAGGTTCAGACACGATAGGGTATGTTGCCTATGTGCAGTACAAAAGAGTCCGTCCATCACTACACCATAATATGTATTTGAATATGTTGAGCCCTGCTCCTGGGTATTAGCCAAGTATGAATAGTCAGAGGCCTTAGAAGGATGATTAGGCCGTGTGTTTACCCTCAAGAAATATTCAAAGCAAGCTTGCAGCTTTGGCTACTGTGCCAGCATCAGTGCTGTATGTAATGGGCCCATATGTATGTGGCATTGAGGTATTGGGTTGTAAGAAATAAGGTTTTCAATGCACTTCTCTTCCCAGATTCGCTCAGCAAATATCGGCCTATAGGTCAGTCCTATCCACTAAGCTGATGGTTAAGCCATGGGGTGACCTTGCAGCAATGAATCAGCAGTGTTTATTTTGCACTACTTGGAAGAGCTCAGCGTGTCTGCAATGGCCGTCGGGGGTGGGAGTGGAGCTACAAATCAGACAGCAAAACAGATCCAGCTCCCACAGACGCTAACATGGTATGTTGTCATCTCTGGGGATACACACTGTGTAATGTGGCTCCGAGCCCCGCTCCATGTGAGTTTGTTAGCCCCTGCTGAGTATGATGGCGGAGTATCGACCGCTTTCTTTTTTTGAAAATTAGATTTTATTGGCATTTAAGTTATAACATAATACCGTAAGAATCTTAAAATGTCATTTAGTTTCAATTATAACCTTAACCCCCTCCTAACCCACCCTCACCGCTTAGCCATGGACCATTCATTTGTTGTTACATCAGGGATCGGACCCGCAGAGTATCATTTCACTTCCCATTCAGAGTAGCTCTGCTGTGTACGCTAAAACCTTGGGCGCACCTACCAGCATTTTATCGTTGATCATTAATCATTGCCAGCCCCTCATCCCAGAATCACCACATTTCACCCTAGACCTGTACGCCGCCAGACCCCTTCTTTGAATGTTCCCCAGGGGCTTCAAGCAGACTGTCCGTATTTTTCAAACACTGTCCTTCAATGTTCGACCTGGATTCATCGATAAGGTGGGTTAGGAACTCCATGTCATAAATTGCTCGAACTTTAGTGACCCATTCTTTTTCCACAGGCATTCGTAGAGTTTTCCATCTCTGGGCCAGGCAGCACCTAGCCTCCACCAACATGATCTGAAACATATGGTTGTGTGTCTTACCAAGGTCTCCCTCCACCTCAACCCCAAAAAGGAGAAGCCATGGGGACATGGTCCTTCCTATCCCATGCACCCCCTTTATCCAGGACAAGACCTCTTTCCAGTACGTCTGCACCACCGGACATTTCCACCACATGTGCACATAGTCCCCCTTTGCACTTCAAACAATGCAGGTCATATCCCTCCCTCATCCAGGCTATCCTCTGCGGAGGATAGTGCCATCTATGCAGCAGTTTCAGGGCCTGAAGGCGGTACTGGAGCGAGGCAGTCGAGCGATTTGCCTGGCTGCACAAAGTGGTCCATCGCCTATCAGCAATGTCATCGCCTAAATCGTTCCCCCATTTCACCTGCGCAGGTGGAGGATCCCTCAGGGCTGCTAAGAACAGGAGTCTATAGAGCCTGGATATTACACCCTTGGATCCCTTGTGTGAGATCAAGAATCTTTCAATGTCTGTTAATTCCCTCCTAAGGGTGTCCCCCTACCTGCCTTCAGTGAGAGCCCCCTTTAGTTGCAGATAACAAAAGGGCGAGAGGTTGTCCATACCCAAGGCCTCCTCAAGCTCCTTTAAGGACATAAAAAGTCCCCCCCCACCCACAACTGACCCGCCCACCCACAACTGACCCGCCCTACTAAGACCAGCCCAACACTGTTGGAATGCAAGTGGTTCTTATATCCCATCCTTAAGCGGGGGAGCCCAAATGCAGCTCAGAGGTGAGGGCCATGCTGTGAGCCATATATAGTCACCTCCCTCCTTCCATACCGACCATAAGCCACCCAGCAACGGTGTCGCAGAACCCTCCCTGGGATAAGTGTCTTGGGGACCCACAACCATTCGTCCAACGTGACTGGGGACAAAACCTTGTTATCCATTGCCACCCATTGCTTCCCCGTGCCCGGAGTGAAGTGATCCACCAAAATTTTTAACTGAGAGGCCCTGTAATATGTCTCTAGGTCCGGGAACCCAACCCCCCCTCCTCCTTTGGCCTTGTCAGTACCTTGTAAGAGATTCTGTGTTTTGTAACCACCCAGAGGTAGCGTAGTAGGGCCTGTTTAACCTCCACCAGGAATGGCTTGGGTATCTGGATTGGAAGTATTTGAAACAAAAACAGAAACTTGGGGGGATTACCATTTTCACCGAATTGAGACGAGCCATCCATGGCAGTCCTGACCCTACCTTCTGCTCAATGTCTCTCTTCATGGCCGACCATAAAGGGAGGAAGTTACTGGCGAAAAGGTCTCCAGGGTTCTGTGTCATCTGAGCACCAAGATAGCATAACCTATCTCTTCGTATTCTGAATGGGAGCCCCTCCACATACTTCCCTTCTGCATCCGACAGGTTTCCTGCCATAAACGCCACCGACTTCCCCAGATTAATCTTATAGCCTGATAGGTCCCTGTACTGTTCCAAACTACTCAAGGCGCATGGCACTGACTGGGATGGGTTGGTGACGTAGAGTAACACGTCATCTGCAAACAGGCTGATCTTGCAGTGCATATCTCCTACCCTCACCCCACTGATCCCTCCCCCCCATTCTCCCGGATGGATGCCGCCCATGGCTCCATCACCAGTGCTTATATAAGCGGGGACAGAGGGCAGCCCTGTCTCGTTCCCCTCCCCACTGGGAACAACCCCGATTCCTCACCATTCACCACTACCCTCACTGAGGGGCCACAATACATCCATCCCAACCATCTCAGGCCCATGCCCAGTGACACAAAAACTCCCCCCATGAAAACCCAGCTCACCGAGTCAAAGGCCTTTTCGGCATCCAAAGATAACAGAAGGGCCCCCTCCTCCCGCACTACCCTCGAGTTCAGCACATCTTACGCATGCTGTCAGGCCCCTGTCTGTTGAGCACAAATCCCGCCTGGTCCGGGTGGACCAGCCGGGGGAGAGATCTCTCTGGCGAAGACTTTTGCATCCACGTTAAAGAGGGAGATAGGCCTATACGAACCACACTCTGTCGGGTCCTTGCCAGGTTTGGGTATCACAGCAATCAGGGCCTGGAGGAATGTCAGTGGTATTGTGTCCTGCCTCCTAATTTGGTTAAATAATGTGGCCATCGGTTTCACCAGAGTGGGTTGGTATTGTTTAAAGAAGTCGGCCGTGAAGCCATCACTTCACGGAGCCTTTCCTGTCCTCAATCTTTAATAGCACCCGCCACCTCTTCCCCCTCTAGGGCTTCACGTTCCGAATCTTTGAGCTTGAGGAGAGGAGGACCGGATCCTCGACTCAGGCCGCCATCTTTCTAGCCTCTCAGCAGCACACCTCTTCCCCACTCAAGATTTCTGCCTCAGCCACCGCCCCCCCATCATTGTGCGGCTCCAGCCCAAGATTGCACTGTGGGGCCTTCTGGGCGTTTCCAGGATATCGCTATACTGCGTTTTGACAGTATGAGCAGGAATTTCACTATTTTCTTCCTAATTTTTGCTTTCTTCCCTCCCGGCACCAATCCCCACAAACACATCTCTGGGGTACACTTGTACATACTGTGTGCTCACCCGTTTAGCTTTCCCATTACTCCCCCAATATCTATGGATCACCCGGCAGTCCCAGATCAGGTGCCAAAATTCTGCTGGTGCATCTCCACATCGAGGGGGTCCTTGTGGGTATTGTGGGTAAATCGGATGCAGTCTGGATTGAGTCATGTGTACTCTGTGCAGATAATTATATTGGATTAGTCCGAACCTCGCAAACCTGGATAACTTTTAAACTTGTTCCCAGATACGCGACGACTGAACATCCATGACCTCATACCCCATATCCCTCTCCCCTTTGATCCCCAGCACCGGTCTCCGTTTCTGTTTGCTAATCCCCCTGTACATCCTAGTGATAACTCCTCTGCTCCTGCCCAAGCCCAGCACCTCCTGCAGCAAGGGGTTCGTCTCTGGTTCCTCTGGGGTCTCATCCCACAAGACAGCCAGTCTCCTAACCAACCGAGCATAGCCCAGGAAGGATCCCGGTGACATTGCATACATTTGTCTCCATTGCTCGCATGACAAACTTTTTCCTGCCATAGAGATCCCCTACCTTAGTACAAACATTACAGTGGAATTTACCAGTGTCTAGAGTTGTCATTATCTCTTGTATGATTGGTGTGAAGATGGATTTCTAAACTCTGACCTTGTGGGCAGAGGTTTAGGAGGCCATCCTAGTTTAGTGAAACAGGGGAACCTTCTGGACAAGCCATACCAATCACGGTAGATTCGCAGGCGGTCAACACTAAGGGCTTCATCACGAGTTGGCCGGTATCCGGGCGCATTTAACGTTGAGCAGTATTTGCGTTAACACAGGGAGTTGTAACACAAACAATGCCCCATCACGAGTCGGCGGGCACACGGCCCGGGCGTTAACACTAATACCGTTCAGTGGTAATAGAGGCTGAAAATCCGAGAACCGAATGAACATTGCGTTAGCGCCGATGGCACGCGCTAATAGCGCCGCGGGAAATGCATCACCGCTGGAATGGGAAACAAAGCGGTGGCCATTTCGGAAATCACAATCCACCTAAAATCGGAGCCCCTAGAAGCCATCCACTCCAAAAAAATACCTGAAAATGTCTCAGGAGCGTGTGAGGGGCAAGTCTTCCCTGGATAGGCTGTGAAAGCCCAAGTTCTCGGACTGTGAACTTGCAATACTGGTGGTGAAGGTGATTTCACACCAGGATGAACTACATGGTCCCCAGCAGAGAAGACAGGGTCACAGCGCCGTAACCGGATCTGGGTGTAGATCAGCGAGAAGGTCACTGTGGCGGGCTGTGTCCCCATGGATAACGGGACTGCCACAAGAGATTTAACGACCTGCAGGTCCGTGTCCAGGGCCTCATGGCACAGCACAGGAGTGAGGGCATGGCGACCGAGGGATGTCAACCAACACCACCAGAGCTGGCACCATGGGAAGGGCAGTGCAACACCCTCATAGACATGGCCTCCATCGAGGGAGTGGGAGGAACGAAGGCAGGCACTGGCACCCAGGAGGCTGGAGGTGAGTCATCCCCAGCCCCCTCGCAAATTTCATTGTGAATAGGCCTCCACACCTTCCCCAGTGTGAATACCCGACAGCCGGGCACTGTGAGTGGGAGCAGTGAGTGGGAGCGACCACAGGCACCCAAGACAGCACCCATGTGCCAGTGAACCTAGGCGACCCCTGTGAGCCAGAGTCGTGGGTAGGGCAGCCAATGGACACATGCAAGCACCATGCGACACACATCCATGGCGGGGGCACAGCATCGCCCTATTGCCAGGTGGGTGTGTGTAGTACCAGCCCCCCTTCACTGACTGCAGCATGCCAGCTGTGCATGTGCATCGTATGCATGAAGTGGCTAACCCAACAATTCCAAACTGGGTCCCCCTCCTTACGTAGCAGACTCCAGTAATAGCAACCCATCGCTAAATCCAAACAGGCCAGGCCCAAGCACGGGTGAAACTGCCCTATACACCCCACCCACCGTAAGTACTGAAATGCATGAAATAATATTTGAGGGACTCCGTCCTCATGCCATACCTTATGTTCCCTACAGGCATCATCCGAGGCCAACGTGGATGACGAGGAAGAAGGCCCATCCCGTGTGCCCAGCCACACCTCCACCAGCACCATCAGCCCGCGAAGGGTCCGGCAGGACACGCCAAGGTGGAGGACACACCCCATCACACCACAGCAATGTCACACCACCTGGGCGCACCCAAGCCACCAGGGCCTCACCACCTGGGCGCACCCCAGCCACCCAGTCCGCATCAACAACCCCGTCCCAAGCCACCAGGGCTTACCAGGATGTGGAAGTGGCCACGAATGCAACCACTCCGGAGGAGGGAGAGTCATCCGGTGAAGAGCAGCAGGCTGGATCTGCCTTGACACCGATACAGTCCTGTTCAGCAAATGGCCACTTCAGAAGAGACCCCTGACCAGTTGGAGACACACAGCCACAGTCCGCAGGTCCGTGCACACCACTGCTGCCGCTCACGCACACCAGTGGCAGATGGGGACACTCCGTCATATGGGTCATCTGCTAGCAGCCCCTCCATCCATGGCATCCCAGCACCTCCAACAACAGAAGCCCCACAATACTGCACAGCCCTGCCCGGCACAGCAGCCCCATAACACGGCACATCCCTGCCTGCACAGCCATGCCCAGGATACAGGAACAGATTCCGCCATGGCACGCCTAGACGTTATAGAGGCACGCCAGAGGAGGATCGAGGGCATGGCCCACGCACACAACCACCACATCAAGGCCATCAGCAGTGCTATTAGGGGGTCAGCCAAGTCCATGGCGTGTGACAATGCACCCACACGTAAGGTCATGGAGGCATGCACTGCAGCCCTCACAGGGTTTGGCCAGCGAGTCCGTGAATTGTGCGAGGGACAATCTGAACATGCAGAACAAATGCGGGAGTTGAACAATCTGCTCCGCCAGCAGCTTCAGTTGGCTGTAGCGGTGCCATCCACCTCCACCACCCCCACAGAGGGGTCCCTACAGGGGTCACCGAGGCCGAGGTCACTGCATCATTTGCAACCCCACTCACCTGATGCCGGTGCACATGGAAAGAGCCAACGTCCCTGCTAGATGGACATTGCACTGTTGGCCTGCGGGCCGGGCACATGGACCCATTGGTACTGTGTGGGGGTAGGGGGTTATGTGTGCTGGGGAGTTGGTGGGGGTACGGGGTATGTGTGCTGGGGAGTTGGTGGGGGAAGGAGGTTAGTCACACAACCATTAAAGCTTGGTCAAACCTGCCATAATGCAAAGACATTCATGATTGTGTAAAAGTGTTCTTTATTTTACTAATGCTAGTCGTGGGATGTGCGCATTCACCATGTTAAAAAAAAAATGCTGATCAACGCCCGTCTGTCCAACCTCCCCTCCCTCACCCCATCCCTATGTGCAAGAGCCCGAGCCCGGGCCACATGCTCATCCTCACTCTCATCCCCCGGGGGTTGCCCGTCTGCGTCAGGGGGTAGTGGCACATTCCTTCGGCAGCATATGTTGTGCAGCATAGCAGAAGTGAGGACTATCTTCCCGACTTTTCCGGGCACATACATTTGTGCTCCTCCAGTACAGTCCAGGCACCTGAATCATGCCTTCAATAGTCCAAATGTCCTTTCTATACAGATGCATGTCCTACTGTGGGCATGGATGTATACTTGCTCTGCAGGTGTTTTGGGATTCCGCACAGGGGCCATAGCCAGGTGGCCTGCGGGTATCCGGAGTCACCTGCATGGGATGAAATGAGCACATGAGGCCTACGTCCCTTCAATGGGTGTGCAAGGACAAAGAATCAATACGCTACGCACTGTGGTCCTCCTTGTGTGCAACAGGGACATGCAATGTGATTGGTTGATTGGTATACATACATCATATTTCATGATATGCATCATCGGACCCGTACATGCACCCTGTGTGGTTGAGTGGGCTGTTCTGTGGCGGCTGATAGTTGGCTGCACATGGGATGACTGAAGTCACACCAGTGGATGCTGCACTGTGAATGGGTTTGTGTGCACCACTGCTGCTCATCAAGTACCGTCATGTAACCACTTCTATACTTGAATAGGGTTTAGTCATGTTCCATAAATTTGCTCTGCAATGGGCGCCATTACCCTTGTAGCCTACTTTCCACCTGCACCGCTCCCTGGGTGTGATTTGCACCGCTCCCTGGGTGTGATTTGCACAGTTGTGCATCCACACCCTCCGGGTCGGCCTATCGTCATGACTGGCAATTCAGGGGGAGTGGTCATTTGTATTTGGATGTGACTGTCTCAGTGGAAGGTGGAGATTTAGCAACATGGCCCCAGTTTTTGTTTTGGTTATCATGCAGGTAAATGTGCAGTCATGGGTCACTCTCTCAGGGATGTGTATGTCTGTGTTTACTCATGATCATCTACTGTGGTTTAGGGGATGGGGAGTCTCGCTTTGTATTCCTGTGTGGTGCCCTGGGTGGAGTAGCTCTTGGGTGTCGGGGTGTAATGCTGCACAGACAAGGTGCATTGTGGTTGTCGTCGTTCCATGTGCTATGGTGTTTTGAGCAGTATGTGGCCATCACCTTGTGTGGGTGCAGGTGTGGTAGCAGTGTGCAGGCGTCTGTGTGTGCTGCTCATACATGGTACTAGTGCTGGCTCTGGCTAATGGTGGCATGCATGGCTCCTGTGCCTATGCCCCCACCCCCTTAATTTCTTGTGCTTTGGCATGCTTTTCTGGCAGGGTTTGTACTCACCCACTATCCGTGTGCGTTGACCTATGTGCCTCTCCATGTAGGCCAGCAGTGTGCTGTTGCGCAGCATCATGGAGTCGCGGGTTGATCCAGGGTAGCGAGCACAGCAGTGGTTGATGGTGAGGTCTGGGCTACAGGTCATCTGGACATTCAATGAATGGAAATGTTTCCTATTCCGGTATTCTGTCTCATGGTCCCGGGGTACAACCAGTGCAACATGTGTGCAGTCTAGGGCTGCAATCACGTTGGGCACTTGTGCAATCGCATAGAATTGTGTCTTCAGTTCATTCACCTGTGCCTGGGTGATAATGCCATATGCTGGGTCACATGACGCAGCAGTGCATCCAGCACCTGGTTCAGGACTGCACTAAATGTGGACTGTGCCATGGCATGCATCATAGCTACTGAGTGCTGAAAGCTGCCCGTCCCAAGGTATTGCAAGATTGAAACCAGCTTGTCAGTGGGGGTACAGCGGTGCTGATGGCAATCCTGCTCCCAATGTCCCCTTGAATTGTGCCCAGCAACTGTGTGATGGTAGCCCTAACCAGCCTGAACTCTGCTACCAACTGGCCATCAGTCAGGGCCTAGCGTGACAGCTGCACGCCTTGCTGGGGCTGGCCTCCTCCTCCGCCTCCCCCCCTGTGCTCCTTGTGTCCTGGGCTGGTTGTCAAGCCTCTGTAGCTCCTGGTGCAGCATGCAGAAATCAATGTCAAAGCTCCCTGCTCCAAATGGCATCATGGTGTTAGGAACTGTGTTTGGGGCCTGGGAGTGTCTGTTGTCATCCTCTTGTGTGCATGGTTTGCACCTGGGGCTTTATTGCTCTCACCTGGGTTAATTTACCTCCAGCAAGCAGCCGGGGGTATTTCCAGTGCTATTAGCACCGGTTTTACGGTGCTATTAGCACTGGTACTGTACGTATGATAGGTCTGTGTATTGTCAACACTATTACAGCCAACACTATTACAGCCCGCTGTAATAGCGCCAGTTGTAATAGCGCAGGCTGTATTGCAGTCACAACCTGGCAAAGCGGTATTGGCAGCACTAATACCGTTACCGCCGGATTTAAGGGCTACCGCCCAACTCACGGTGAGGCCTTAAGTCTCAGGAGGGGTGAGAGCGATCGGAAGCCCACAATGAGCACACACAGTAAAACTCCACAGAACATGCTTAGACAAGTTTATATAAAAAAATACACATACATTTTATTATAGGCCTTAATAATTAGACACAAATAAACCACAGTGATATAAAACAGTTACCACACACGCCTTTCACTATTTAACATATATACAATTGCATATTGCCTAATGCGGTGTAGGGAAAAACACAGCCACAACCTGCAACAGAAGGGTAGGTTAACACAAATGTAGCATTAGGCAGTTCGTCAGAATCGTTACCCAACTTAGCAGTCCAGCCCTAAGAAGTGGGGAGCCTTATGCTCAAAAGTAAAATACGTGCAGCTGTGCGTAATGAGAGGAAGCGGTTCCTCTTCAGGGAGCTGTAGCCTTTAAGGAAGGGGCTTGAGGTGATGAAGAACAGTGTCCTACTATTCGAGGAGGGTCTATCCTTGCAGCACAGAGTGATTTTCGAGTTTCGGGAATAGCTAAGGAGCGCAGGCTAGCCCAGCTAAGGTGAGTATCTTTTTTTGGGATTCTCATGCGTAAAGAACATGGCTGTGCAAGTGATGCAAGTACTCACGGACACTCAACATAGTCCGGGCCACAGTTTAGGCCATGTCGCTTGAATGTTCAAGTCTAGGCCAGGTCGCTTATAGGTTCAACCCCTGCAGTTGCACGTCACTCCGGCTCTCAGCAGCTGTGGAATGGGATGATTGTCTGTGGCGGGACAGTAGCCTTTTCTCAGGTCTCGGTGAAGAAAAGAGGACAGTTCCAGGGCAGTCCGTCTCAGGATGTAGGGTGGCAGGCAGGTAAGACTCCTGCAACGATTGTCACCACAGCAGGGTGACCCAGGGATCGCAAATCCTCTCGGTGTGACGCACTCTTAAATCGCGACCCAGAGGAGCTAGGACTCCTAAGTTCGTCGGGAGAGGGCCAGGGCCATAAGCTGGTGATTCCTTAACTCTCAAGTGTCAACTCAGGACGGCAGCACTCCTATGCAATAGCCCGTTTTCGAGCGGGTCCGTTTGCCTGATGGACCAGGAACACTTCCGATGAGGCTCTTTGGGAGGGTAATCAGGAGGTGCCGAGAGTAGTTGCTCCCACTACTCCAAAGCGTCAAAGCTCCCTTGCAGGCCTGCAGTGATCGATGCAAAAATAGGGGTCCGACGGGACAACAGTGGGCTCAGGGTGCCAAACCTTCCAGCATGTCTCTGGCGGTTCCACACGTCGGCTCTAGCGTTTCAGTATACTTGGGTCCTTCTGTAGTTCGGTGTGAACTTCAGGTGATCGACTTGGAATGGATGCAGAGCCCCTTCTCTTATCCAAGATTCGTTTTGTGCGCAAATCTGGGATAACCAATCAAAGATTGGCTTTCTTGCATGCGCGCCAGACATGGACCAATCATGGTCCACGGTGGTCCCATTCATTCAGGCATACCAGACAAACTGGCACCAGTAGTGTGGATTGGGACCACACAGTCCCAATCCTCTCCCTGGGCACTAGCACATGTGCCATCCACGAGCCCGCAAAAGGTGCGGTTTTCGAGGGAGGCTGCATGACCAAATAAGGAATTCCGGGGTCTGCCCGACCTGGGGGAAGGCAAAGGGACAAAATGGGCCAATGACAGAACAAAAGACTTTGTGGCACGGCCATTTTCAGCACCGGCCACAGTATTATGTTTATGTTTATTAGTTTTATATAGCGCTTTAATCCAAAGCGCTTTATAACAAAACAACAAGATACAATAATGGAGAAGCAAGTTAACAATCATGAGACAAACCAGCGTAACAATATGTAAAACAGTTTCCTTGGATATTGGAGGTGAGGGAAAGTGAGAAGGAATAGATAGAAGGGTTAGGGGACAAAATTCAAGTGTGTGATATAATGTCGAGTGGTTGTGAGAGGAAGGGAAGGGGAGGTAAGAGGACGGGGGAGAAGGTAGGAGGTCAAGGGGGGGAGTGGAGAAGAAGGGCTTTCAAGGAGGTGCGGAAGGAGGTGTATGTGGGGGTGGAGCGGATAGAGAGAGGTAAGGAGTTCCAATGTAGGAGGGCCAGGAGCTGAAAGGAGCGGAAGCGAGAAGCAGCACAAGGAGACGGGGGTACAGTAAGTAGAAAGTGGTCAGCGGAGCGGAGAGAGCGAGAGGGAGTGTAAAAGGAGAGAAGAGAGATAGGGGGGAGCAAGGTCATGCAGAGATTTGAAGTCCAAACAGAGAAATAGAAATTTAAGTTGGGAGGGGAAGGGAAGCCAGCTGAGTTGAGAAAGTGAGGAGGAAATAGAGTTGCGAGGGCCGAGGAGCCAGAGAGTGCGAATAGTGGAGTGGTAGATGGACTTGAGGGGGGATCAGATGAGAGGCAGGGAGTCCAAAGAGGAGAGAGGAACAGTAGAAGAGACGGGAGAAGATGAGTGAGGAGATTAAGAGTTTAGAAGCGTGGCAGGTGAGGGAGGACCTGATCTTGCAGATGTTGTAGAGATGGTGACGACAGGAACGAGAGGTGAGAGAAATGTGATGAGAGAAGGAAAGGGAGGAGTCGAGGTGGATGCCAAGGTTGCGAGCAGAGATGTTGATGGGGAGATCGGAAGGGGGCAAGTGGATAGAAGGAGGAGGGGTAGGAGAAAGAGTGTTAGAAGGAAAGAAGAGAACTTCCGTTTTGTCTGTGTTGAGGGAGAGAAAATGGGATGACATCCAGTTTTTTTTTTATAGCTGTAAGGCAGGAAGATGGGGAGTGATGGAGGTCAGGAGAGAAACAGGAGAAGGAGAGAAAGAGTTGGGTGTCATCAGCGTAGAAATGGTGGGAAATTCTGAAGGAAGAGATGACGGGAGCGAGAAGGGAGGTATAAAGAGAGAATAGAAAAGGGCCTGGTACCGAGCCTTGGGGGACACCGTAGTCCAATGGGATGCTGGATGAGGTGCAGCCACCCCAGGCGACAGTGTAGGAACGATTAGATAGGTAAGAAGAAAGCCAGGTGAGGACAGAGCCTTTGAAGCCAAAAGAGGAAAGGGTACTGAGGAGTAAGGGGTGATCGACAGTATCAAAGGCAGCAGACAGGTCAAGGAGGGTGAGGATAGAAGATAGCTTAGCGTAGCGAGCAGTAAGGAGGGAATTGAGCACGGAAGTAAGGGCAGTCTCTGTGGAGTGTTTAGGGCGGAATCCAGATAGAGAGGGATGTAGGAGAGAGTGAGTTGTTACAAAAGCTGAGAGTTGAGAATAGGCTAGGCGCTCAAGGAGCTTAGATAGGAAGGGGAGAAGCGAGATTGGGTGAAAGTTAGAAGTGAGAAGAGGGTTAGCAGAGGGTTTCTTCAGAATGGGAATAATAGTGGCATGTTTGAATGCAGAAGGAAAGGTGGCAGAGGAGAGGCAGGTGTTAAAGAAGGTGGTTAGGTAGGGGATGAGGTTGGTGGTAGATTTTGGGAATGAGAGGTGGGAAGGGGGTCAGAGGGGACAGCAGTAGGGTGGGATTTGGACAGGAGAAGGGAGACGCAAGATGGAGTGACAGGAGAGAAGTTGGACATGCAAGCAGAGTGGTTGAACATGCATGTGGGGAAGTTGGAAGTGCAAATTGGGGTAGAGGAGGAGGGTGGTGGGAAGAGGAGCATAAGAGTGGGAAAGGAGAATATTTTGGCGTAGGGATTGAATTTTGAATGAGAAAAAGTTTGCAAAGTCAGAGGTAGAGAGAGAGATGGCAGAGGGATCAGGAGTTGGAGATGAGGCGAGAGAGGGTTTGGAATATTCGATGGGGGTGGGAGGCTTGTGAGTGGAGAAGGTTACAGTAGTAGGAGCGCTTAGCTGAGTCAAGGCAGGAGTCGTAGAGAGAGTGATATGAAAAATAGGAAGATTGGTTAGTCAGAGTAGGGGATTTGATCCAACATTGTTCAAGGCGGCGAAGAAGACGATGCATTGACAGAAGATGAGGGGATAGCCAGGGTGGGGAAGGTTTGCTGGAAGGGAGTAAGTGGGTAAAGATGATCGAGACTGGTGGAGATAGCGGAAGACAGTGAGGAAAGGGCGTCGTTGGCCGAGAGAAGAAAAGTCGGGAAGAGGTGGAAGGGCAGAGGAGCAGGAGTTGAGGAAGAGTGAAGGGTTGAAGTTGCTGAGGTCACGACGAAAGAAGGACGGAGGGGAGGGGAGGGAGAGGGGTTGGAAGGAGAGGGAGGTGGATGGGTAAGGGAGAAGAAGAGTAATGCATGGTCAGAGAGATGATTGGGAAGAGAAGAAACAGGTGAGGAGGAGTAGGTTGAGGTAAAGATGAGGTCAAGAGTGGAGCCAAAGGAGTGGGTTGGAGGAGTAGTGAGTGGAGAGAGGAGATAGGAGTCGAGAATTGAGAGGAGAGGGGAAGTTTGAGAGTGGCTGGAGAGGGGAAGGTTGAAATCACAGAGGACTGTGAGGGGGGTAGGGGGAGATAAGAGAGAGGAGGTGCTCTAGGTCCTCATAAAAGGTAGAGAGGGGACCAGGTGGTCTGTAAACGATTAAGAAAGAGATAGCATGTAAAGGGTTTGAAAAGTTATTCGAAGGAGGAGAATAGGTTAAGGGTAGATGAGAGAAATTTAGGATGGTAGATGATACCAATGCCGCCGCCGCGGCCTGAGGGGCGAGAGACATGAAAGGAGGAGGAAGAAGGGGTGGTGAGAGAAGCAGAGACAGTGGTATTTATGAGGGGGATCCAGGTTTCCGTGATACAAAGGAAATGGAGGTTGAGACGAAAGAAAAGGTTAAGTGTCGCAGCTGTCTTATTGCATGTGGATCTGGCATTCCAGAGGGCAAGGTTTATGAAGCTGGAGGGTTTGAGAGTGGGCGGGTAGATAAAGTTAGGATGAAGAGGGTGGGTGTGAGGGGGAGGGGAGGACAGGGGGATGTCGTAAAGATGTCGTATTGAGCGGTAAATGCGATATGGTTAATTGAAAAGAAGTCAAAATACTATAAAAGTAAACTGCTGCCACCAGTTTGTACTAGGCACACTTGTACAATCACCAAACAATCCTTACAGGGTGACCAGGGCCATAAAACAAAGGACCCCAATGCACGGTACCGCAAGGTACTTGGCACATAGGTAAAAAGTTACCAAGAAATGGCAACATAGTCAAAGACAAAGGGAAACAGTTTCCCAGTACTGACAGTCTGAAGGACGTGTCAGGTTCCCCATAACAGATGAGCAAAAGCCCAGAGGCGCACAGCTGAAGGTTGTGCTCCACTGGAAAAAGTCAGGTTAAATTAGCCAAACAAAAGCTAAACGTTTGGGGGATCCATAAATGAAGGGAACATTGCACCTAAGGGATATCTTTCCTAACACTCGCCCCTCTCAGGCCAAGGACAGGGGGAATTAATCCACCCCTGGATGGGCCTCATGTTCAGGTCGACTAAATATTCTGAACAACCCATCAGCGTTGCTATGTTGGACACCTGGCCTGTGTTCAATGGTGAAGTCAAATCCTTACAGACTGACGGACCACCTGAGCAACATTGGATTATCTCCCTTGATGTTCATTAGCCACTTTAAGAGCTTATGGTCAGTTTGCACAGAGAAGTGGGTCCCATAGAGGTAGGGCCTCAGCTTCCTTAAGGCCCACACGACCGAGAAACATTCTTTCTCTACATTGGACCACCTGAGCTCTCCGTCCTTAAACTGGTGACTATTTAATCCAATCGGGTGTTCCTTGCCTTTTTCATCTACCTGTGATAGTACAGCACCTATCAATGTGTCAGAGGCATCTGTCTACACAATAAAAACTTGCTTGTAATCAGGGGACCTGAGAACAGGGGCCTGGCACAAGGAGTCTTAAGCCAGTGAAGGTCTTGTCACACTCCTCAGACCAAGAGACCTTCTTGGGTTTCTTCAGATTAGTGAGAGCAGTCAGAGGGGCAGCTATGGTACCATAGTCTGCCATGAAATTTTGGTACTATCTACAAGACTTGAAGACTCTCACATGGGGTGGCCTTCGTGTGAGCTCCGCTCTCAGTGGAGACTCCCCGCAAGATATCTGACCTGGATCGAGGCATCCTTGCATGAAAACTGGATGAGAATTTCACTGAAGGATGAGAGCATGCATGGTGTGGTGTGCGCCACATGTGGTGAAGTGACACCCGAAGCTGATATAACAGGCGGGACACTGCGGTAATGCTTGCTGATACCGTTTGGCAGGAGGGAAAGGCATGTGTGCGTCCGGAGGCCCGCCTGGTCCCGCTGTGGGGGAGAAGTTGCTGGAAGTGGCAGCCCGGATTGAGAGCTACACAACTGAAAATCGAGGGACGAGGCCAGGACTGAGTTTGGCCGACCTGCTCTGGGAACCAGCTCCTTTCTGCCGATATCCTTGCAATGTTCCCTCTAAGATGTGCGCATGCCCAGCTTCCTTCTGGGTGCCGCTCAGAAGATTTTTAGCAGCGCACACAGACATTTCTCACCTATGCAATAAGATTTAATAAGGCACAAGCCACAGCAATTACCTAACATTTGCATTCACTTAAAGTAATGTGCTAGTTATGATATTCTGGTCTAGCTCATTTACATTACCCTACTATGCAAGCGTGACCTTAACAACCACAAGAGGTAAAAACTAATATGAAAAAATGGTTCCATGAGCAGAAAAATCTAGTTAGGATATGCCTGCACACATTAACTAAATACTGTCCCCTCACCACTCATGACCCCTTTGCTTTACTCTACCACGCAATTACTCAGACCTCTAAACTCTGCCCCAGAACCTATTTAGATATTACCTGATAACCAGGACTCCTCTCCTGGCTCTGTAAAAGGTTACCAGACATGTACCTACATCCACTTGTTTTAGGTTTGTTGTAATTTAAATAACGTTCAAGCAACAGATGGTGCCTTATCAAAAGTGCCCCTTTGACTACACTGGTAACCCTGAGATGTGTTCTGCATGCTGCAGCACGACTCAAAGGACTCTGTAAATTCGACCCTGACCCTCCTCAAACTGCACTGGCGCCTGCTACAAGCCTCTACAAGCTACCCTGAAGTACCCAAGCTACTTCACTGAGAAACTCTGCATCTATAGATGCATATGATCCACCAGAAGTCAGGAAATGTGCAGACTTTAACTCTGATGGCGCAGGAAGAAAAGAACGAGCCGGTCATCAGACTCACCCCATTGCTGCTACCATTCAGGAAACAGGTCAAGACCTTCCTTTTTCAAGGAATGGCTCCTCTGAAACACACAGGTCCACACACCCTGCACTATCCGTGGTACTGAGACTTTGTGATCTGCTCCACACTATCTCCTACCCTGGTTGCTTGTAAATCCCTTACTGCAAATTGCCCACCCGTTAGCTCCCATTCCCTTTTTCTCTGCTTCCCTTACTGTGATTGTAAAGTGCTCCATTGCTTCCCGAAGCTAGGTCTGCGCTCAATAAAACACTATTAATAATAATAATATTATTAAGTGTCACCCAACTATCATCTTAAATATTGGATACTGACTGTAAGTAAGCAGGCTACTTGGATGTCTAACCTCATCCCATGCTTTCTATTCTTGGAACATATGTCTCGTAAGTGCTTTGAAGGGGTCCTCTTGCAAGTTAATGCATTATAAAACTCAAATAGTGAACAGAGTGCGACGTGGGACTTAAAGCTGAGCAGACTAGAAGAGCTCTCAAACTGTCTCAAAGCAACTTCACCAGCAGCACTGGATAAAGAGACTCAAACAGAAGCTGTGGCATATTCTCCTCACCCAGCCCCGATTTTTAAAAGCCAAACGGAAAAGCCCACACAATCAAATCGAGTAGTGGCTAAACATCAGAGATCAGTGGAAAATCAACAAAAGACAACACAGAGCACTAATAGTAAACCACTGCTGAAAATCTCCACGGCTAATGAAATGACCACCAACGATGCACAAAGTGTCGGCTCTTGACCCTCTGATGGCAGTGAGAACAAAACAAAAAGAGTCATCAAAAGAAAAATCAACCACATCACAGCAAAAACCAAGCTCAAATAACTCGGTTATCTGCATCTCTTCCTCCCCAAAATCTACCGACGAATTCTTGGCTCAGAGTTCGCTGATGAACATAACTCAACACCTGGACCTAACTGAAGGTCCATCACCGAACCAAGCCACTAGAATTGAAATGATTCCATCTACTACACCAATTCCAACCGACCATAAACTCACCAAATCCTCTTTGGTCACAATGACCCCGAATCAACAAACAGCATCATTACCTGTATTAAGCCAAACCAACCTGAATCCGAGTGCATCGAGACGCGGACTGGAGAATCGAGTCAATTTAAGCAGGGAGTCTCTACCTCCAACCCGTCTGTTTAAAATCGAACAAAAAACCTCCAATGACCGTTACATGATTTTAAACCGAAATGAGGTGAAAACTCTACAGAACCTACAATCGGCCGATTTTACTCTGATCGAACCATACCACAGAAAGAACCAAGCGAAGGCCTATCTACATATTAAAATATCTGCTTTGGATGAATTACAACAGGACATATTTGCTGAACTAGCCCTATTGGGCTTTAACCTTTACGAGATGCCCTCCTCGAACTTTAAATAACTGACAAAAGACAGCTACAGAGCATCTCCGAAAAAAAACTATAGATTTAAGTCACGCACAGAAGACATCTATAGATCAGTGAGAAGGGGCAGAAGTCCAACATCACCATCTAAAAAGCGCTCGACGAATAACAGATCACCAGCAGAAGGACGCTTTGCAACAACACGCCGAAGACTAACTCCAAGGAGAGCTGAGAGAGTAGAGCACAGAGAAGACGGCAGACAAAAATACAATTCCGAACGGCACCATGGACATTCCCCAACTTTACGGTTGAGAAATCAAGTCCGCAAAGAGGTTTTGCCGAACGAGAGAATTTCAAGTAAAATCACAAAGCAGACCCCGATTGAGCCCGAAATAACAGCCAAGAAAAACAAATGGAATTGGTTCCGCAGTGTCCTGACTCCAGGGGTGAAGAGATAGCAACCACCGGGGAACGTAAAGGTGACATCATTCACATCCAAATCATCTCAGCAACTACCCTCGAGAAAAACCATAAGCATAGCCTCATGGAACACTAGAGGCCACGTTCATCTCACCAAGTCTGACAGTCAGGATCTGAGTCCCTATGATATTATATGCCTTCAAGAAACGTGGCTATGTGAAAAAACGTCCCTTGATGGTTATTGCATAGAAATATCTCCAGCTTCTAAAGGACCATTGGGTCGTCCTTCGTCGGGACTATTAACAGCAACCCGCATTGGATCCGGTATAACCATCACAAAAGTCATTACCCGTTGCTATGAAATTCTGGCTATTCTGACCACATGGAACTCTGAAACTCCATCAACAAAGCCCATAATACAGGACTCTGTAGCAATTATTAACGTCTACTGGAACCCCCAAAAGACCTCTACTGTGAACATGTGTGAGAAAGTGTCTAGTATAATTGACGAAATCACTATCAAATACAAATCCTCTAGCATTGTGATCTGCGGTGACCTCAACGCGAACTGCTTTACAGCTAACGCTACAGAAAGACAAGATCTCATCAATTGCTCTGCTTTAGATAGGGGTTTCGCATGGAGCGTCACTATGAAATCCCGAAATCTCCTCAACTCAGCTACTATAACAGATTCAGAAGCCTTGATACCAACTTGGGAACGTGGCACGTCATCAGCCACCCTGGATTACATCTTTGTCTCTGATCCTGTGTACTCAAACCTAGTCTCAGTTAATGTCATTAAAACGAAGTACAGTGATCATAATCTATTGAATCTGACCTGCAGAAATAAAGGGACCATTTTGCAAACTTACGAAACTCAAATCGAGACAAATTCGCAACAAACCCATCTTCGAATGATCGCTCCAGATATTCGTAAACTAACAGAACAATTTGTCAGCCTAACATCAGATCCCGCACTACAAAACGGAGTGGCCAGATCGAGCAATATTTCTCTTCTGCTGGCTTTCAAAAAACCTGGGAAGACTTCCAACACCCGAAGTATATAACACACCCATAAGTATAACGCGACCTTGGTTGCTAAACGGAAACTCCTCAGAAAATTGAAAAGAGTGGCAGTATCATCGAACCTACCAATACACTGGGAAGCCCTCAAAGTAGAAACAAGCAACTTCAAGCAATGGCTGAGAAACGAAAGAAGTCTCTTATATCAATTGGACGCCGAAGAGATGCTGAAGGAAAATCTCGCGATTTCTGGTCACTTATCAACAAATCAAATAAGTTCTCAAACTCGCACATGATAAATCCAGTACCGGAAGAAAAATGGGTCACCCATTTCTTGAACTTATTTCATTCAGCAGAAGGTAACGACGAACAAACAAAGCGTACAGAGGTCTCAAACTGGGTGGACCAGACTGACATTAGCGACATCAAGTCCATAATCTTGAAATTGAAGTCATCAAGAGCGCCTGGGCCTGATGGCCTAGCGAACTTTGATTTAAAACAACATCCGGACGAGTGGTCGATCCTCATCAGCTCAATTTTCAAAGTCTGCAAAGATAGAAGAACGATTCCGGACTCATGGACGAATGCTGTGATCGTCCCGATCTTTAAGAAAGGAGCAAGAGATGATCCCCTGAACTATCGGCCAATAGCCCTTCTCGACGTCATCGGGAAGGTGTTCGCCTCACTCCTTCTGTTACATTTCCAGAAATGGACTTCTGCCTCTATGTGCTTCGATTTCCTGCAAACAGGATTTCAAAAAAATGCGAGCACCAGCGTCAACATAATGTGTTTGAACGTACTGAAGGAAAGAGTTTTGACAGGAGCACCTCAGATTTTTCTAGCATTCGTCGACCTGTCCCAAGCTTTTGACAGAGTGGACAGGTCAAAATTGTGGTCGAAACTGAGGACATGGCATTGCCCAGAAAGCATTTTGGAACCTATAATCAGTCTTCACACGAATACCACCATAAAGGTCCGGCTAAACAATCAAGGTCTTATTTCGAAGTCCATACCGACCTCTCGTGGAGTGAAGCAAGGTTGCCCCTTGGCCCCCGCCCTGTTTATATCCTTCCTCGGAGACTTCAAAGACAGCCAGGAACAGATAAGGTCTTTTCCTCCAAAAATAGGCTCTACAAGGGTTCCCAGACTTCTGTACGCGGACGACCTGATCCTACTTGATCTAACCCAGGTCGGCCTCCGTCAACTTAATAATCTCTCAATTTACATCATTGACAACCTCGAGATCAATAAATCCAAAACAAAAATAATGATCTTGCAAAAACCAGGGAGCAAAAAGAAAGATCGTTTTCGATGGCACCTCAACGAGACAAAAATCGAAGTGGTTGACTCATTTAAATACCTAGGAGTCCAACTCGATACCACAAAGAATTCCCGGAACATGCAAGCTACTCTTTGGGCCAAGGCAAAGAACCTAGCCGCCCAACTAAGAGCAGTTGATCGAAAATATGGCAAATTTTCACTTCAACCAGCGATCAGTTTCTACAAGGCAAAAATCATTCCTTCTCTGACGTATGGCATGGACGCCACACCCTCAATTCCCTCACATCTCTGGTTAAGACTTGAAGGTTTAATTTGGAGAGCAGTTCTAGGACTACCTAATTCTACACCGGTAGCGCCGATCAGACGAGAACTTGGCCTCATATCCCTGAATGCAGTGGTGGACCACAGTATTCTACAGCTATATAGGAAAGTCATCCATCCAGATAGCCTGGAAATCTATCACATGATAGCCGAAGAAATTGGAAAAGGCAATAACCGCTTTATGAATAAGTGGGCCATGGAACAAAAACAAACTCCACTTAATTGCCTGTACGGAAGAGGAACTGATGAACAACCCAACCAGGATTAAAACCAAACTGGATTGTTGGGACTGGATCACCACCATTGATAAAGCGACTTCTAACAAACTTCTAGTCCACCTGCCTACGAATACAAATAAGCTGAAAGAACCAATGGCTTACTGTAAAAGATACCCCAGTAAATCCCTTATGAGAACCTTTTTGAAAGCCCGTTTGAACGTGTTACCGACGCAAGAAATTCTAGCGATCAGAACGGGATCAAAGGAAAAAACCTGCAGACTTTGCCAAAATTCTGAACAGACTGAATCGATAAGGCATCTACTGATGTGCTGCCCTGCTTTGCACCAACCCAGAATCGCCTACTTCAGTTCTCTGACAGCCACCTCTTTTGCGGGTAATGAAGACATCTGGTGGAACCGCATTATCAACGGCGAAAAAACTCGATGGCACACGGCAGCCGCAAAACTTCTGGAATTTGCAATCGAAAAGATAAAAATTAGCACGGACGTCGATTCCTCACCTATAGAAACTTGAGACTGTGGTTCATACTACTGTAAAACTATCCGCAATGCAAAGGGGATTTGTTTCGAGTGGAACCAGTTCTTGTAAAAATCTGATTTTTCATTGTATACAAGTAATAAAAAATTTTTTAAAAAAAACTCAAATATGAATTTTCTCTCAGTGGATTTTGCATAGACAAATGTCATGCTCAGCATCTCCAACTTTAGCATTGCTAACATTACCCTATAGGTGGAGAGTAACAGTACAATATTTATTTGGCCTGCAAGGGATAATGGCTATGGGCTAACCTTGGTATTACTAATCTATAGTAGTAGGGCAACAGATATTCAGATAGTAGAATGCTTTTCACACAATCTGCATCCTTTCCAAGTGTTCAGAGTGTCATTGGGCATAGACCTCAACAAATTATATTGTAACTCGCTGCTATACAAAAACGGTTTCACTTATCAGTTGTATAATCCTACCCAACTATACAGGGGTGGGATAAGTTGCAAACAAACTTGTATGCACTGCAAAACAACAGTGTACATGCAGATTCATGACACTTTATTAAAATGCATATCATGTCATGGTGAGGCACTAAATAGGTTTTAATTGCAAAATATTATGGGTCTGCAAATATCCCAGTGAGTGTTTTACTGCTGCAATCCTTCACTTTTTGTAGTGCCCTGTCAACTATTATTGGAGGCTACCACGGGAGCCGCAGAGGGGAACGAGTGGAAGGGCACAGGAGAACACTCCTTGCGGGTGATGAGCAAATCAGTAACTTTCAAAAACCAAGTCAGTTGTTTTGGCAGTACAGTACAGTGAGGGAAATGTGTTTGTTTGCTAAATGATAGGAAACTCTAGTAACAGTCTATAGAACTGCACCTTCTGTGTCTTTCTATGCTCAGCTGCTGAGTACATTTCAATATAAACATGTTGACTCTAGCATGCCCTTGCATCTTGTTTTACTGATAAAAATGAATTACAGAAGTGTCCCTAGTTACAGAAGAAGGAACTCTAGCTGTTGTACCTCTGAGCATTGATGCTATTAACCTAAAAGGCTATATGTGATTTTCTTCAACCGAGCTCCATATGAAACATCAGTAAGGCTCTTTTTCAATTTTTACCTAGGCTGTGGTGAGGAAGGGTGGGCGAAACTATAGCAGTAATATGTGCCCTGTCATTTTACTTGATATGTCAGGGTAACAAGCAAGGCACCAATAAGAATTTTCTTCCTACTTGGAGTGAAATGATTTTTCAGGGAGTCAAAAAGTAATTACCTTTGCCAGCCAGGATACTTTATGCTTATTAAAAATATTCTTTCACATTGAAATTCATTTTGAGATTGGGCAGAAATATTTATTAGAGTTCTTTCCTATGCCACTGCTATGCTGCCCACTGATTCGAAAAAATATTAGTGGAGCTTTGTGGGGATTGATAATATGTGTTCGTTGTTTCCCGTTTTTGTTGGGCAAATTTTTCTGTTTTTAGGGAGTAAAAATTGATAATGTATATGTCTCTTGGCTGTAAGGCGGGTTTTGACTAAGTGTTGTCACAACTCGCATGACAACGTAATGTGGATAGTAATCAGAAGCCAGGGAATTTTGATCATCATATTAAGTATGCAGGTATTCTGATGCAATTATCATCCATACACAAATGATGAGAGGCATGTTCTCCTGGCCCTTGAATTACTTCATTAAAGTGGCACATGAACTCCTATTGGCATGTTTTATTGTCACATTCCTTTTGTTTGCCATTATTCCATCTGTAAACATTGTATCCTGTCTGTTTTTTTGACAGCCATCATCAGTTATGAAAAACAATATTTGTTTTTTGTAATACACATGAGTGTTTTTCCAGTGGCATAAAGCAACCATTTTTCTCTACACAGGAGTAGTTTTGCTAGTTACTGTGGCAGATCCTGAGATCTTGAACTAGTTGTTAAGTTCTCTTTATAATCACATATACAATATTTCTTTTAGCATATGTTCTTGGAAAAAGAGCTGTAAGATGCAGCTTGTACACAGATTTGTAAAGAATTGCAGTGGTTGGGAAGGGGAAATTCCTTTCCAAACTCTCTTTCGGAGATGGTAACTCACTAACTACGCATGCTCACAAAGTGGCTTACCTCGTTAATCAGTTGCACAAATGGAAAATAAAGTTTGCACGAAAGGCACCCAGTTCTGCACTCAGAGAAAAATAATTAGAGGGAACATTGCCTTGCGGTCCTGTGAAGTGCTGTGCTCCCCGGAGGGAAAGAGGCAAGTGCCGCCTGGGGCGAGTGCGGGAGGGTGCCAATGGCCCTTCGGGTCGTCCCTGTTGCTGGGGATGACCCACGGCTGCGTTTGAGTGAGCCGATTCGCTCTGCCTATTAACACCCTTTGCCGCGTAGACCTCCCGCAGGGTCCATAGTTCAGGGCACCTGGAGATACCGACCCGCCGGACCTTAGTTACAGTGGGACTGCTGCATATCAATATTAGCTGATTGGCGCGGCGGAGGCGTGTATAGGCTACAGCGTAACTGCTAAATGGAATAGTAAGGTCTTGCCCAATCATTTCTCAGAGTACCTTCTGCGCCACCATTGTGCAGCTGTGCGGATCGGGAGCAGGCCCATGCAGCACTCCTGGACCAGATTACTTCCAGGCTTGACAGCAGACACTGGGAGCGGATACTGCACCATATGCTCCAGCTGCGGTTGGTGTACAGTGTAGAAGTGTGGCTGAGGGAGTGGCAGGTAGAAGGGCAGCTGTGTAAGGTCCTGTCTTAAATATTCTTGCAGGAGTGATGCTGGCCCACCAGACCCCCAAAGTATGCCTGCTCAATAATCTCTTAGTAGATAAAACTACCAAGCTGGCAAACCCCAGGGGAAAGGGAAATGGAGGAGAAAATAACAACTGCAGATCTTCACGGGCTCTTAGACACTGACTTCCAAATAGTTAGACACTGCTAGATGTTTTACTTCTCTGGAACTGGATGGATGGAAGTTTCATCAGTATGAAGTGTCTGTGAAAATCTAAACACATAAGTACATAAAATTAATATAGCTCTTTTCTGTATACTAACTACTTCTATTGCTATTATTATAACCTATAATCTTATACCTGCTGCCTATGCTTGATTGCTGATAGGCATCAATATTAAGAGATATTCTTCTTTATTTCTTCTAAGTAATATGTAATTCAAAATTCTTTTATTCTTGAAAACTTGGTTATTTCTTTTAGCTTAATATGTAGCAGAAAATCTGAATAGAACTTGCTTGTAGATATAAATTCATTAAACCTTCTGAAGAATATATTTTGCTTTATAATTGAAGTCACTTGTAGTCTTTTCACTTTTCTTTTCTGATGAACAAAAATATGGAATAAATATTTGGTCTAGTAATGTTCCATAAGTCACAAAAATATTAAAAGCTCAACTGATATCTTGCTTCAACTTTCTTACTTGTGATTCTCATTTGAAGGAAAAAAAAATTATAAATATATCCTTGTTTAATTCTGAAGAATTCCAAAGCTCCAAGTATGAATTTGATGACTTGACTATGACTTGACGCTCTGGAAACAAAATATCAGCTGACCAGATGAACCCGACGCTACGCGCAATCAGAACAAAGTTGAAAAAATAAAGACGCGAAGCGAAAGTAATAACCACGCTTACGGAAATAGATATACTAGTTTTTAAACACAGCTCAATGAACCGCGCACACAAAAGATGCCGACACAACGCCACCAGAAAACGCTAGTACGCAGTACGCCTAATCAGGAAATAGATAACTCAAGAATCGGAACGCACGCAACTCACGCAAGCAGGTCCTTTCCTCAAAATATAACGTATTACTAAAACGAAAGAAACGTAGTGCCTGCAATCGAAACGAATTCTAAACAATTAAAGTAAAATCTAAAGCGAATCTTATTCACAAAATAACTATATTAAATAACAAGATACCAAACCAATATCTTTCAATAATATTTCACACAAACATCCATGAGTGAAAAATAAAACGTATATTAGTTTCTTCTATCTCAATAACACGCGCAGTTTAACACAAATAAAGTTTTTTAAAATTTGCAGAAAAATACAGTTTCTCAGTTCTTTAAAAATTAACTTCTTCTTGAGTTAAAATCAAAAGTATTAGCATTTCACATTAAAACTTAGCTTGCTTCATCTGTATGTAGTCCTTGAAGAAATAATGATGACTTCTTCTTAAATGAATTAACTGTAGTAACTCTTCTCTCTAGATTTTCTTCACATAAAAGATTACTAAATATTCTTATACTAAAAATATCAGAGCTATGAAAACTGCAACCTTCCTCAATGGAAACTGGAATGAAAGGCAGTTTAGAATCTTGGTGAAAGTTCCAAACTACCTCACAACACTTCTCCTCAAATCACTGTTGTTGAACTGAACCTCCATCTTGGCTTGGGGAAATAGGCACTTCCTGAATAGTTTATCATTAAGGAAACTTATATAGATTGTAACATGTTTAATTCAGAACCAACACTCAAACATCACTCCTACATATATATGTGATGAGGAAATCTCCTAAATGGAAGTTTTCTAGAGTAATGTTTCTTTGAAAATCTGGAAATGTACCATGGGATCCTGACAAGCTGGCGGAGTGACATGTTGCTGCCCTATTTTCAGATCGCTGTTCCATTATAGTCCTGGGTGCTTAGGCAACGGCTAAGGGGTGGCAGCTCTGAATATAAGTGAGAGCTCACGTTCCTACACACCATAGATTAGGACGTGGCAGCTGCACAGAGACATATCATGCCTAAAGGGGTGGGGCCCAAGAAAAGTGGCTTCATGGATAAGTTCGCAAAACCCACCATGAAGGCTGCAGAAGTGATGCAAGAGGACAAGCATCCAGGCGCAAACGGAGGGTGCTCTGGTTGCACCACCTACCGATCTCCAAGGGGTTATGGCCTTAATGCAATAGGGGTTTGCCTCCATTATCTACAAATTGGATGGTATCACTGTCAATGTCACATCTATACGCACGCAGCTCGAGAAAGCAACACAGTGGATAACGGAGGCGGAAATGTGGATCAGCAGTGCGCAGGATGCCATAACTGTGTTGCAGGATAATGTAACGTCTCTGGCCAAGGATTTGGGCAACATCAAGGCTAAGTGTGAAGACTCGGAGGCAGGTCGAGACACTATGATGTTCGCATTATAGGTGTATCGGGGGATGCAATGAAAGCCGCAATGGAGACTGCGGTGGAGGAGCTATTGAAAGATCTACTGGGGGATCCTGGGTGGTCCCCGCTGTTTGTGGTGGAGCGGGCACATACAGCATTAATAGAGAGGCCAAGACCCGGTGGGTATCCCAGACCAATTATCGCCCGCTTAATGAACTATAGAGACAGAGATCTGGTGTTGAGGGCCGCACCTGAGAAGCAAGAGTTGAACATGGGGTCCAGTGTAATCCATATTTTCCCAGATTACACTTTAGGGGTGCAGCAGGACAGACACACATTTGTTGGTGTGAAGGCTCATCAGGGAGCGTAGGATTCCCTACGCTATGCTTTATCCAGCCCGGCTTCATCTGCAATTCAACAACAAAACGTATTCCTTTACATTACCTGAGGAGGCTGCATCATTCGTGGAGACTAACACTCCGCTCCCTGCAGGAAAAGGTCCTGTAGTGGAATAAAATGGCACTGTGGTACAATCTCTCACCCATGATAATGTAACAGTGATGTGTTGATGGTAAAGTTTGTATGTTTTCTTTATGTGTCAAGGAGAAATATTACTGGTGCACAGAGGCTCACTTGCTGCGGTTACAGCTGCCCCCCAATCCGAGTGCATACACTAGTTGGGTTTCGGGTTGGGGCATGCATAGTCAAAGTTTGCAGTACCATGTGGGTGGGGAGGGAGGTTTTGCGGGGGTGTTGGGGTGTAAACGTTCTAAAATGCACAAGGTGAACACAGTACCATATGGGCTGAGAATAGCAAGCTGCCAGATGGAACCATTCACTATGTTATTCTCCAGAAATCGTGGCAGGGGAAGGTTTTGGTAATGTGAAGATATTAAGCTGGAATGTGCGTAGGGTGATCTCATATGTTAATAGACTAGGGATTTAGCTCTTATTCTTACAAGAAAGCCAGCTGCTGGATTATCAGGCTTGCAGGGTGGCTCCTGGGTGGGGTGACCTGTGCTACTATACGTCCTATTCCACTAGGGCTCGGGGCGTCATGATTTTGGTGCACCGATCCTTACCATTTGTCCATTTTGAATCTGTGTGCGATGACTGTGGCAGGTTTGTTTATGTTCAGGGTAGGCTGGAGAATTCAGAGGTCCCCCTGGTAAATGTACATAGGCCTAATGTTGACGACTCTGATTTTTATGATGTTTTATTTCAGAAATGTGCCAAATATCCTACTGCATCAGTTATTTGTGGTAGAGATTTTAATACAATCTTAGACATACACTTAGATTGCACCTCATCAACCTCACAGTTTCTATCTAACGCTGCACGCACCATACTTACATACACTGAAGATTTGGGGATGAAGGATGTGTGGCAAGCACTCAATAACACTCAGCGCGCATACACATTATATTCATCGGTGCATCATACGTACTTGCGCATTGATCTATGGCTTTTGTCCCACAAAGTACTGAACTGGGTAGCTGAGTGTCGAATATTGCCCAGAACCTTGTCGGACCATTCCCGGTATTGATTTCACTAGATATCCCTGGGAGTAATGCAGCTAGATCGCAATGGCGCTTCAAACCCGCCTCGCTGGAGGACCCGGCTTTCCTGGCAAATATTATGCAACATATAGTCTGCTATTTTGATATTAATGAGTGGTCGGTAAGCACTCATGCCTCCCTCTGGCAAGCGTTTAAAGTGTATATCAGGGGCATCCTATGTATGCAGAGTTCGGAGTTCTGCAGGATATCAGAAAAGAACTGAGGAGGTATGAGGAAGCACTGGCACAGCTGCAGAAGAGGTGCCCGGTTGACTCATCCCCCCTGATAAGATATGAAATCAAGACAAATTTAGATAAATATCGAGATGCGGCCGATAGGGAACTGCAGTACTTTGACAGGCCTGCAGCAGCACGCTGAAATGGGGAACAGGACAGGCCTGGGAAACTGTTGACGCAAACAGTCCGTATTGGCAAGGGCAGTTCTACAGTCCCATGTATAATTCGGCCGGATCGCTCAGTGGGTAATATGGGGGGTGAGGTAAACACCGTATTTTATGATTTTTATCGGGAGTTGTACACCCCTAAAAGTGTGGCTTTGGTGTCTGAAAAAGATGAATACCTTGCAAGAATTCCAATGACAATCTTATCAGCAGAGGCGCGATGCGTTTGTAGAGCCGATAAGTTTGAATGAAATTAAAGTTGCCATACGTGATCTTCCGAGTGGGAAGTCTCCCGAATCAGCTGGACTGGGGGCTGAATTCTACAAGGAATTTGTGGACGTGCTTTCTCCCCGACTACTCGCGCTATGGTCTGAGGCTTTAGAAACCTTGACTCTCCCGGAGTCTATGCGGGAGGTGATAATTGTCTTACTACTCAAGCCCGGCAAATCTTCAGATGATTGCTGATCGTACCGTCTGTTGTCTCTAATAAATACGGATGCAAAAGTGTTTGCAAAAATCCTGAAAACTAGACTAAACCTGTTAACGCCACATATGGTAGATGAGGACCAGGTGGGATTTGTGGTGGGGAGATCGACGATATCCAACATACATCGGATGTATAATGTGATTGCACAGAGACCACAGGAAGTGCTGGTTGTTCCCATTTCATTGGACACAAGTAAGGCATTTGACACGGTATAATGTCCTTTTTTGTTCAGAATACTGAACAATTATGGGTTTGGGCGGAATTTTATGAAGTGGGTGTGAATTCTATGTACACAGTCATATGCTAGGGTGTATGTAAATGGGGTGCTCTCGCCTATATTCAAATTGGTGGCTGGTACCAGGCAGGGGTGCCCATTGTCGCCCCTGCGGATCGCCCTCATGATAGAGCCCTTGGCGGACCTCATGCACGCTCGCCATAAGCATGCCGGGATTGATATGGCTGGGTGGGTGGCGCTCATTACATTATATGCAGATGCCATATGACATATATATTTAAGACCCGGAGGAACATTTTGTAAGATGATTCAATTCAACACTACAGCTAAGTCAATGCCTAGTCTGGGATACTGAATGGAAATCCTTATTGATATATCTTTATGTCCAGTTCATGAGTTCTGGATGACTACCCCTATATAACACCCCTCTTTTAGAATCCCCCTGACCCCACTGAGCCAAGAAGTAGTTCTGTTTTGCAAGTTTAAAAGGTTTATTTGAGAATGTAAACAATATATATCACACTTTATAATAAATTAATAATTGAATATCACACTTAATCTGAGCAGTAATCAATAATGGATAGTCTGGCACTAGCACACTTCTTTATAATCAATGATGAGTGGGTATAGGATGGATAAGATAGCAACAATACTTTTATGGTTTCAAATAGATGCAATGTGGAATGAAAATGCAGTACAGAAAATAACTTGATAGGATTTCAGCAAAAGACAATGTAATCACTTTCTTGGACAATTCACCCCCCCACCCCTTTATGCAATGTAAGGAGATGAAGAGGAGAGCACACAGTTCTTAGGAATGCAATCAAATAGAATTCAGTTCAATTCCCCCCCAGAAGCTTATACAACAGATGGGAGTTTTGAAACACATGCAAAATGCTTTGAATATGGTGACAATGCAGTGAGAAATATGCTGAAAATGCTTTTAATTCCCTTCAGGAGGTTCAGGGTGAGTGGTATCTAGTTAATATTAGTTCAGGCTCACTCTAGCAATGATTCAGGGATGGTTCTTAAGAGGCAAACGAAATTTAGCAGTTCAGGCAAAAGCAGCTATCTTTTTACAAGTAAAGAAATCGGGCCAAATCGCGGCAAAATTCGTGAATGCGTGAATTGTGATTGCGGAGAAAGTATAAGGAGTAGGAAGTCGGTTCTAGGCTTGTTGGAGAGCTTAGATTCTAAGCTTTCAGAGGAAAGTTAAACCAAGGTTGTTTTTCGGATTTGAAATAAACTCAAAATGACAGGTGACAACTTTGCAAAATAACAAGTGACAACTTCTAGGAGGCAGTTCTGGTTAGATTAAAATAGTTTGGATTAGATTATTTTAACTAAGAGATTGGTTCTGCACAGTTCTGCTAGGTACTCACAATATATTTTTGAAATAGGCCTCGCCACGGATCTGGTCAGGTTTTGGACTGGACTCCGGTTCTGGTCTCGGCACTTCACAGTGATCTGGGTCAGCTCTGCTGGTCTAGCCTCTCTGGATTCTGGATGTAACTCTGCTTTCTGGGTACTGCTACAGGTTCTGGAGATCGATGGATTTGAAGTCTGGATCTCTGGATGTGAAGTCGTCGGTCAGCATGCTCCGCAGCAAATGGAATTGAATGTCCTCTCTAGCTTCCAGTGACTCTTTTTATGTCTTTTGAAAGTGGGTGTGTGTGCAGCATCACCAGCCAGCCCCTCTCTCAACTGCTGTAACGCTCACCTGATTCCCGTAGAGGCGCCGGTCTTGACTGGGCGTATACCGTATCTCCAAAGGCGATGTGTAATACACGGCTGGCTCTTTGGGCTGGACCTCTGTGCACTGTATGTGTGACTCGAAGGGTAAGATGTCTGCAGATAGAAAATATGGGATTAATGAACTGGGTTATTGAATGTCTCTCTCTTCTTCCCTTTCTCTTCTCCTGTAGAACCCCAAAGGTTAACGCTCTCACCTTAGGTAAGTGAACGCCGTGCTCTCCATCTGCCTCGGGGCAGGGTGCTGTAACCAGTTTCTTCACTGGATAAGGGGAGCAGGCCTCTTGACTTCAGAGGACTGCTGTCCGTCGTTTACTGCACGAACGGTAAGTTTCGAGTAATTCTAATGTCTTTAAAAGTCTTTAGTAATGATGTCTCTTGTTTTGCAGGGTTCCGGCGATGGCAGATGACGGGCTGAAGTGAGTTGAAGATGGAGCCCGTGTGATGACTAGAAGCGCCTGGAAGCACGTGAGTAAGCGCTTGTTGCCTGCTTCACGATGCGCTCTAACTGTCTCTTTATTTTGCAGGTACAAGTTCGGAGCGGCTGCAGGGTGCCGGAATACCCACTGGGTTAAATGTGGAAAGGAGTAATGGCACGTGAGTATTAAAGTTCCCCAATGTCTTTAAACGCACCTTGTTTTGTCTTTCAGATGCGGGATGCAGCGCCGAAGGCCTCCGGAGCGTGCGAAGAGTTGGTAAGCTTTTGTCTTTCAGATGCCGGAATGCAGTGCGAAGACCTCCGGAGCGCACGAAGAGTAGGTAAGCCTTTGTCTTTCAGATGCCGGAATGCAGCGCAAGGCGTTGGTGACAGCCGATGGACCAGGTAAGTGAAGCGCTGTCACTGAAGACCGTAATGCTAACCTGTTCTTTCTTGTCTTTATAGGTGTTGCTGAAGACTGGATTCAGGATGGTAAGCCTTTTTCCTTAGGCCCAGGATCAGATGCAGAAGACACGATGAGCGTTCTGCTGCAGAGGATGCAGAATAACGCAAAGCAAGATTCATCCATCGGGTGTGGTTTAAATAGCCTCCTGTAGTGCTTAGGTGTCTCCTTCCACAGCCACGCCTAGGTAAGAAAAGAGTTCCTGCTTTCCAGAAGAGTTCCAGTGTTCTGAACCTAGGGAGTGGCTCCTGCCCCACCCAACAGGAAAAGTAGTTCCAAACAGAAGAGGATCAGAAGCTCAACTGGCAGGCAAGTAAGCAGCATGGTCTGCTGCAGGTAAGTCCACCCAAGCATTATGAGCCCGGCGCTTCCAGCGCTGGGACTGGGCATATTTATGAGCCTGGTGCCACTGGCGCCAGGACTGGGTCCAAAAGGTCCCAATTGGGACTGGTTGGCACTCGGAACCTGGGTTATGGATCTGCTTCCAAGGGAGTTGGGAAAACCCTGACCTTTTGGAAGCAGAGATCATGACAGTACCCCCCCTCAAGGCCCCTCCCAAACCGGGCTTCTCCGGGGGTTTTGGCTTGTCAGGAAATGTTCGGTGAAATCTTTTGATTAGGCGAGGAGCGTGGACATATTCAGCAGGTTCCCAGGATCTCTCTTGGGGGCCGTAGCCTTTCCAGTCAATTAGGTAAAATAGTTTAGATTTGGAGATCTTGGAGTCCAGAATGCTTTTGACTTCAAACTCGAGTTCTCCATCAACTAGGATGGGTTTTGGAGATTTAGTTAGTCGGGTTTGAGGTTGCACGGGTTTTAATAGAGAGACGTGGAAGACCGGATGTATCTTCATGTGCGGGGGCAAGTCCAACTTGACCGCTACTGGGTTTACTATGGTAGTGATGGAATAGGGACCAAGGTATCTTGGGTTGAATGTGCGTGGCCCTTTTAGAGGTAGATATTTGGTGGATAACCAGACTTGATCCCCTACTTGATATTGAGGGGCTTCCTTCCGATGTTGATCTGCTCCTTTCTTGTATTGTTCTTTAGCTCTTTGAAGGTGAGAAACAGCTTCCTTAAAGGCTTGGGTGATTGTAGAATGCAGGTAGTCTACTGCTGGTGTTTCAAGATCTTGGAGGGGATCCAACTCCGAGGTTCGAGGGTGACTGCCGTATAAAAGAAAAAACGGGGTTTTCCCAGTTCCCGAATGGACAGAGTTATTGTAGGCATATTCGGCTATCCAAAGGATGTCTTTCCAAGTTTTTTCAGTTTGTTGCAGCATGCAGCGTAAATACTGTTCCAGAGTTTGATTGGTCCTCTCGGTTTGTCCGTCGGTCTGAGGGTGGTGACTGGTCGACAGTCTCACATCAATTTGAGCCGACCGACAGCAACTTCGCCAAAAATGAGAAATAAATTGACTACCTCGAACCGAAATTAGAACCGAAGGAAAACCGTGCAGTCGGACGATGTTTTCGAGAAATTCTCGGGCCAGAGTTGCTGCTGTTGGCAAGCCTTTGAGCGGAATGAAATGCGCCATCTTGGAGAATAAGTCCACGATTACTAGAATCGTATTGTATCCGGAGCATGGAGGTAGATCGGTGATGAAGTCCATAGAAAGCGTATGCCAAGGGCGAGGTGGGATGTCAATAGGGCGTAAGAGGCCTGCTGGTCTTTCCTTTTGACTCTTGTTTTGGGCGCATACTCCACAGGACATTATAAAGTCTCTGATATCTTTTTTCCAAGACGGCCACCAGAAGTAGCGCTTGATCTTTTCTGAGGTCTTGGCCATACCGGGATGTCCTTCCATTAAAGAATCGTGATAACAAGAGATTACTTTTTTCTGTAAATCTGTGCTGGGCAGGTATAATCGTTCTTGGAAATACAATAAGTTGTCCTTTACTGCAAAGTCCTTTCCCTGCAGATGCCAATTCTGTATGTCTGCTGGAGTTACAAGTTGCCTGGCTTTATCCTTAACTTCCTCTATGGATTGTGTGGCGATTACACCCAGAATTCTTTGTTCGGGAATGATTGGTACAGGTTTAGGGTTGATCAAGTGTTCTTCCACTCCCATCCGAGAAAGGGCATCAGCTTTACCGTTTTTTGTACCAGGTCGATAGGTAATTATGAAGTCAAACTCGGCAAAGAATAATGCCCAATGGAGTTGTCTAGAGGATTGGGCTTTTGCGGTTTTCAAATATTGCAGGTTTCGGTGATCCGTAATCACAGTAACGGTGTGTCGGGCCCCAAGCAGATAATGCCGCCAAGCCTTAAAGGCAGACTTGATAGCCAGAAGTTCCTTGTCAGTAATCGTGTAATTGATTTCAGGAGGCGAGAATTTGCGGGACCAAAATGCCACGGGATGCAACTGATTGGTTACCGGGTCCTTTTGTGATAGAACTGCCCCCATGGCAAGGCTTGAAGCATCAGTTTCCACGATGTAGGGGAGTTCGGGGCGAGGGTGTTTTAAGATTGGTGCAGAGATAAATTTAGTCTTCAAATCCTGGAAAGCTTGTTCCGCCTCGGTAGACCATTCAAAACGTTTGTTTTTCTTTAACAAGGCAGTGATGGGCTGGACTATTCGAGAAAATTCGGGGATAAACCTGCGGTAAAAATTAGCGAAGCCTAACATGCTTTGCACACCTTTTACGGAGGATGGTGATGGCCATTTGAGAACTGCATCGACCTTCTTTGAATCCATACGCACTCCGCTAGGTGATAATATGAATCCCAAGAATTCAACTTCAGTCACGTTGAAAACACATTTTTCCAACTTAGCGAAAAGTTTGTGTTGACGCAATCTTTCGAGGACCATTTTCACGTGTTTCCGATGTTCAGATTCCGATGAAGAATAAACGAGGATGTCATCAATGTAAACAACAACACACACATCTATGAGCTCTCGGAGGACATCGTTCATAAAATATTGAAAGGCGGCCGGGGCATTGCAAAGTCCGAAGGGCATGACCTGATATTCAAATAGCCCATATTTGGTGCGGAAGGCCGTCTTCCATTCATCGCCCTCTTTTACTCGTACCAAGTGGTAGGCTCCTCTAAGATCCAGCTTTGTATATATGCATGCTTTTCTGACTTGGTCCAGGAGTTCAGGGATCAAAGGTAACGGATATCTATTCTTGACGGTGATCTGGTTCAGGGAGCGATAATCTATACAAGTTCTAAGGTCTCCTTCCTTTTTTGGAACGAAGAACAAAGCTGAAGAAGCAGGGGACTTGGAAGGACGAATAAACCCATTTGCCAGGTATTGATCCAGGTATTGTCGAAGGTGAAGGTTCTCAGGCTCGGTGAGGGCATAAATTCTACTACAAGGAGGAGTAGATCCAGGTATCAGGTCTATCTGGCAGTCATAAGACCTATGAGGAGGTAGAGAGTTAGCCTGATCCTTCCGGAAAACATCTTGGTATTCTAGGTATTCGGGAGGTAACTGGGGAGTCTCTGAAGAAATTGCTGCCAGTGCAACACCAGGTGGAGGGTGACAAGTAGAGACACATTCTGGAAACTGGACCGTTCTTGCTCGCCAATCGATCAGAGGATTGTGTTTCTCTAACCAAGGTATTCCTAGAATAATCTGAAACTGAGGAGCCTTGATCACATCGAACACGATCTTCTCATGGTGTCCTTCTTGACTTACTAGCGTCACTTCTTGAGTGGTATGCGTTACTGGTCCGGAGGCTATCTCCGTTCCATCCACCGTAGTAATGACGTCCTTTACAGCCTTGGGACAAAGAGTTGGATTCATCCTCAAAACCATTTCATGATCCACATAATTGCCGATGGCACCGCTGTCGACGTAAGCTTCAATTGCATGTAATCGATCCGGATTATCAGGGCTAATGAGGACCATAGGTATCACGAAATGCGAGGTCACGGAACTGGTTTTCACGCTCGGCAAGAGGACCTCTATTCTTGTCGGGCGAGGTCGTTTCCCTGCTCAGAGTTTGTAACTTTGGTAACTGCAGCTCCTACTGCCTTCTTGGCAGGTTTCACCGGACAGTCTCGAAGAAAGTGCCCTGAGTTTCCGCAATAGAGGCATAATTGCAACTGTTTTCTCCTTTCCCGCTCCTTTTGTGTTAGAGGACCTTTCAGGCCCCCTATTTGCATGGGTTCCCCGGAGTCTACTCCTTTGGAAGGAGTTGGCGGTTTGGAAAATACTCGAGCATCAAACTTGGAACGATCGGCCTTCCTGTTCTGCAGTCTGTGATCTATTTGAACGACTAAGTCTATATAGTCCGAACAATCTTGTGGGGGATTCACTACTTGGGCTAACACATCTTTGAGCTCTCCACGTAGACCTCTATAAAACAGCGTAATCATTTTGTCCTCAGGCCATTGAGTTTCCACTATCAGTCTGTTGAAAGACGCAATATAAGCCAAAAGGTCTTGATTACCTTGTCGCAACGAAAGAAGCTCATTGTCCAAGGCCTACCCCTGTGAATGTCTTGCGAACAGTTTTTCCATACTGAGCTGAAAAGCTTGAAAATCATGGAGGACCGGATCATCTTGATTTACTAGAGGGACCGACCAGTCTGCCGCATTGCCACTAAGGTACGAAAGCACGAAAGCTACTTTAGCTTGATCAGTTGGAAAGGCTGCTGGCCGGCATAAGAAATGCAACCGGCACTGATTGATAAATACTGCAAACCTCTTTGGGTCACCAGAAAATCGTTCGGGCGGAGCCAGAGGTACATTCCCAGATAGGTTGATCTGCACTGGATTCATAGAGGATGTAGAAGGAAGATTTCCCCCAGATGCGGGTAACGGGGTCTGTCCGGCTTGTGACTGTAGCAACTGTCTAGCGAGATCATCTGTTCGCTCCTTGGAAATAATCAGTTCCCTTCTTAGAGCGTTCGTTTCCTGACGGGCTGCATGCACTTCTGCCCTTAGTTCCCCAAGTAACTGGGCTAGCTGGTCGGTATCCGAGGTTTCCATAGCGCCTGGACGGGAGTTTTGCGGTAGGCTTTGCGTTCTGTAACGCTCACCTGATTCCCGTAGAGGCGCCGGTCTTGACTGGGCGTATACCGTATCTTCAAAGGTGATGTGTAACACACGGCTGGCTCTTTGGGCTGGACCTCTGTGCACTGTATGTCTGACTCGAAGGGTAAGATGTCTGCAGATAGAAAATATGGGATTAATGAACTGGGTTATTGAATGTCTCTCTCTTCTTCCCTTTCTCTTCTCCTGTAGAACCCCAAAGGTTAACGCTCTCACCTTAGGTAAGTGAACGCCGTGCTCTCCATCTGCCTCGGGGCAGGGTGCTGTAACCAGTTTCTTCACTGGATAAGGGGAGCAGGCCTCTTGACTTCAGAGGACTGCTGTCCGTCGTTTACTGCACGAACGGTAAGTTTCGAGTAATTCTAATGTCTTTAAAAGTCTTTAGTAATGATGTCTCTTGTTTTGCAGGGTTCCGGCGATGGCGGATGACGGGCTGAAGTGAGTTGAAGATGGAGCCCGTGTGATGACTAGAAGCGCCTGGAAGCACGTGAGTAAGCGCTTGTTGCCTGCTTCACGATGCGCTCTAACTGTCTCTTTATTTTGCAGGTACAAGTTCGGAGCGGCTGCAGGGTGCGGAATACCCACTGGGTTAGATGTGGAAAGGAGTAATGGCACGTGAGTATTAAAGTTCCCCAATGTCTTTAAACGCACCTTGTTTTGTCTTTCAGATGCAGGATGCAGCGCCGAAGGCCTCCGGAGCGTGCGAAGAGTTGGTAAGCTTTTGTCTTTCAGATGCCGGAATGCAGCGCGAGGCGTTGGTGACAGCCGATGGACCAGGTAAGTGAAGCGCTGTCACTGAAGACCGTAATGCTAACCTGTTCTTTCTTGTCTTTATAGGTGTTGCTGAAGACTGGATTCAGGATGGTAAGCCTTTTTCCTTAGGCCCAGGATCAGATGCAGAAGACACGATGAGCGTTCTGCTGCAGAGGATGCAGAATAACGCAAAGCAAGATTCATCCATCGGGTGTGGTTTAAATAGCCTCCTGTAGTGCTTAGGTGTCTC
This sequence comes from Ambystoma mexicanum, assembly GCF_040938575.1. Lineage (NCBI taxonomy): Eukaryota > Metazoa > Chordata > Amphibia > Caudata > Ambystomatidae > Ambystoma > Ambystoma mexicanum. The sequence continues at coordinate 1,213,451,591 of NC_090931.1, forward strand.
CTTCCACAGCCACGCCTAGGTAAGAAAAGAGTTCCTGCTTTCCAGAAGAGTTCCAGTGTTCTGAACCTAGGGAGTGGCTCCTGCCCCACCCAACAGGAAAAGTAGTTCCAAACAGAAGAGGATCAGAGGCTCAACTGGCAGGCAAGTAAGCAGCATGGTCTGCTGCAGGTAAGTCCACCCAAGCATTATGAGCCCGGCGCTTCCAGCGCTGGGACTGGGCATATTTATGAGCCTGGTGCCACTGGCGCCAGGACTGGGTCCAAAAGGTCTCAATTGGGACTGGTTGGCACTCGGAACCTGGGTTATGGATCTGCTTCCAAGGGAGTTGGGAAAACCCTGACCTTTTGGAAGCAGAGATCATGACAACTGCCCATTGGTCAAGCTTTCCGCACTGCTTTGATTGGGGGAAGGAAATGTGTGTCATGGTGATGCTGTTTTATGGTTTGCAGAAAGGATACTCCCCTGTCAAATTGCACACAAATCTATATTTGACCCAAATACATATTTGCACAGGTACACATTTGTTTAAAATTACATGCACCCATCACATATCACATGAGGTATACTCTGTTCAAACTCTGCTCTTCCTGGGGCTTGCATTCAGAAATGGCAACATTTTGTGCTTTTTAGTGGGTTTTGCAACATCAGATTTTTCTCCAGATTTATACACATGTACACCCCCCTCCCACACATATCTCAGTAACTTTCCAGGTCGCTAGCTTAAACACAGAGTATGTGGTGTCAATAAATAGCAGGGTTTTGCCCCAGAACATCACACAAATTCCCAACGCGTCTTAAAACGTGCACAGAAAAATCACAAGAATTATGGCATCATTTAAATAATTTTGACAAGTCCGCACTGTGAGTTATACATCTTTCTTAGAATCATATTCTGGCCAACAGGGTGTGTCTTTTCAGGTCACATGGTGTAGAAACCAGTTTATCCAGTTTCTGCCAAGCTCAGAGACCCTGCCCATCCCAGCTTCTGCCAAGAGGAAGCTATTTTACGGTCCCCCCAATAAACCATCTGCCTGAGTCAAGGCAGGGCTTTGTTCAAAAGGAAGCCATTTACGACCACCCCAATAAACCATCTGCCTGGGCCCTTTCTTTAGTTTCTTGCAATCCCCTGGTAATTCAATCAGAGAGTGTGTGACCTCCTTTTGGCAGGAGCAACAGAATGCAGCCAGGCCTGGGAATGCATTTGTTGGGCAAGCCCCCACTCCTGTCGGGGGTAGCTGTCTGGCAGAATTCCAGTTTCCTTAAGCCAGGTTTCAGGTAAAATGTCACTTTTTGTTCCCCAGTTTAAGTCAAGACAATTTTTACATATGCAGCTAGAATGCTGATTCTAAGTTCAAAACTATGACATTTCAACAGTGACAAACTATGTGACACTCAAAAGTAGGTCACTCAGTTAATTTAAACATTTTCGATTTTTGGTAGTTTTAAATCCAGTTTCAGTTAGGCTGCTGCAGACATGCAGAGCTCAGCCAGTCTTGTTATGAACATTGTTTTGGGGCTATTCAACTTCCCAGATTTAGTATGCACACATACTTCATTCTGCCAGATGTCCGCTGGTGTTCAGTGAGATTTTTGGATGTGTTGCAATGTTTGAAAATAGGCATTTTGAGCTGGCATTCAGAGAAACCAAAGGTAATTTTAAAGTGCGGTTTTTCCTTTGGCACACGTTTCACTCATGGCACCCCGGCCCATCCTGCTCGCACTGGTGGGTGGCAAGTTAGGCAACCATTTTAGTGTGCACAAACTGCGTGGTTCTCCTGGATTTTGGCGCACATGTGGGCTTTTTGGCCATCTTGGATTTTCTAAGCCCACAGCACCAAATGTTGCAGCATGATAGCTCAAACGTGGGTCAGGACACCCAACAAAGCCCCCCCACCCGACTGCACTTTAAATCTGAGTAGATGGGGAGTCGGGTGCAAAGAGTGTTTTGACCCACGTACTGGTATGTCCGCATAATCTTCTTCCAATTCTGCAAATGGCACAGTTCAGCATCTTTTCCTCCATCCGGTACTGATCGATCGATTCTCCTCGCCGGTCCTCATGGGAATATTGGGCGGTACCCCGGGCCCCTCGGGTCTCTGCTCCCGGTCTCCGGATCGTCCTCCTTGGCCAGTCACCAGGTTTTCTTTCCCCTAGGACGACAAAGGAAGAGCGGCAATACCTATTCATGGACATTTCTCCCCCACCATTGATATAGTGGGGTGGCATATATATTTTAGAACTCAACAGATATGAACATGCACATTTTTTTAAATTAAGAGACAGGAACTCAAACTTGAGAAACACAGAATTTGATAGGCTATATGTAGGATCTTTTAGGGTTGGAATTGAATTACTCTGGAGCGGTACCCTCTGGGATTGCAGAGGACTCCTCCAGTTGCTGCAAAGTGTGCCTGGGATGGCAACACTTCAACTGGTTAATGTGGACCCACTTGTCTTCCCCCTCTGCCAAACCGCCTTTGGGGAGGCGGATCTTGTAGGCCACAGGGGAGATCTTGTCTATAATCTCAAAGGGTCCTTTCCATGTAGGCAAACATTTCCTCTGTTTGGCCTGGTTCCTTTGGAAATTATATAGATAGACCCGGTCCCCCACATCGTATACTTTCCTGGTGGTTTTCAGGTCGTAATGGGTCTTCATACTCTCGGCTGATCTTTCTAGATTCCGCTGAGCATAGGCAAAAGCATGTTGAAGGTGTTTCCTTAAATTCTCCACATACTCATGTGTAGTGGAGGCATTTATCAACGTTTGCTCTTGGGTTCTGTAGAGTAAATGCTGAGGAAGCACCATCTTGCGTCCAGTCATAAACTCAAATGGTGACATTTTGGTTGCAGATGAAGGAGTAGATCTGATGGCCATTAGGACCAGAGGTAATTTGGATATCCCAAATTTGGCCCAGAATCTGCCACAAACTTCTTTAATATGCTCACAATGGTTCGGTTGTAGCGTTCCACTGCTCCAGAAGAAGCTGGCCTGTAAGCAATGTGTAGCTTTCTCTTGACCCCCAGTATCTCCCACATCTTTGTCATCACTTCACTGGTGAAGTGGCTACCTCTGTCTGACTCAATCCTTTGAGGTAGACCAAAACGGGAAAAGATGTGGTTAATCATCAAAGCAGCTGCCGTTTCTGCCTTGCAGTTTGGGGCTGGGAGACATTCCACCCACTTGGTAAACAAGCATGTAACGGTCAACATGTACTTCTTTCCCATAGACAAGCGGATTACAGGGCCTACAAAGTCGATTTGCAAATCTGACCATGGCAGTGTCATCCCCCTCTTTTGGAGAGGCGCCCGGTGTGTGAGGGATGTTGGCTGAAATTGTGCACACACAAGACAACCCTTCAAATATTGGTTGAGGTCCTGGCCCATGTGTGGCCAGTATGCAACCTCTCTTAAGATTTCAAGTGTTGTGTGAAACCCCCTATGACCGGCGGTGGCCGCATCATGGGCGTGACTTAACATCAGGCTTCGGAATGAGGTAGGAACCACCCACTGATCATGGCCAGCTTGGGATTTCCTTACCAACAAACCGTCTTCGATCCGGAACATTTTTGGACATTTCATCAACACTCTAAGGTCCTCTTTCCCAATGTAATCAGTATCCGTCAGGGGAAAGTTCTCAGGGTCCTCAATGTGTTGGTAGAACTTACCAATTATTGGATCCCCCTTCTGAGCTGTGATTAAATCAGGGGTCTCCTTACTCCATTGTGCAATTGAAAGATCATTGTGAGCATTTGTCTGGGACCTAGTGATAGCAGTGACCTGGATTTCCCCCAACAGGGACTCTATCTCAATTAGATCCCCTTGGATGGCCCCGGTTTTGGCCAGCTGATCAGCTAAGTCATTTCCAGTTTTGTCTGGTCCCTCTACTTTGGAATGACCCTTGATCTCTTTCCAATAGATGGTCATCTCATTCGAGGTGACCAGATCATCAATGTTTTGGATCAACTTCCCATGTTTCAAGGGTTTGTTGTTAGCACATAACATGCCTCTGGTTTTCCAATTAACCTCCACGAACCCGTTCCGTACATAATCCGAATCTGTGATTATGACCAGTTCGTGGAGTTGATGCTGGACAGCAGTGAGGATGGCCTGATGCACAGCCATCAATTCTGCCACCTGACTACTTCGGGGACCAATTTTGTATCCAGCTGAGGGTTCTGGGAACTCCTTCACCCATGCATTCCCTACGCCAGCCACCAGTTCTTTCTCCACCTCGTTGTCAACATGGTAAGAGCATCCATCCACATAGACAGTGGGCATTCCCTCACACTTGTCCTCTTCAAAGACTTTGTGTGGGGAATTAAGGTATGCCTCCGTGTTGTCCTTGATTTTTAGACTTTCGTCCTCGAGACAGTTTTCTCCGGCACAATCATGCAAGTCAGCCAGACCTTGCGCGAGGGGACTCTTCTTGTTTTGGCCATATCTGACCTCCACAGGAAAGCCTTGCATTGACAGAATCCAGGAAGTAATTCGGGAATTACTCACATTTCCGGCCCAGATTCTGTCACTTTGGAGATATTGCAGAGGCTGGTGTGGAGTCTCCACTATGATGTGTTCCCCATGGATAAACGGGCGGTAATTCTTCAATGCCCACACCGTTGCCAGGAGTGCCTTCTCACAATCGTTGAATTTTTCCTCCACAGAGGATAAAGTTTTGCTCGCATAGGAGATTACTTTATTGACCTCGTCATGCTTTTGGTATAATACTGCCGTCAAGCACGTATTAGAGAACCCTGTTTCCAGGAAGAACTCCTTGTTTCTGACAGGGTAAGCTAGGCAAGGCGCTTGTGAGAGGCTTCTTTTGAGTTGTCTTACTGCCTCGGCTTGTTCTGGACCCCATTCCCACTTGACCCCCCCCTTCAGGAGATGAATCAGGGGTCTGGTGATCTCTGCGTAGCCCTCAATGAACTTTCTGCTGTAATTAGTCAGTCCAAGGATGCTCCTTAGTTCCTGCAGAGTTGTGGGGTCTTTCAGTTTCTGAAGTGCTTCCACTTTCTTTCCCTGGGGACAGAGACCCTGAGGAGTAATCTCATGCCCCAAGAAATTAACACGGGTTCTACACCACTGTGCTTTCTGAAAGGAAAGTTTTGCTCCGGCGGCCCTCAACTGGGTCAGAACATAACGGATCTCCGCTATGTGTTCCTCCACAGATGAACTTTTGATGAGGACATCATCTACATAAGCCAGGTTACCCCTCGCACCCAGGTCGGGCATGGCCTTGTGTAGAAAAATGTTGAATTCATTGCCGGAGTTGAGGTATCCGAAGGGAGTCCGGGTCCATGTGTACTGCTGGCCCCCAAAGGTAAAAGCCAGCTTGTACTGGTCCACCCTACTGACAGGCACAGTCCAGTATCCATTGGTCAGGTCTATTGCAGTGAATACCTGTGACCCCTGGATCTGGGCCAGCCCTTGGTCAATGTAGGGCAGAGGCCATCGGGAAGTATGGACCCGTTTGTTGAGCTCCCTGAGGTCGGCGCAGAGTCTCCACTGGCCGTTTGGCTTCAATATTCCCAGCACCGGGTTATTGAAGGTGCTGTGTATGGGACGAATTATTCCCCGGGACTCTAGGTTCTTAATTATTTCAGTAAGGGACTCCATGGATGCGAGAGGCAAGCGATATTGCTTCACAAACACTGGAGTCATTCCAGGGTCCGTGGGGATTGTTGTTGTGTGGATGTCGGTGCGGCCACAGTCATATGAGTCTACCGCAAAGAGATCTTGGAAATCCAAGAAAACCTGTTTCAACTTTTGCTTTTGTTCCAGAGTCACACAGGCATTGGCTAGGTTGATTCTCTCTTACACCATCTGCCTGAAGCCTGGAAAGACATCTGGTTTGGCTATCTCAGCGGCCTCCTCCAGCTGGGTGGAGAAGTCCCTGGTCAGAGTGCTGATTTGGACTGGAGGCCTCAGGTGGGAAAGGCAACCCTCATGGACCTGGAAAATCACCTCATCCCTCCTGAAGTCACAAGTCACATCTTCCTTACCATAGGGGCAGGAAGTGTACACCAGGAAGTTCCCCCCATGCCGGGTAAAAATCCTGTCTGGTGTTGTATTGTCCTCACTGTCACTGTCAAAACAGTCCTTGGGGATTGGTCCTAACAGTTCATTTTCTAAATCAATGGCGAAATGTCGGTCATCAACCGCCATTCCAATAATGGTGCCTGCGGCTAGAGTAATACTCTTTAAGTCGCTGTTATCCACCTCTATTGGGATGGTGTCATGTTCTATATTGACTAATGGTGTTGGGTTTACCCCCAACCCTTGCTGTTGGAGAGAAGCATTTAGATGTATATAAGCATCAGGGTTTTGCAATTTTTGTCCTCTTTTAACTTTCACTTATAGGGAGAATTGTCGGGTCCTTTCTGGGATGGTGACTTCCTCTTTGATCTGAATTTCAACTGCATAAGGTAGCAATTGAGCTGACCTAAATGCTTTTTCTGGATCATCAAAGCCCATGGGATTATCCGCTAATCGGGACCAAGCTTTGAAGTTTATTAGGTCCAAACTAATGGCAAAGCGATTGAGAATGTCACTGCCTAAGTAAAAGGCGGCAGTGACATCTCGCACGACCCAACAATTATGGACTATGCTCTTGTTGCCAATGGAGATTTTGAGCATACACCTGCTTGGCAGGAGATGTTTGGAATTAGGTGCTTCCAGGTCCATTTCCCATTTGTCTATCAGTTTGAATGTGGGAATGGCTGGATCTTTTGGGAGTTGGCGGAACATGGCTTCGCTGATGAAGCTCTTACCGTTGTTCACACACACTCGAGCGAGAACAGAATTCTTCCCATCATTTAACTGAACAGGGATGAACAACTGCTCTCCAGTTTGCTGAATATCAGCCAGGCTCTGAGCTGATTTCACATCTTTCTGGACTATAGAAGTGGGAGTTTCTGATTGTGGATTGGTGAAGAATTTCAGAGTGTTTCCTTCCAGTGTGGAATACCACCTTAAACTGAAAGGAAGGTTGATTTTCAGAAATAGAGAGGACCCCCCATCACCAGTCTGTTGTCCTACTGCTATTACTGTCACGTCTGGAGTTTGGTTGTTCTGGAAGTGAAATTCTACTTGGTCAGATTTTTGTTCAACCATGTGGCAGGTGCCGTTTAAACTAACATGGTTGACACTCTGATTTAATTTTATTGGTCGGCTAGTCTGGGTCCAGAGGACCTTGTTTACACAATCTATTAGGGGTGACAACCTTCTCAGGAGGTCATTCCCTAGTAAACAAGGGGTGCCCTCTGGAGTCACTACTATGACCGGGTGTTTCACCTTGTGTCACCCAATTTTAATGTCCAAGTCTGCAGTCCCCTCAATGGGAATTTCCTTCCCGTCAAAGTTCTGCAGTTGTCCAGGAAGAGAGGTGAGAGGAATACAGTAATTCTCCCCCCTTCCGGCATTTAGTTCCTCAAAGGCCCTTTTGGACAGAAGGGTAGCTTGGGATCCAGTGTCCACCAGTGCCAAAATTGTACCCTGCCCCTGTACTTGTAGCGGGGCATAGTATCTTCCCTCCTTCTCCTCAAGGGGGCACAGATAATGCACATTTTTGGACAACTGGTGGGCTAACTTTCTGGTTTTGGACATTGCTAGAGAAGAGATTTGGGCAGAGTTCTGTGGAGAGTCTTGGGAATCTGAAAGAAAAATTTGGCAACTGGAGATCAGAGCCATTGTGGGTTCCACTGGTTCTGGTACTGGGCCGCCCCCCCCCCTTTTTGGAGGCAGTCACCAGGATGGGTTTGAACCAGGGGATTTTGGTATTGTGGGTTCTGGGATGAGATGATGGGCGGCGGTAGCCCAGTTTCTTTGGGAGGAGTTCCCCCATCTCTGAAGGAGAAGATCCTTTTCCCGGGATCTTCTGAGGATCCCTCTCCCTCAAATTGGAAGACCTGTACCTCCTCCACAAAGTGGGTCTGTTTGGGTCCTTTGTTTCTCCTACCCCCCCCTCTGCTCCTTGGGCAGGCTTTCAGGGGCAGGAGATTTTGTTTCCGGGTCCTGGTTTTCCACGGGCTGTTTACAAGTTGGGAAGGAAGCTTCCTACAAGGCTTTACACCCCCTTTTCCCCCTTGTGCCTCCTCCCTGGGAACCGGTGTGTTATCGGGGTGCTGCCCCCGTCATTGTTCTGGAGCACCAGGTCCAGAGTTTGGGGCATTCTGCGGTGGCATGCTCATCTGAGGGTTCTGTTGAGCCCTCAGTATGTGACCCAGATCCCGTGCCATATTTTGGACCTGGCGCTCTAACTGGGAAACCCGCTCAGGCTGATACGGGGCTCTATTTTCTCCCCTGGGCTGATCCCGGGAAGGGTAGCTATCCCTTCTCTGGTAGTACCCCTGGTTGGGAAGATTTTGGTACCCCTCCACCCTTGGCCTCCCCTCTCCCGGATTAGGTTGTCTGGGCTCAGGGAATTGGGGAAAGAAGGATGGATGATTTTGGGGCTGGAAATTGGGTGGATACCTGGGGAAAAAGTTCTGCCCAGGATTTGGAGAATTTGTGCCCTCCTGGGGGAAGTTAGGAGGGAAGTTCCCCGGGTCAGGTGCTTGGCTGGATCCCCCCCCCCTTGGGCTGGAGGAGTCCACACATAACCCAGGATTGGTCGGTTTCCCTTGTAGCGGGGACTTACATAGTCCGGGGAGCGGGGGACCCCATTTGTGGGACTACCTCCTCGACTCCCTGTCTGTGACTGGCCCGATGGCCTTCTGGGCTGTGAATTATTTGGTGCAGGCAGGTTTTTAGGCCCCCCCATCTCCAAGTCTAAAACGGGGGCAACCTTTACCTCTGCCACCTTGGCAGCAGCAGGGGTGCTGTTGGTTTTGGGGTTTTTGGGCGCATTATTTTTGTTTTCTATGGGCTTCTGCACCTCATAGATCTGGGTAGCCTGTTCAATGACCCAGTCTAAAGATCTTTTCTCGTGAAAATCTCTCACGAGCTAGGTCATGATGTATTTGGGCAAGGCATGGAAAAAGTATTGATAAATTCTCTGCTGTCTGTGCGCACCCTTCTGGTGGTCTGCGCAAAAGCACGCTTTAATTCTTGCACAAACTCTTGTGGGGCCTGATCCTCCCCACACTACAAATTGTAGGCTGCCTTGCGAGCCTCTTGGGGATTTCTGTGAACAGAAAAATGTTTTAATATGGCCGCCCTATAGGTGGACCGCCTTGAATGATTTTGGTCCTCCAGCCCCGCAAAGAAACTGGAGTATTCTGGGGAGAATGTCCATTTGACGTACTGGATGCAGCTACTGCTGTCCTTCAAATGGAAAGTCTCCATCATTTGCTCATAGAGCTCCAAGTGTTCCCATACGGAATACTTGGCGTTCTTATGATAAGGCGTGATAACACTCCTTATTGCCTTAATCTGTTTCAATGGGTCCTTAAGCAAGGCCCTTTTTGCCTTATTGGCCTTTTTGGTTCGGGTAACCCTGGTCCATTCATCCTCTGACTCAGAGGCACTGCTCCCAGAGGTTCCTGTCTGATCTTCCAGGTTTTCCCGGATTCTGCGAGCCTGGGAATGGCTGGCAGAATGTGGGGACCTGGTCTCCTGTGTCCTGCGCCGTTCAGAGGAGTCTTCAGATTCCTCCTTGCTGCCAGGATTTGATGGGTACCCCCAACACTGACCTAACTGGGCAGAATTTTTCAGGATGCCCTTAATGGGCCTATTCTCCTGGGGTTCCCCACTAAATTGCACTGTGCTTGGGTGCCCATCCATTCCTGGGAGGTACTGGCCTATGAGCTCCATGCTTCTGGCTGGATAGTAATCTGCCATCCCTGTGGCCCGGTGCTCATGTGCGCCAGGGGACATGGGGGTAGCAGAGTCCAGGGACTGAGAGAGATAAAGGCCTCTGGTACTAGGGCTCCTGAGGTTATGCTCAGGAGTTTCCCTTTCCCAGCGAACCTGGTCTCTATCCGCCCCTGCTCCCCGTTGCAATGCAAGAGCCTGCGCCTTCAGTTCCTCAGTTAAGGCCTTACTAGACTATCAGTCTCTCCTGCATCGCTACCTGTTGCTGGAGCCTATCATTGTGCTGGCAGAGAGCCTCATTCTCTCTCTGCGTTTCCCGATTGGTCCTGGAGCACTGGGCCAGTCTTTGCTGCAGGAGGGTTACCTCCTGAGTCCCCTCCCTACTGGCCTCCTCCACCCTCCTGGTGTGCTCTAGCAAGTCCTGGTGTTCTTTTTGGAGGTCACCCAGTCCCTGGTGGGCCAGGTGATTTTCTTCCATTTTTCTTTTTAAGTGGCAGACTTGCTGGCCTAAGGTGTCCCTTTCCCGACTAAGAATCTGCATCTGTGCCGTCAGGTCATCCCTTTGCCTTTGGAAGGCACCAGCTTTCTGGCGCTCCTGATCAAACTCTGCCTGGGTATCCAGGTCTTTCAGGATCAGTTTATTGCTCTCCTCTTTCTCTCTGTCTAGTTGGATTTGCAGGGTGGCTACCTGCTCTGTGCATGCCCTGTTGAAATTGATCTGTTGCTCCAGCTTTTTCTGGCTCTGCAGTAGGGAGTCCAAACTGTCTTGGTGTTCCTTCTGCAAAGCCAGAATTCTGGTATCCTGGTCTGTCTTTTCCTGTTGCAGCATATCCATGTCCTCTTTTATTTTAATGATATACTGCCTACTATCATTTTCTGACTCCTGGCTCCTCTGCAGCCTCTGCTTAGAAGAGACCAGGTCAGATTGGACCTTCTCTAACGCCATCTGTCGCCTATTTGCCAGATCTTGGCTTTCAGTACATTTATCCTGCATGTCTCCCATATATAGGTACAGGTATGCCGCTATCCTGGCAATCTTATTGTGTTCATCTTTGGCTTTAGGAGCCATATATAGTTCACTCAGGGCCACATGTAATGGACCCTGATCTCTCCATATGTCTGACCCTGTTTCAGTGACCTGTTGCGCGATGGCCTGCAACCAGACCGTTTGGTCCTGGTGAGTCCACTCACCTCTCACAAATAGCTTATGTAAGAGGTGCTCCCTCGCTATTTTCATGTCTACCAAGGTCGTCATTCTAGAGATTGATCTCTGTCCTGACTTACAGAAATTAGTATTTTATTTTTGCAAAACAGACCTTTTCCTTAGAGTGTCCCTTTGAAGAGTGCTTTACAGCGTAAAACAGCGTGGTGATCCGACCGGATGTATGTATCCCGTCAGTTAGCACGCTGTATTAAGCTGCACAAGTGATAGATCTAACCCAAACGTCCTGCTCGAGCCCCCAATTTGTAAGAGGATTCAATTCAACACTACAACTAAGTCAATGCCTAGTCTGGGATACTGAATGGAAACCCTTATTGATATATCTTTATGTCCAGTTCATGAGTTCTGGATGACTACACCTATATAACACCCCTCTTTTAGAATCCCCCTGACCCCACTGAGCCAAGAAGTAGTTCTGTTTTGCAAGTTTAAAAGGTTTATTTGAGAATGTAAACAATATATATATATATATCACACTTTATAATAAATTAATAATTGAATATCACACTTAATCTGAGCAGTAATCAATAATGGATAGTCTGGCACTAGCACACTTCTTTATAATCAGTGATGAGTGGGTATAGGTGTCATGATCTCTGCTTCCAAAAGGTCAGGGTTTTCCCAACTCCCTTGGTAGCAGATCCATAACCCAGGTTCCGAGTGCCAACCAGTCCCAATTGGGACCTTTTGGACCCAGTCCTGGCGCCAGTGGCACCAGGCTCATAAATATGCCCAGTCCCAGCGCTGGAAGCGCCGGGCTCATAATGCTTGGGTGGACTTACCTGCAGCAGACCATGCTGCTTACTTGCCTGCCAGTTGAGCCTCTGATCCTCTTCTGTTTGGAACTACTTTTCCTGTTGGGTGGGGCAGGAGCCACTCCCTAGGTTCAGAACACTGGAACTCTTCTGGAAAGCAGGAACTCTTTTCTTACCTAGGCGTGGCTGTGGAAGGAGACACCTAAGCACTACAGGAGGCTATTTAAACCACACCCGATGGATGAATCTTGCTTTGCGTTATTCTGCATCCTCTGCAGCAGAACGCTCATCGTGTCTTCTGCATCTGATCCTGGGCCTAAGGAAAAAGGCTTACCATCCTGAATCCAGTCTTCAGCAACACCTATAAAGACAAGAAAGAACAGGTTAGCATTACGGTCTTCAGTGACAGCTCTTCACTTACCTGGTCCATCGGCTGTCACCAACGCCTCGCGCTGCATTCCGACATCTGAAAGACAAAGGCTTACCTACTCTTCGTGCGCTCCGGAGGTCTTCACACTGCATTCCGGCATCTGAAAGACAAAAGCTTACCAACTCTTCGCACGCTCCGGAGGCCTTCGGCGCTGCATCCCGCATCTGAAAGACAAAACAAGGTGCGTTTAAAGACATTGGGGAACTTTAATACTCACGTGCCATTACTCCTTTCCACATCTAACCCAGTGGGTATTCCGGCACCCTGCAGCCGCTCCGAACTTGTACCTGCAAAATAAAAAGACAGTTAGAGCGCATCGTGAAGCAGGCAACAAGCGCTTACTTACGTGCTTCCAGGCGCTTCTATTCATCACACAGGCTCCATCTTCAACTCACTTCAGCCCGTCATCAACCATCGCCGGAACCCTGCAAAACAAGAGACATCATTACTAAAGACTTTAAAGACATTAGAGTTAATCGAAACTTACCGTTCGTGCAGTAAACGACGGACAGATGTCCTCTGAAGTCAAGAGGCCTGCTCCCCTTATCCAGTGAAGAAACTGGTTACAGCACCCTGCCCCGAGGCAGATGGAGAGCACGGCGTTCACTTACCTAAGGTGAGAGCGTTAACCTTCGGGGTTCTACAGGAGAAGAGAAAGGGAAGAAGAGAGAGACATTCAATAACCCAGTTCATTAATCCCATATTTTCTATCTGCAGACATCTTACCCTTCGAGTCAGACATACAGTGCACAGAGGTCCAGCCCAAAGAGCCAGCCGTGTGTTACACATCACCTTTGAAGATACGGTATACGCCCAGTCAAGACCGGCGCCTCTACGGGAATCAGGTGAGCGTTACAATAGGATGGATAAGATAGCAACAATACTTGTATGGTTTCAAATAGATGCAATGTGGAATGAAAATGCAGTACAGAAAATAACTTGATAGGATTTCAGCAAAAGACAATGTAATCACTTTCTTGGACAATTCACCCCCCCCCTTTATGCAATGTAAGGAGATGAAGAGGAGAGCACACAGTTCTTAGGAATGCAATCAAATAGAATTCAGTTCAATTCCCCCCCAGCAGCTTATACAACAGATAGGAGTTTTGAAACACAGGCAAAATGCTTTGAATATGGTGACAATGCAGTGAGAAATATGCTGAAAATGCTTTTAATTCCCTTGAGGAGGTTCAGGGTGAATGGTATCTAGTTAATATTAGTTCAGGCTCACTCTAGCAATGATTCAGGGATGGTTCTTAAGAGACAAACGAAATTTAGCAGTTCAGGCAAAAGCAGCTATCTTTTTACAAGTAAAGAAATCGGGCCAAATCGCAAATCGCTGCAAAATTTGTGAATGCGTGAATCGTGATTGCGGAGTAAGTATAAGAAGTCAGTTCTAGGCTTGTTGGAGAGCTTAGATTCTAAGCTTTCAGAGGAAAGTTAAACCAAGTTCGTAGCCCAAACGGTTACGGAGTTATGAACGATTTTGTGAAGGTTGTTTTTCGGATTTGAAATAAACTCAAAATGACAGGTGACAACTTTGCAAAATAACAAGTGACAACTTCTAGGAGGCAGTTCTGGTTAGATTAAAATAGTTTGGATTAGATTATTTTAACTAAGAGATTGGTTCTGCACAGTTCTGCTAGGTACTCGCAATATATTTTTGAAATAGGCCTCGCCACGGATCTGGTCAGGTTTTGGACTGGACTCCGGTTCTGGTCTCGGCACTTCACAGTGATCTGGGTCAGCTCTGCTCTGCGGGTCTAGCCTCTCTGGATTCTGGATGTAACTCTGCTTTCTGGGTACTGCTACAGGTTCTGGAGATTGATGGATTTGAAGTCTGGATCTCTGGATGTGAAGTCGTCGGTCAGCATGCTCCGCAGCAAATGGAATTGAATGTCCACTCTAGCTTCCACTGGCTCTTTTTATGTCTTTTGAAAGTGGGTGTGTGTGCAGCATCACTAGCCAGCCCCTCTCTCAACTGCCCATTGGTCAAGCTTTCCGCACTGCTTTGATTGGGGGAAGGAAATGTGTGTCATGGTGATGCTGTTTTATGGTCTGCAGAAAGGATACTCCCCTGTCAAATTGCACACAAATCTATATTTGACCCAAATACATATTTTCACAGGTACACATTTGTTTAAAATTACATGCACCCATCACATATAACATGAGGTATACTCTGTTCAAACGCTGCTCTTCCTGGGGCTTGCATTCAGAAATGGCAACATTTTATGCTTTTTAGTGGGTTTTGCAACATCGGATTTTTCTCCAGATTTATACACATGTACACCCCCCTCCCACACATATCTCAGTAACTTTCCAGGTCGCTAGCTTAAACACAGAGTATGTGGTGTCAATAAATAGCGGGGTTTTGCCCCAGAACATCACACAAATTCCCAATGCATCTTAAAACGTGCACAGAAAAATCACAAGAATTATGGTATCATTTAAATCATTTTGACAAGTCCGCACTGTGAGTTATACATCTTTCTTAGAATCATATTCTGGCCAACAGGGGTGTGTCTTTTCAGGTCACATGGTGTAGAAACCAGTTTATCCAGTTTCTGCCAAGCTCAGAGACCCTGCCCCTCCCAGCTTCTGCCAAGAGGAAGCTTTTTTACGGTCCCCCCAATAAACCATCTGCCTGAGTCAAGGCAGGGCTTTGTTCAAAAGGAAGCCATTTACGACCACCCCAATAAACCATCTGCCTGGGCCCTTTCTTTAGTTTCTTGCAATCCCCTGGTAATTCAATCAGAGAGTGTGTGACCTCCTTTTGGCAGGAGCAACAGAATGCAGCCAGGCCTGGGAATGCATTTGTTGGGCAAGCCCCCACTCCTGTCGGGGGTAGCTGTCTGGCAGAATTCTAGTTTCCTTAAGCCAGGTTTCAGGTAAAATGTCACTTTTTGTTCCCCAGTTTAAGTCAAGACAATTTTTACATATGCAGCTAGAATGCTGATTCTAAATTCAAAACTATGACATTTCAACAGTGACAAACTATGACACTCAAAAGTAGGTCACTCGGTTAATTTAAACATTTTCGATTTTTGGTAGTTTTAAATCCAGTTTCAGTTAGGCTGCTGCAGACATGCAGAGCTCAGCCAGTCTTGTTATGAACATTGTTTTGGGGTTCTTCAACTTCCCAGATTTAGTATGCACACATACTTCATTCTGCCAGATGTCCGCTGGTGTTCAGTGAGATTTTTGGATGTGTTGCAATGTTTGAAAATAGGCATTTTGAGCTGGCATTCAGAGAAACCAAAAGGTAATTTTAAAGTGCGGTTTTTCCTTTGGCACACATTTCACTCATGGCACCCCGGCCCATCCTGCTTGCACTGGTGGGTGGCAAGTTAGGCAACCATTTTAGTGTGCACAAACTGCGTGGTTCTCCTGGATTTTGGCGCACATGTGGGCTTTTTGGCCATCTTGGATTTTCTAAGCCCACAGCACCAAATGTTGCAGCATGATAGCTCAAACGTGGGTCAGGACACCCAACAATTTGCCGACTGTTTTAGTCGCGGTTCGCAAGTTTGAGAAGTTCTCTGGACTGGATCTTGCCTAAATAGTAGCAAGTCTGATATCTTCCCGCTAACTGACACTACACAGGAGCTACGGAATATGTCTGGACTGAGGTCGTCACCCTTGAATATACGGTATCTTGGCATGGAGATCAAGCGCTCACCCACTCTTGTCAAATCGCTTAATTAGGACTCTATGGTTACTAAAATTACAACTAGAGAGATGGAACCAGCTCCCTATCTCATTGATGAGGCAAGGTTGCATTAATAACAATGACCATATTACCTACGTGTTTCTACCTATTCAACAATATACTGCTATGACCTGGCAGATCTTTCTTTGACAAGATAGCTAAGCTGTGCTCCTCATTTGCTTGGAAAGGACATATTTGTGCAAAATGGCAACGACTAACCCTGGCCTACGTAATCGGGGGGCTGTCAGCCCCTGAGTTTTAATTATACTATCTGGCCGCAGAGGCAGATTATGCAACGTGTTGGGTGGAGGGTGGCCCGCGGTCATCTCATACATGGCTGGAGAGGCAGGGTGTTACACCGGCGCCACTGATACATATAATCCTGGGGGAAACACATCAGACTCACCCGCACCCCTGTTAGAGCCACGCAGAAGGTGTGGGCTCAGGTAGTCCAGCGCCCTAATAACACAGTGTTATACAACCAGGCTATACCGCTTTGGGGCATGCCCTTTTCGAGTCCCACACGAGACAAGTCCCTGGCGACACACTGGCAGGAGGCTGGCATATTACAATTGGGAGATTGGTTTTATGAGGGGACATTCGCCACATGGGACCTGGTTATGGTACATGTTGGCTATACACCACTCTGTAGACTCCAGTACTTTCGGATCCAATCTTCCATGGTTTCGAAATGGCCTGGATTCCCACAAGAACCTACATCACTCCCATGCCTTAACTATTTACTCTTGCGCGGTACTAAGGGAAAATCAGTGTCAACACTTTATAACCTTGCAGTATTCCTGGGGCGCACAAGCGGAAGACATAATGGGACCTCAATATTATTTTTACAGACACACACTGGTCGCAATTATGTGCTTTAACGAAGCAAGTATCTCTGAATACAAGGTATAGACTGATTAATTTCAAGATTTTAAATAGAAGATACTTTACCCTGGCTTAAGAAAATGTTCTCCTCCTCTGAAGGGAGATGTCCTAGGTGCAACGCCCTGGAAGTTCATACTGTACATATGCAGTGGACATGTCGGGCACTGTCGGAGTATTAGGATGCAATTTGTAAAGCATTGGATGGAATGGTGGCCCAGGCTTTAACATGGGAACCCTCAGGATGTTTGCTGGATTACGTGAAGAAGCTGAACCCCTTGAAGCGCAAACTGGCCAACATTGGTCTTGTGCTGGCAAAAAGAGCTATTTTGATACATTGGACATGGAAGGAAGCTCCCACGTATGATAACTGACTCAATTATATGATTTGGGCCAATGACAAGGAAGAAACATATGCTAACCTTCAGGCTTCAATGAGTCGTCCAAGGGACATTTGGGGCGGATTACGGCAATATTTGGAATCTCAGAGGGCACAAGATGATAGCATGTGACTGATCTCAAGAGCATGTTGTAGACAATACCATACCTGGCTGATAGCTCATAAATGTTTGTATATGATATGCATACTGTAACCTTGTGCTTGTTAAATAAATTTTTTTTAAAAAAAGACTCTCACCTGAGTTTGTGTTGTCGGGATAGGCCAGTCGTGTACTGCTTTTACTTTACTGGGTAGAGGCTGAATCCTCCCTCCACACCTACTTCATGTCTAAGGTAGACCACTGATCCTTGTCTAATCTGGCATTTAGTGGCCTTTATGGTCCAGTGGGCCGTCTGAAGAGCCTTCACCACTATTTCCAGGTGTTCCACATGTTCTTCCCAGGTGGCACTGAAAACTGCTATATCATCGAGATATGCAGAATACATCCAACCCATTTAGTACATGATTCACAAGCATTTGAAAAGTGGCAGGTGCATTCTTTAATCCAAATGGCATTACCCTGAACTGGTAAAGGCTCTCTGGGGTTGAGAATGCTGTCCTCCTCCTTGGCATGTTCTGCTAAAATTATTTGCCAATACCCTGCAGTGAGTTCAAATGTGCTGAGGTACTTGGAGGCACCCAAGGTATCCACCAGCTCATCAGTTCTAGGCAGGGGGTGAGCATCTGTCCTGGTGACAGCATTCAGAGCCCTGTAGTCTACACAGAACCCCAGTTTAGAAGTACATGCCTTTGGTAACATAACCATCTCTGGACCATGAACTACTGGAGGGCTCAAACACCCAAAGATCCAACATCTTGTTGACCTTGGTTTTGATGTAGGGTCTTACCTTGTCTGACATCCTATATCCCCTGATTTTGGTAGGTACACTATCACCAGTGTCAATGTCGTGTTTGCACCAAGGTGTCAAACCTAGGGTTAGTGAAAACAAGGGGGTGAACTGCCTCAGCAAGGTTCTTACTTTCTCTTGTTCATTATGAGTCAGGTGAGGGGCCACTTTCACACATTCAATGGAACAATCTGAAGGGCCACTTAGGAATAGGTCAGGAAGAGGTTCCGATTCCTCCTCTTCAATGTCAGATGCCAAAAGTAGTGCAGCTATTTCAATCTTAGGGATGAAAGCATTCAGCCTTTTTATGTGGAACACTTTGGGGGCTTGACCTGGCCTCCTAAGGTCCACTAAATAGTCCCCCTCACCCAGCTGCTCCACAACTGTGTAAGGGCCTGAACATTTATCCTGTAGGGCTCTAGGCCATATAGAGTTCATAATCAGGACTGCTTGGCCTGGGGTAAAGTGAATCAGTGAAGCCTTCTGGTAATACCAATGTTTTACCAGAGCTTGACCAGCCTTGAACGCATCACTGGCCTGAGCCATCAGGAGGACCATTCTCTTCCTCAACCCCAGCACATAATCCACTACAATGGTAATGATAGAAGGAGTAGGGAGCTCCCACCCTTCCTTGACTATAGCCAGTGGTCCTCCTTACAGGGTAAACAAAAAGAACCTCAAAGGGGCTGAAACCAACACCCTCTTGAGGTACTTCTCTGTAGGCTAAGAGTAGGCACAGTAACAGGGGATCCCACTTTCTCCTTTGGGGTTCTTCCAGAGCCCCCATCATGCCTTTGAGAGTCCTATTAAATCTCTCAACCAAGCCATTCGGTTGGAGGTTATCAGCAGATGAAAATGTATAAGTGACCCCACACTCTTTCCACATGGCTTGCATGTACTTGGACATGAAGTTGCTGCCTCGGTCAGACACAATTTCCTTAGGGAAGCCAACCCTAGTAGAAATTCCAAGTAATACTTTAGCATCTGACTTGGCAGTTAGTGTCTTTAATGGGATGGCCTCAGGATGTCTGGAGGCGTGGTCAACCAGCACCAAGATAAACCTATTGCCAGAGGATGTCTGAGGGTTAAAGGGACCAACAATACAATGTCAAACCCTACCCTCTCAAATGGCACCCCCACCAAAGGGAGTGGCACCAATGGAGCCTGGACTATTTACCCACTTTTGCCAGAAATCTGGCAAGTAGCACAACTCCTACAATGGCCATCTACCTGGAACCCCACCTTGTGCCAGTAGAAATGCATGGATAGCCTCTATTTGGTTCTCTTGATCCCAAGGTAACCAGAAGAACTTTATGAGCCAGTTGTAGGAAGAAGGGTCTTACTTGAAGGGTGACCATCAGCCTCCTATGGTCACCTTCAGTAGACTCTGTGGGCTCACTGTACAGGAGCCCACCTTCCTAATAAATCCTATGTTTCCCAGGAGGTTCACCCTCAAGCTGGGAACAGGCCTGTCTCCTTGGTCCTTCTAAATATGGGCACTCACGTTGGCCCTTACTAAACTCTTCCTTATCAGGACCACCTTCAACCAATACACTTTGGACTTCAGGTGGTCATGTGGGTTGAGAATTACAGGCAGCACCTCTTCCTCGTCAGGTTCAGGTGCTTGGCCAACAACCTCCATCTTAGTGGCAGGTGAGTTAGGGGGAATATTCTCTTTCCCTCTTCTGAGTTTTTCGACTCCCTTAGCCTTGGGTTTCCCCTATGGCTTTGGTTTAGCCTTGGACCTGGCCAGGGCAGCCTTTGTTTTTGACCTTGTGCATGGTCTTTCTGCTGTGTCCTCCAAAAGACGCAAGTCTCTGAGGTCATTCCCCATCTGAACCTTTCCAGGGACATTCCCCTGAACACTCACAGGTATCCTTACTACAGTGCCCTTAATGGTTAGATTTGGAAGCATTACTGGGAATTTGAGAGGGGGGCCCTCAGCAAACTTGGTGGGCATCAAGGGAGCTCTGGCAAGCTCTTCTTGGTTTACCAAAGTGGAAACCACCACATCTCTGCTGGCACCACTATCCCTAAGGGCAGGAGTGTGAACTCCATTCACTAGCACACTGTCTTTAAAGTAGTTCTTGGTATTATCAGGTATACTAGCATAGGCCCCTGAAACTCTAGGCTCCCAGGAACCCAGGGATACTAAGACTACCTCTGACTATCCCACTGGGGAAGTAGACCGAAGAGAAGGATGCCCCTGTGACAATTTCTTCTTCCTCATAAGAGGGGAAAGCCAGACTTGCAGAGTGGACCCCCCAAGGTTGACCTTACATCTGGGGTCCCCCTTCAAATAGGCACTTGCTCCCACACAAGATCCACTCGGTCTTGGGACATAGGGAGGCTTATTGTAGCCAGAGCTATGATCGGGAGGATGACTCCCGCTACCCTGAGCATTCTCATGGGACTTGCCCTTTTTAGACTTTTTGTGGCCCTTATGGGAGGACGATTTATCAGTACCTCCACCCTCTATATCTTTGTGCTTTTCCTCCTCCTCTTGCTTACCAGAAGCAGGTTTGCCTTTACAGGACACTCTGTGTGACACCCATAAATCTGCTGCAATGGCTAACTTCTTTGGATCTATCTCCTTAGAATCAGCCGAGTGCTGCTTAGACTCAGGGGAACAAGAATCAAACATATGTTGAAGCATAACTAAACAAATCATATCCTGAAAGGTCGTGACCTTGTAACCTTCCACCCAACCAGTCAAGTTTTTTAAGGACTCAGTCACATACGAAACCCAAGTATTACCGTCTTTCTTTTTGTAATCTCTGAATCTTTTTAAGTATTGGGCAGGACTCTTCGCAAACTTCAAGACCATAGTTTGCTTCAATTTCGTAAGGTCTTTTCTGTCAGCCTTCGACATTTCCATAATAGCACTGCAGCTAGAATGGGGTAGTCGACTGAGCAACCATGCAATCTTATCAGCATCCACAATTTCTTGCACTTCAAATGCATACTCAAATGCAGTTAACCAGTCCATGATGTCATTCTTGTCATCATACATACTAAGCAGATCTTTTGGAAATCTCGGATGAGAGGAGGAGCCAGAACCATTACCAAATACTTTAGAGGAGCCATTGGGAGCCATTGTAACTTGCCGAGCTCCAATTGGTGATCCCTGTCCTTCTGTTTCTCCGCTTTCTCCAGTTTTAGCTTAGCCCAGCAAAATTCAAGCTCCTTCTGCTTGAACAGCTGCCCTTGTCTCTTGAATTCCAGCATGGCCTCGGTCTCAGACTCAGCTATGTTATGTTATGTTACTTGGCATTTATATAGCGCCTTATGTATCATTGGTATGATATCAAAGTGCTGGTAGGTTGGACGCCCTCGGGAACCGTAGTTCAAGTCAGTACAGAGAGTGTCGTATGGTGCGTGGGTGCATGGGACTCTACATCATCAGTCTCCTCTATGAAGGCAGCAACAGTCCTTTCAGCACTGTTACTTGGAGCAGCTGCAGCAACTTCTGCACTATTAAAAGAGGGTAAAGCAGTGATTTGCTTTCCTGCCATTCCATGATCTTCTGGATCATTTCAGCTTTCGTGCCAGAGACTGACAAGCCACTTTCAGCAGCCACTTTCCGCACAAATCTTTCTTAGCGTCTCAGACTTGGAAGCACTTAAAGTTACATTTGCAATTTCTTTCATGCTATACGTGAGGCAGATGGCTTACAGTAAAATTGAAACTAGGGTCACTGTGTTTCTTGTTCAAGTGTAACCTGGGAATTTCACCAGTGCGCAACACTGGGTACCTCCGATCTTATCCCACCGCTATACACCAATTTGTTAAGATGGATTTCTAAACTCTGACCTGGTGGGCAGAGGTTTAGGAGGCCAGCCTAGTTTAGTGAAATAGGGGAATCTTCTGGACGAGCCAGACCTATCACGGTAGCTTGGCGGGCAGTCAAGACTAAGTCTCAGGAGGGGTTAGAGTGATAGGAAGCCCACAATGAGCGCACACACAGTACAACTCCACACAATACACGTAGACAAGTGTATATAAAAAATATATACATTTATCATAGGCCTTAATTAAACATGAATAAACCACAGTGATACAACACAGTTTCCACATACGGCTTTCACTATTTAACATATATACAGTTACATTTTGCCTAATGCAGTAAAGGGGAAAACACAACCACAACCTACAACAGAAGGGTAGGTTAACACAAAAATAGCATTAGGCAGTTCTTCAGAATCAATCCCTAACTTAAGCAGTCCAGCCAAATGAAGTGGGGAGCATTATGCTCAAAAGTACAGTAGTGCGATGAAAATGCGCTGTCATGCGTAATGACACAAAGGGGGTCCTCTTCAGGGAGCTGAAGCCTTTAAGGAAGGGGCTTGAGGTGATGAAGAACAGCATCCTACTATTCGAGGAGGGTCTACCCTTGCAGGCAGAGCCTCTTTCGAGTTTCGGAAATAGCTAGGGAGCACAGGCTAGTCCAGTTAAGGTGAGTATCTTTTTAGGGATTCTCGTGCGTAAAGAACAATGGCTGTGCCAGGGGGCCACTGGTACGTGATGCACGTACTCAATGACCCGCGACACAGTCCGGGCCAAACTTTGCCAGTCTAGGCCAGGTTGCTTGTAGTTTCAACCTCTGCAGTTGCACGTTGCTCCGGTTCTCAGCGACTGCGGGACGGGACGATCGTCTGTGGCAGGACCGTAGCCTTTTATCAGCTAACGGTGAAAAAAAAGACAGTTCCAGTGGAGCACATCTCAGGGCACAGGTGGGCAGGCAGACAAAGCTCCTACAACGACCATCACCACAGCACAGTGACACAGGGAGCACAATTCTCTTTCTTATATTGCGACCCAGAGGAGATAGGACCATAAGCTGGCGATTCCTTAAGTCTCGAGTCTCAACTCGGGACGGCGGCACTCTTATGCGATACTCCGGGTTCGAGCCGGTCAGTTTGCTGGATGGCATGGGAACACTTCCGATGTGGCTCTTAGGGAGGTGCCGAGCATAGTTGTTCCCACTACTCCAAAGGGTCAAAGCACCCTTGCAGGCCTTCAGTGATCGATGCAAAAACAGGGATCTGAAGGGACAACAGCAGGCTTAGGGTGCCAAACCTTCCAGCACATCTCTGGTGATTCCACAGGTCTGCTTTAGCGTTTCAGGATACTTGGTTCCTTCTGTAGTTCGTGGGGAACTTCAGGTGATCGACCTGGAATGGATGCAGAGGCCCTTCTCTTATCCAAGATCTGTTTCCCGCTCAAATCTGGGATAACCAATGGAAGATCTGCTCTCTTGCATACACGTCAGACGTGGACCAATAATGGTCCACGGTGGTCCCAGGCATTCAGGCCTACTAGACATCTTGGCAGCAGTAGTGTGGATTGGGACCATGCAGGAGCCCTAATAAGGAATTCCTGGGTCTTCTCGTCCTGGGGGAAGACAAAGGGACAAAATGGCCAAAGGACAGAACAAAAGACTTTCTGGAACAGCCATTTTCGACACTGGCCACAGTCTTGCGGTAAACGCAATATGGTTCATTGTAAAGAAGTCAAAATACTATAAAAGTAAACTGCTACCGCCAGTTCGTACTAGGCACACTTGTACAATCACCAAGAAACCCTTAGGGGGTGTCTAAGGCCATAAAACAAAGGACCCCTATGCGCGGTCCTGTAAGGTACTTTGCACATAGATAAAAAGTTATCAAAAAAAGGCAACATAGTGAAAGACTAAGGGAAACAGTTTACCAGTACTGACAGTCTGAGGCACGTGTCCGTTTCCCCATAACAGATGAGCAAAAGCCCAGAGGAGCGCAGCTGAAGGCTGTGCTCCACTGGAAAAAGTCAGGTTAGGTTAGCCAAACAAAAGCAAAACGTTTGGGGGGTGTCTATAAATAGGGGGAAAATTGAACCTAAGGGAAATCTTTCCCAACAATCGGGTCAAACCCCAACGGCAAGTTCGGACTAGACATCAGGGATCCATGTAATTTCCTTGGTAGGCCCTTCAATATCTCCCATGAAACAGCACATATTGATTTGTTCCCATAGCGCCCATTGGATCCCACGATAACTCAATCCATTCCCTATTCCTCGGGAGCACAAATAGGAGCCTCCTTTGATCCCCCTCCAGAGACGCATTCCAATGAGTTGCCGTCTGCAAATGAGATGCCATAAAACAGGTTTCAAAATCTGGGAGTGTTTGTCCCCCATCTTGGTCCGGCCTATGCAATATCTCTAAAGCCACTTGTCTATGGCCCGTACCCCATAATAATTCCCTGATTTTCACAGCCAGCATTTTAAATACCCTTTTGATCTTGTATGGAATATTCGTAAAATAATAAAGCCATCTAGGCAATAGTACCATCTTACATAGTGCAATTCTTCCCACCAGGAACAGCAGCAAAGTCTTCCAAAAAGCCACAGAGTCACCTATACCTGACAATGCCCTTCCTTTGTTATAGACAAATGTTTCTTCCATCCCATGGAAAATTGCAATGCCCAAATAGTGGAATGACTAGTTCCCATTCTATCTCCCCTTGAGGAAGCATTTCCCTTGGCTAATCTTGCAACACCGCCAACGGGAACAGCAGAGACTTTTCCCTGTTCACCAAGAAACATGATAGCCGCCTAAAATTTCAGAGTACTTCCAATATGATCAGAATATTCTCCCTCGAATTGCTGACAAAGAGGAATGCATCACCTGCGTACAAAGATATATTATGGGCGATGCCTCAGACCCTGATCCCTGTTTCCGACATGTAGTGCCTAAAATACCCAACCAGAGGTTCTAGAGCCATGGCAATTAGCAATGGTGAAACCGAGCAGCCCTGTCTGGTTCCCCTTTCCAACGTTCATTGTGAAGAAATCCATCCACAAGTCTTAACTCGTGCCACTGGGCCCCTATAAAATAGGTGGATCCATCTCTGAATACTGGGCCCCAACCCAAATGCCTGCAATACCCAAACAGCCAGGGCCACTCCACAGAATCAAAAGCCTTGGTTGCATCCAGTGCCATCATTGTAAGTTCCTCCTGCGAACCCAGCACCTGTTCCATTATATAATGCAACCTCCTAATAATCATCGAGTAGTTCCTCTCGCCCACAAATCCACACTGATCGGGGTGTATTTGGTCTAGAAACAGCGCTCAGCCTTTTTGCTAGCAATTTCCAGAGTATCTTGGCATCTACTTTGATGATAGAGATGGGTCTATATGAGTCACAGTGGTTTGGATCTTTGCTGGGCTTCAACAGCACCGTAATTAGCACCTCCCTCATGGTCCCAAGAAGAACTCTCAGTTCATAGGCTACCTCATACACTTGTTTCAACAGGGAGATCAATAGGCAGACAGCATTGAGTCGGCTCCCGGTCACATGACCAGGCCATGCCACTCCGCTGCTCCGTCCAGTAACAGTTGTGCATTCCTGGCCTTTAGTTAATGGACCTTGTCCAGATAAGGCAGATAGCAATGAGAAGGCTGCTGGTCATGTGTCGGGGCTATGTCACTGAGCTGTTGTGCCCACCAACAGCATTCACACGTTACAAGTCTCTTTTGAAGGACTCTTTGCCAGCTCCAGGCAGACAGCATTGATCCGGCTACTGGTTACATGACCAGGCCATGCTACTCAGCTGCATGATCCATTAAACGTTTTTGCACCCTTCCAAACCTTTACTTAAGGACTCTTGGCCAACTCTAGGAAAATAGCAATGAGACGGCTGCTGGGGTGTTAGGGCTATGTCACTGAGCTGCTGTGCCCACCAACAGAAGTCACGCCTTCCAAGTCTCTTTTTAAGGACTCTAGGCCATCTTCAAGCAGACCGCACTGGGTAGGCTTATGGTCATATGAACAGGCCATGCCACTCAACTGCTCCGCCCCTAATAGTTTTCGCACCTTCAAGGCCGCTACTTAAGGACTCTAGGCCAGCTCCAGGCAGACAGCATTGAGTAGGCTGCTGGTCACGTCACATGGTCCTGTCACTCAGCTCCTCTGCCCACCAACAGCTTTTGTGCCTTTCAGGCCTCTCTTTAAGGACTCTAGGCTATCTCTAGTGAGACAGCATTGAGTAGGCTGCTGGTCACATGACCCGGCAATGCAACTCACCTGCCCCACCTCACCTCCCCCCCCCAAATAAACTCCCCTCCAACAACAGTTTCTGCACCTTCAAGGCCTCTAGTTAAGGACTGTAGGCCAGCTCCAGGCAGATAGCATTGAGAATGCTACTGGTTGCATTACCAGACCATGCTACGCAGCTGCTCCTCCCAGTAAAGGTTTGTGTGCCCTCCAGGCTTTTACTTAAGGACCTTAGGCCATCTCCTGTCCACAACATTGAGTAGGCTGCTGGTCACGTGACAGGGCCCCGCTACTCAGCTTCTCTGCCCACCAACAGCTTTTCGTGCATTCCAAGTCTCTTTTGAAGGACTCTAGGCCAGCTCCAGGCAGACAGCATAAAGTATGCTGCTGGTTACCTAAACAGGGCTTGCCACTCAACTTATCTGCCCACCAACAGCATTCACGCCTTCCAAGTCTCTACTCTAGGGTGTTAGGAAAGATTTCATATGTGTATGTAATTTTCCCTACATGTGTCAACCCCCAAACTTTTTGCTGCTGTTCAAACACCATTGACTGACTTTGCCAGAGGAGCACAGCCTTAAGCTGCACTCCTTTGGGCTTTCGCTCACTTTTTATGGGGAAACTGACATGCCCTTAAGACAGTCAGTACTGGGAGACTGTTTCCCTTAGTCCTTTTCTCATGTTGCAACTTTTGTGCAACATGTAACAAGTGTGCAATGTATCTTACCATACAGCACACTTGGGTCTAGTAATTTCCAAAGGCCCTAGATACTCTCGCTGGACTTTTTATGAACTGTGCAGATGTGTCAGGGACAGGACTGGTGGCAGCTATTGTTTCGCATTATTTTTAACCCTTTCCTGCCGTGATAACCGCGTTTAGCACGAATAGGTGGCCTGGATCCAAAATGGCCATGCCACAAAGTTCTTTGTCCTGTCCTTTGGACATCTTGCCCCTTCACCTTCCCCAGGTCGAGTCGACCCGGGCCAGTCCTTATTTGGTCATGCACTTTCCCCCGAATCCCAATGCTTTCGCGGGCTTCTGCATGCCTTGTGTGTGTTCCCGAACTCTCGAACTGCCTCTGCCTTCAAGTGGAGGTCCTTCTTGAATAGAGGGAACTTATTCTTCATCGCCTTATCCACCTTCCCGAGCTGCTAGTGACCCCTGTTTTGCCCATTGGAACAACCGCGTGCGCTGGCACTACATGTACTATTGGGCACAAGGCTCCCCTCTTCTTAGGGCTTGGATTGCCTCTTAGTTAAATGAATATCTGATGTTGAACTGGGTCTAAAGATTACCTGCACTGCCTGTTTCCTTCCCATCTAGGTTGTCGACATATTTCGTGCAGTCACCCTTTTAGACCCCCCTGGTCTTGTATATATATTGTATTGAGTGTGATGTATTGTTTACTTAGTGTTACTGTGATTCTTTGGTATGGTCTATGTTACAAAGGCCTTGTAATAAATGTGTCTATATTTTTAATATAACACCTGTCTGGAGTAATTTGTAAGTGTCCTTGCTCTGTGTGCTCATTGAGGTCCTTCAGTCACCCTCACCCCTCCTGAGACTTCCTCTTGACCGCCTGCCATAGCTACCCTGATTGGTCTGGCTTGTCCAGAGGTTACCCTGTTCCAAGAAACTAGGCTGGACTTCTGAACCTCTGCCCCTCGAGGTCAGAGTTCAGAAATCCTTCTTAACATAGGCCAGCTCCAGGCAGACAGCAATGGGTTGGCTTCTGGTCACATGACCATGCCACTCAGCTGCTCCGTACATTAACAATGTTTGCACCTTCTAGGCCTTTACTTAAGGACTCTAGGCCAGCTCCAACCAGAGTGTAGTAAGGGTGAAATGCTCAATGACAAAGTGCTAACACTCTGAGCAAGCTGGGCCAGCTGAAACACTAATAACCAGACCCAGGGAGATCCGAACATAAGATATCGGGCCTGACCCCCTGAATACATCCTACAGGACAATTGGCCCGGGAGGGAGACAGTGTCAGCTGTGCGATAGATACTACTAAGGCGCTGTAACGCTCACCTGGAATCCGCAAGGACGTCACCCAATCTGGCTGGACTACTCCCGACCTTGGACCCACTCCCTTGGACTCTTGTTCGGCTGAGGACCAGGTCTTGGTTTTTGGTATGGTGCGCTCTCCGTCCTGCTGTTCTGTGCAGGGGCGCGTTGTGGATCGAGTTGCTTCACTGGTGCGGGCCCTTCAGAGTCCAGACCTGCTGCGACTCAGTTCGTCAGGTAAGTCTGTTGTTTTGACAGCTTGTCCTTTATTTGTAAATGGCCCTTGTTTTGTTAATGTCTTTCCTTCTTTCTTAGATGCGGAAGGAGTTCTGGTGGAGCCGTGCTGGCAGAGGATGTGCACAAGATGGTAAGTGAAAGCGCGAAGCGCGGCGCTATGTGCCTTTCTTGTGCTAACCTGTGTTGTCCGTTTCTTGCAGGCCGGCGTGATATTCCGGGCTGTAAGTTGCCGAGAAGATGGAGACCAGTGAGTAAGATGTTGTTCAAACCGCCTTCAAGCACTTATGCGCGTTAATCAGCCTGGTCTTTTTTCTTGCATGTTCCGGAATGGACGTGGACCAATATCAAGTCCGACTCAGGTAAGCGTGCGTCTTTTGATTTGTTTTTAAATGCGAAGAATAAACGCTTACTAATGCTGCCTTTCTATTTTCCCCAGGTTGCGGCTTCCAGGAGAGCGAGAGTTCGCCGAGGGGATGAATGTTCGGGATTCAGACGCGGATGACCGGAGCAGGGCTCGCTAACAGGTAAGCGGATACTAACGATGTTCTTGTTTTCTTGTTCCTGCAGGTATCGGGCCTGGAATTCTGAGGAAGATCGGACAGATCACGGTGAGCGTCACGCTGTGACCAGCAGAGCAACGCGAAGCGTGTTCTCCAACTCAGGCATGGATTATATAGCCTGCAGGTATCCCAGGTGCCCCCAGGCCTGACCACACCCTAACTGCTAGACCGCATGGCTCAGTTCCGGAACTGAGCCATGTGGGGGCATCCATGTTGCGAAACTGCCATTGTACGTTCCAGTTACCATATGAGCCTGGCGCCAAAGGCTCCGGAAGAGTCTTGGAGGACATGATGGGGCCCTTGGGGCCATGATGAGAAACCATGGCGCGGCCCAGGTGGCCTGACTACCAGGGCCAGGGGCAGGGTTCGTGACAGCACTCCCCCCACCCCCCACTCCTCAAGGCCCCTCTCAGGGCGGTTCTTCCGTCAGGTCCTGGCTTGGTGGGATAATCACGATGGAAACGCTGTATCAAACGGGGTGCATGGATATAATAACAGGGTTCCCATGTCCTGTCTTGCAGACCATATCCCTTCCAGTCCACTAGATAGTAAAGTTTTGTTCTGATGTACTTTGAGTCTAGGATGTTTTTGACCTCAAACTTCAGTTTTCCATTGACCATTACTGGGTCGGGTGGCGTGGTTACCCGTTGTTAGGGAGAATTCTCTTCTAAGGCTAATTTCCCTTACCTATAGAGTCCCCCACCAGCTTTTCTGGATTTGAGGGGTGTATTATTTACTCCTGCTAAGAATGAGACTCTTTTTCCCACTCTTAGGCATATTGCTATGTGTGTTTTAGGCTATTTTTTGTGCTTATGGTCTATGGGGTTTTTCTCACCCTCATAGGTATTTTTTTACATGTGTGTTACACAGCACCCTCAGTGCAGTAACACAGGGGTGTCACAGTGACCTCCAAACAGACTACATAACTTGGGACTGACTACTGTCTCCCAGAGCATGTAAAGTCCCCATTGACTTTACTAGTCAATAGTTATGAACAAAACCAGTACAACCCATCTTACTATGGAAGTACTGGGAAGGGTTAATAGTTTTTCCCTGGTGTTCATTTTCGAGAGGGCACTGTCCAGTCCCTCTCTCCAAAGTTTCTGGTTGGTGGCAGTGGTTACTACTGTAAATATTCGACCGCAAATATTTTCCTATGGGATTTTCCCATTGTTCGAGGCTACCAATTTTACTGATAGCCTCTAACATACCGCTGGTTTATTTTATTAACTTTACTCCAGTAGGTTTTTATTGTCAGAACTTTAATAATATTTTTCTCATGTCTGTCTCTGAAATCCTAACCCAGATCGGGGATCCTTTGTTCGTCCTTTTGGCAGGCTTCTGCATAGAAGCCCTCCTTTCGGCCCCACTGAGTCTGGGGTAGACAGGATGTGTGGGAGGGGGAATAGGAACCCTGGACAGGGTTGCCTACGCAACCCAAGTCACACTCTGCCCTGATAGGCTGGGGGGTTATCCCGCTGGGATAGCCACCCCACTGTGTGAGTGACAGCTAGGCTGTATGAATGGGGGTATTTCTACATAAAAGCAGGGACCTGAGGACTGGAAGAGCAAGACGTCGCCACTGGAACTAAGAAACAGAAGAGGAGAGAAGCCAAAGACATCTGCAATGACTGAACCACCGGTCAAGCCCTGCTGCAGCGTCTCACCACTTTTACTCCAACGACCAGAGAAGATCTTCACCTGCAAGAGCCTTCTTCCCTTGAGCTGGCGGGGTCAACCCGTTCGCCAATTGCCTTCAAGGACCTGCCTTGGTCGAATCGCCAGTGCCAGACACTCGGAGACCGGATAGCCAGGCACCCGTCCACCACGACCGCGATTTAAAGGAGCGTGCCTTTTATTCCATTTCGGCATCATCGCGGCTGGTTTCTTCCCTGGGCAGTGCAGCGACTCGTACCTTCCTCCACGACGAGAGCCTCTCTTCCTCTGCTGGATATCCTGAACTGCAGGAACTGGCAGGAACTACTGCCACCGCAGGAGCCGCTTCCACATTTTAAGGTACATTGCTCCGCCAGGCCTCCCGTTTCGTTGGGTATTGCTAAAGTTGTTTTAAATCCTTTACTTACCTCTTGGGCTGGCTGCCCCTATTATCTAACATTATCTCTTACCTTCTGCACCCTCCTTTTCAACTCGTTAAACAAAGACTTGACTGCAGCTACTACAACCGTTTGATCCTGGGCACTTTGCCTCATACCACTGACTCTGGCACAGGCCTATTGACTTTGGCTATCTCAGTTACAACTGCCTTCTCTAGATTGCTTTTCATCAAGAAATGTGTTGGTGCACCTAAACCTCTTATAACCACCTTTCCTTCCCTTTTAAATATTGTTGAAGTGACATTTAGCTTGGTTTTCACCTAAGTATTGCTTGTGCTAAAGTGCTACCTTGCTTAACTTGTTCACAATTTATTTGGGAAGTGTTGCTGGTGTGTTTGGGAGTCTAACCCTGTATAACTTGACCCTTCCCTCCCTCTGAAGAAATTGTTAGAGTGCCATTTCTGCTTGGTTTACACTGTGCCATTTTGCTCAGTTTTCACTCTTGCTCAAACTTGTCTACAATTTAACTAGGGAGTTGTGAATACTTTTCTTGACTGTTTTAACTTGCTTTAATACTAGTGACTTGTGTGCTGATTTAAGAGTGTGTAAAATAAATATAAATATTCTTTTTGATACAAAGCTTTGGTCAGTGTTTCCTTGTTCCATAGTACTGTAGCCCTATTGTGTAAACCCTGAATACTGCTCATCTCCCTCTTGAGATAAGTCTGACTGCTCAACCACAGCTACCAACTAAATCTTTGTGGTACAGACTGATACCAAAGGGGATTTATTGCATATACCTGTAGTCCTAATCTTCTGTAGTGCTCCCTAAGGGATCTGCATAGGTTTCTGCCTAACACCCGTGTTCCAGTTTGAACTGGTTTCAAGAGAGATATATGGAACACAGGATGAATATGCATGTTGGTAGGTAAGGCTAGTTTGACTGCCACTGGGTTTATAATAGATTTGATGGTGAACTGTAGGGACCGGTAGCATTCGTGAGTGAAAAGCGGAGCTAGCAGCAACACGCAGCCAGTTTCGAAGAAGGCAAGCATGGCTCACTGGCTGCAGAGAAGTGTATATAGAGCCGAAGGACGCTGGGAGAAATAAGAGGGCTCCCAGAGGAGCATCCTAGTACCAGTGAGTGAAATAGAGGGAACACTCATACCGGGGCACACCTGGGGCTATAGCTGGGCATATGGTTATGCTGAATTAACTAAAACGTTTAACAATTAATGGTGTACCCAAAGTGAAGGGTTTTGGATATCGAGCAAGCTGCAAATTGGGATTAAATGAACTTGAATGTGAAGCAAGTATTATTGAATACCAAATTAAAGGAAAGCTCTGAGAAGCCTACGAATTAAGTGAAAACAAGTATGAAACATAAGTAATTAACATTTATGAAGTAAACGGTTTTGAACCACATAAAGTAGCAAATGATGAATACTTAAAGGCAAGTGATGAAACTTTATGAAAAAAGTCAAAAGCAAGTGATGAGCACTTAAGACTACTGTGAAAGCAAAGTGGTGGAAGAGAGTGAGCACCACAGATTGAGTTGGGTGGGAGAACACATTGTGGCAAAGCCAAGGAGAATCAAAAGTTAATGTAAACCAAAACACAGGTGCAGTGAGAGAGAAACCTGTATTAACAAGTGTTATGGAGAATTCTCAGAAATGTGCCAATTCCCTTCTACCTTAGAGACCCCCAGCTCTTTTGCTGGACCTTAGGACTTTTGAGTTTTATCGTGGAGCGAGCGAGACCTTTTTCCCCACTCTCTCATGTATTTTTCTTTGATTTGAACACTTTGTTCCTTGTGGTTTTTGAGTCTGACAAACTCCATATGCATCCTCTTTTTACATTGTGACACAAAGCACCTTCAGTGCAGTGGCGCCGGGAAGTCCTTACGATTTCCCAAAGGTTTAAATACCTTTTCTTGGATAAAGTGTTTCCTAGAGCAGTAAAGTGAAATTGGTTTTACTAACCTTTTGTAACTTGTAGAACCAGCACACACTATCTTCCATATAGTGCTGAAGGCTTACTTAGTATCCCCTTTCTGTCTACTTTCTCATGTAACATTTTTATGTTACCCTTTTTACAATTAATGGCTGGAGGCAGTGGTTTACTTTTTCCTACCATTGTGTGTTATTACCGCGGGCTGAGTTCGCAGCTGCAGTATAGCACCCATGGGTGCCCAATTTGTCAAAATGGCCCAGTCTTCTTTTTTCTCCATTTCTTGTTGAAAAGGTCCTTCTTGAAATTTACTCTGCTTGCCAAACCTGGTTTGATCCCTTCATTTGTTTTGACTTTGGCAGGATTCACTGGTGAAGCCCGTCTCTGGCTCCAGCGTATCTGGCAGGGCAGGAAGCAAGGTAGGTGCCCGAAACTCCCTGCCCTTAGTGTCCTTGGTTACAGGAATGCACCCAAAGGTAATTGGCCGGCTGGCTGTCCTTGAAGGACAGCCAACCTGCTGTGTGAGTGACAGCTAGGCTGCAAATCAATGGGAGAGACTTGCATAAAAGGCGAGGTCTTTTGCAAGGAAGGCAGAGTCCACCACCGGACAAAAGGAATCCAAAGAAGAGCTTGGAAGAGAAGCTTGCTGTAACTCCTGGACTGTTGGTTTGCCCGGTGAAGGCCTGCTGCAGTGCCGAAGCTCCAAATTCACCTCGACCAGAGAAGCCCTGCAAAGGACGACTTCTCCTCTTGGGTTGGTGGGACCAATCGACCCCAAGACTAACTCGACTGGAAAGCCTCTCTGCTGGCTGTACTTCCATTGCTGCTGCAGGAACTGAGTGTCAGGGGACAAGAACACCAAAATCGAGTGCATCGTTTTTAAGCTGGACCCAAGCTCCAGGAAGATCCGCCGGACTCCCTCGAAGCATGGCTGACCAAGCCTCAGCCAACTCAACAGAGTGCTGACCCCAGAAGCAAGGAAAGTCCACAAGGTGTCCAAGAACCGCGTTGCTGCTAATCACGAGAAGCTGAAACCACGAAATGCCGCTGATCTGAACTTTGCCCATTGCTGCCGCCGACCTCCGAATCGTAGTGCAGGAGTCCCCAGACGTCCTCTCTCTTGTACCCACGACTGATGCCCAGGAACTTCAGGATCTGCCATACTAAAACAGGAACAGAAGCCAGCTGGAACCATTTCTTCAGACCTAAGGTACTGTGAACTAAGGAGTACTTACCTATTGTATGTGTAGCTTGCCTGTTCTCAGTTG
Source organism: Ambystoma mexicanum (assembly GCF_040938575.1). NCBI lineage: Eukaryota > Metazoa > Chordata > Amphibia > Caudata > Ambystomatidae > Ambystoma > Ambystoma mexicanum. The sequence continues at coordinate 1,213,485,742 of NC_090931.1, forward strand.
AGACTTGCATTGGCTGCCCCTTGCAGAGTTGCTTGCAGCTTTTCCCTTCACAAGCTTGCCAGCTTGTGAACCAACTGTGATTTCTTTTTCAACAAACTCTCTTAACACTGTGTAAGACTTTCACCAACCTTCAAAAAGTGCCTCAGCTCCCCTAGACTTTGCCCAAGTGACATTGGCTGTCCTGGCTCCCTGAAGACTCTTCTAACCTCTGACTTTGTGTTTCAACTATCCCTCCAAAATGTCATACAAAACTTACTTGTATAGCTGGGAAAGGGTTAACCTACATTGCAGTGGAAGTTCAAAAGTGCTTACATGTTTGAGACACTTGTTAACCATTGTTTCCTTCCCTAAACTTTTCCTTTTTGTCACAACTTCAGTATTACCACTTAAGTGTGAAAAGTGATATATAAATGTCCACGGTGCCCTAGCTATTGAAGTCACCGCAGGGTGTAGAGAAATCTGTGTGCCATCCCGAAAGGGTATCTACTCACTTTATTGAACTGAAGGAGTGTACTTTGAAGTGTATTTTTATTGTTGCCAATTGCTCCCTTCTAAAGAAGGCTTATTTTAAAACAAGACTGTTAAATTAATAAATAATTATTTAATCAAGAAACCATGAGTGTAAGTGTTATTTGGATACTTGTCACTGTGAAGTACAGACGTATATCAAAGGTTGGGTTACCTATTGCCAAGAGTACAAGGCTGGTGTAGTCTCCCACAGGGTTACTACATGCAATCTTGCCTAACAGTGGTGGGAGGCGGTGAGGATCTATTGTAGAGTTGTTACATTGAATATTTTGCTTTGCTTGTGTTCAACTAAACCCCCACAAGGCTAAGCTCCATCAGAACAGCAATTGTAACATGCCAAATATGGATAACTTCAGTCCGGAAGCCCTGTTCATTTTAACTGTAGATCGACTGAAAGACATGTGTAAAGTCAGGAATCTTACTGTAAAAGGAAAACAAACGAGTTGATTACAAGGTTGTTGAATCACCAAACTTTAGGTAGTAGGCCTACAATACCTACTAACCCAAGAAATTTGGAAATTTAGGAGGATGATAGTTCAGAGTCTAACTCCAATATCTCAGAAGAGTCAGAGGAGCTAGAGGAGTCCCAGGATAGGAGGCCCTCTTTGCCTCAGCCTGCCCCTTTGCCTCAAACCATGTCTGCTGGGACCCCACAAGGTCCAAAACGGAGTCCAGAATATGTGTCTCTGCAAACAATGAGGCTTGAAGAGGAATTCAAAAGGTTGAAAGCTCAGACTCAAGCCAAACATCAGGACATCAAGCTCAGGGAAATGGAAATGCAGCATGCTCTTGAAATGGAAAGACTCTCTTGAAACTGCCTCCTTTCCCGAGTCCTCTAGGTCTTCCAGTCCCAAGAGGCCTCGCCTACCTAAAGAAGCAGTGAGTATGCATGATGTGAAACTTTATATTTTAGATTGGTTGGGTGCCTTTGACTACAATCATGGGATTAATGGGTTTCACAGGGAATCAACTGGCTCCCTCACTTTTGTCTAGGCTCCCCCAGGTTGCAACTGATGCTGTAATGGGGGTGGGTGAACATGGAAGACAGGAGTATGAGAATGTGAAGCTGGCCTTGGTAGCCAGATTTGGGAAAACGTACCAGTACCTTAAGAGGTTTAGGACACTCAAAAAGACAGATGGGTGTGTGAATGTTTGAAAAACTTAGATGGCTGGGTTAAGGGTTACAGAGTGAACACCTTTGAAGGAATGAGAAATCTGTTTTTGTTAGAATGTATTTTTGATGCCTGCTCTCCTGAGCTGAGAAAGCACTTGGCTGACTCAAAAGAGAATGATCCCAAAAGGTTAGCAAAGGCTGCTGACTTGTGGGTTGCCAACAGGGTCACTCACAAAGATGCTGGGGCCACTCACAAGAAGGATGAGGGGACGCAGCACAAGAAAGATGGAAACGAGAATTCAAATTCCAACCACCCAAAAGAGAGCCACAACCAGAAGGGTAAACACCATGGGAAACCAGGTCCGTCTAGTGAAACCTCTGGTGCTAAACCAGTGGGAGGTCAGCAGAAGCCCCCATTCCAAAGAACATTTGGTAAATGTTATGCTTGTGGATCAACTGACCATCTGAAAGGAGGTCCCAGATGCAAGAGTAAAGCCTTCTTAGCCTTCATCCCTGAGGGAGAAGTTCATATGGCAAGTGGTAACTTTTAACTATTGGCTGAAGACCTCATAAGAGTCCCAGCCAGTGCTTCTTTAGTGTCCCTGGGTCTATGGGAACAGCAGCATGCAGATGTGTATAACTTTATTCCAGATAACACAAATGAATACTACAAGGACAGTGGGAGACCCCTGCCACTGGACACACTGGGGGCAGCATTAGAGTGGTGGATGAATGTTTTTTCAAGCCTGAGGATGTTGCTAAGGCACCCAAAAGATCCCACTAAACTTGCTGAAAGCCATATCCAAATGGTTCCAATACTTCCAGCTTTCATCCAGTGCAGTAATATGACTGTAAAAATACCTGTCAGTGTACCAAATGAGGTGCCTCAGAGAGTCCTGTTGGGGGATGACTTAAAAGCTTTTGGAGTTGTATAAAGCACCCCCAGGCTTCCCAGTAAAAGGAAGCAGAAGCAAACAAGATTGGCCAAAGAGGCAACTTTAGATGACTCTCAGTGGGAAGTTACAGAAATACTGATAACTCCCAGTCCACAGGAAGGACACCCTTCTAATTCCAAGCCAAAGAAAGAGACAAAGGGGAAACCCAAGGTCTCAGGAAAGAAGAAAGGTGCCACACCTGTTCAAAGGACAAGGACATCCCTGAGAGGACAGTCCAAGATCACACCTGTGGTGACCCCCTCCACCAGCTGAGGCTGAGTTGGAAGATCAACCAGAAAGTGTTAAATCAGCTCGTGGTGGAACAGAACTGGAAGAAGCCCTTTCCTATGTTGGAGATCTGGATCCTAAAGACCATCCTGAGCTGCAGACTTTGCTTGCAGAAGGTGGACCCACTAAGTCAGACTTCAGCAGAGGTCAAAGAGAATGTCCTACTCTTGAAGGACTTCACCAACAGGCAGCTTCCCAGTTGGAAGGGCAAGAGTCAGGGAAGCACAGGCTGTACTGGGGGGATGGCCTCCTTTACAGTGAGCCTATTGAGTCTTGTTAGGGAGAATTCTCTGTTAAGGCTAATTTCCCAAACCTAGTGAGTCCCCCAGCAGCTTTGCTGGATTTTTGGGGTTTAATTATTTTCTCCTGCTAAGAGTGAGACTCTTTCTCCCACTCTTAGGCATGATTTGAGAATGTCCTTTGACTATGTAATGTGTTTTATGGGCTATGGGGTATTTTACTCCATAGGGCTTCATGTGGTTTTGGTATATGTGTTACACAGCACCCTCAGTGCAGTAACACAGGGGTGTCATAGTGACCCCCACACACAGACTCCATACCCTGGGACTGACTACTGTCTCCCAGGGCATGTAAAGTCACCATTGGCTTTACTAGTCTCAAATTGTGAACAGAACCAGTACAAACCATCATATTGTGCAAGTACTGGTAGGGGTAATTCGATTGCCCCTGGGTCTGTTTTTCAAGGGGGCACTTTCCAGTGCCCCCTTGTCGAGTTTCTGGCTGGTGGCAGTGGATACCACGCAAAATATTCCTCCGGAATATTTTCTATGGGATTTTCCCATTCATTTTAAACGCACCACTTTTTGGTGCAATGTTAAAGATACCGCCGGGTTATTTATTTAATATTTATTCCCCGGTTGGCTCTTTTTGCCAGGACTCGGTTTTAAAATGGCGTTTGTGTTCGCCTCTGAAACTCCAACGCAAGTCGAGCCCTTTGTTCCACTTTTGGCGGGCTTCTGCACAGAAGCCTCCAAAAGTGGTGCCACTCTGTCTGGGTCTACAGGATGTGTGGGAGGGGGGAATAGGCACCCTGGACTGAGTTGCCCTGGCAACTCAAGTCGCACTCTTGTGTGATTGGCCCAGTGGTGAGCCGCCCAGCTCACCACTTAGCATTTTTGATTGTCAGCTAGGCTGATGAATGGGGGTTTTCTGCATAAAAGCAGGGCTTTGGGGACTGGAGCTTCAGAAGTCGCCAGAGGACCTAAAGAATCAGAAGAGGGGAGAAGCTGAGCCATCTACAACGACAACACCACCGGTGGAGCCCTGCTGTACGAAACTCACCACTTTCCCGACGACAGAGAAGATCTTCTTCCAGGAGAGTCTTCTTCCCTTTGAGCTGGTGGGACCAACCAGTTCGCCCTTTTTCGCCTCCTGGATCGTCTCGTGGTCGAATCGCCCGTGCCAAGCACCCCGGCGGCCGTGTAGCCACGCTTCACCACTACTGCAAATAAAAGGGTAGTACCTTTTAACCGGGAAACTCCGCGGCTGGTTTCTTCCCTGGCAGTGCAACGACCTCCAGCTTTTGTCCACATCGAGATCTTCTCTTCCCCTGGACGAAGCCCCGACTTGCACCCGCTGCCAGGAACAACTGCCCCCGCTGGAGCTTTCTCACCATTTCAGGTACTGTGCCCCGCCTGGTCTCCCTTGCAACAGACTGTCCAAGGTATCCCGTAAATCCTTGACTCTCTATCCTGGGGTGACCTCGGACCCGTTAACATTACCTTTCTAACTTGATCCAACCTCTTTTTGACTTTCCTGCAAAGAGTGAGTATATTTCCACTGTGTGATCTTGGGCACATTCCGCCTTGCTCTCTCCAAGAGTGGGCCTGGCCTATGAACTTTTTGCTCTACAGTAGACCCTGCCTTTCTTGACTTGCTGTGGTTCTTTAAAAGTGTTGGTACTGTGTGATTTTCCTATTTTGCCTTTTCTCTCCCTTTTTAAACAAATTATTGGAGTGCCATCTATGGTTACTCGCTCACCTCTGTTTTGCTAAATAAGTGGTGTCTTAGCCTAGACTTGTCAAATAATTAATTAGGGAGGTGTATGTATTTCTAGTGACTGTGTTTGAACTTGCTTGACATATTAGTGCCAGTGTATTTTTACAAGTGTGTTTTTAAATAAATAATTCTATACTTTTATACCAAAGCTCTGGTCAGTGTTTGCTTGTGCTACTGTATTTTTAGCCCTATTGTGTATACTCTATATACTGCCTAACTCTTTTTGAGAGAAGTCTGACTGCTCAGCCACAGCTACCAGGTAAATCTGGGTGGTGCAGACTGCTACCAATTGGGTTTACTGCTTACTCCTGTGGTCTTAAACTTTTTGCAGTGGTGCCTAAGGGAACTGCACAGGTTTCTGCCTAACAAGTCTACCCCAGGGGGCTACAGAAGACGTGTCGTGCCTCAGTTGGTGAGACGCCAGTTTCTACAGTTAGCCCATGAGATTCCTCTGGCTGGTCACTTAAGTTTTAAACTCTTCTGATCTGACACTGCAACAACAGGAGGAGTGCAAAGTTCTGTTAAATCAGTTTGCCTCCCTGTTTTCACTAACACCAGGCTTGAGCCCTTGGGGCCAGCATGATATATTCACTGGTGACTGTATCCCTGTTAAAAGCAGGGGTTACAGAATGTCAGACCATGTAAGAACCCACATAAGGGAAGAGATCAAAAAGATGATTGATCTTGGGGTAATAGAGCCATCTACAAGTCCATGGGCTAGTCCAGTTATTGTTACGCTCACCTGGTATCCACGGGGATGCCACCCAGCCCTGGTTGGATGATTTGCACTCTCAAACCCTCTCCCGGTCCCTTGGTAAAGCCCTTGGTTAAAGATGGGCCTGCAAAATAGGAGAGCTGGATTCAATACCAGATTGTCTTTATGTTTTCCCACCTCCCTTGGCCTCAACTCCTTCCTCCCCCTTGGGCCTTCTCCTCACCTTAATATTGTAAGAGGTGGATTCTCCGTCCTGCTCCTCATGGCAGGGGCGCGTAGATGTGGCGGACGAGCAGCGACCAAGTTACTTCACTGGTGCAAGCCCCTCTGTGGGAATCCAGGCCTGCTGCGACTCTGTAGCTTTGCTGCTTTACAGTCTTTTTATACAGTTCTTATGTTCCTCTTAGTTCGATTAATAATGTCTTGCTTCTTTCCTTTTAGGTACGGAAAGGTATTTTGGTGTTGCATTGCAGTTTGAAGATGAGCATGGGCCGGTAGGCGAAAGCGCGGTGTGCGCGATGCTGTCCAGTGAGAAATGTGCGATACGCGGCGCTGTTTCGCCTTTTATATTGCTAACCCTTTGTCTTTTCTCTCCTTGCAGGTTGCGATGTTCCTCGCCGAGTGCCGTAATGTTCCAGCAATGATACTGACCAGGAGATGACTACCCAGGTAAGAATTGTGTGCCTTTCTTCATTCGGGAGGAAACGTGAGTAAACGCTTCCTAATGCTGTCTTTCTTTCTCCTCTTTCCAGGTTATGGTATTCCAGGATGCATGCAGTGTCCAATGATGGAGTTCGTACCTTCAGGTGAGTGGAACTGAAGTCAGCGATGGATTGAAGACAGAATACTGTTCCAGGTAAGTTTCGTAGTGTTCTTTCTCTCTCTGCAGGTCCTTGGTTTCAGGTAAGCTGGCATCAAAGAACTGGACACGGTGAGCGTTACGCTGCCCACAGCAGAATAACGCAAAGCATGTTCTGCTGTTTGGGTGTGGTTTAAATAGTCTCAGGTAAAGTAGTCCAGGTAAAATAGTCCCAGGCCTGCCACACCCAAAGTAGTCCAGGTAAAGTAGTCCCAGGCCTGCCACACCCAAAAGACTAGACCGCATAGCTCAGTTCCTTGTAACTGAGCTATGTGTATGCCTCCATGTTGAATGAACCCCCCCAAGTTAAATAGTCCCAAGTAAATAGTCCCATTCTAATGTTGGGCTTCGTGAGGTTATGAGCCTGGCGCCAAAGGCGCCAGGACTGACTCCAAGAGAGTCTTGGATGAGGTTTTAAGGCCTTTGACCTGGCCCTAACTGAAAGGCTGACTTGCCAGTGACGGCCAGAGGCAAGGGTCATGACAGCACCCCCCCCTTCCCGCCCCCCAGGCCCCTCTCACGGTGGCACTTATGCCTGGTCCTGGTTTGGCTGGGTAATTCTGATGGAACTTCTTAATTAAGTGAGGTGCATGGATGTATTTACTAGGTTCCCATGATCTGTCTTGGGGGCCGTATCCCTTCCAATCAACTAAGTAGTATAGTTTGGATCTGGTATATTTTGAGTCTAGGATATCCTTTACTTCAAACTCTGGTTCTCCGTCAACTAATACTGGTTTTGGTGGTGTTGTAACCAGAGTACCAGGTTGTACCGGTTTCAGGAGTGATACGTGAAACACAGGATGAATCTGCATAGTGGGTGTTAGGGCTAATTTAACTGACACTGGATTTATTATGGATTCAATAGAATAAGGTCCCAGATATCGGGGACGAAAGGTCAGAGACCCTTTTATGGGCACATATTTTGATGCTAACCAGACCTTGTCTCCAATTTGATAGTCGGGGGCTTTACTACGATGTTGGTCAGCAAATTTCTTTTGTCTGTTCTTGGCTTGGATTAAATGTTCTGCTGCTTCTTTGAAGGCCTGGGAAATAGTCGTATGTAGGGTTTTAACCGCTGGCATTTCCAAAGGGGTTGGGAGATCCAATTCTGAAGTACGTGGAGGTCTACAATATACATGTGTTGAAAGGGGTTTGTCCAGTGCTGGTATATAATGAATTATATAGGCATATTCAGCTATCCATAACAAGTCCTTCCAATTTCTTTCCGCTTGATGTAACATTCAACGCAAGTATTACTCGAGGGTTTGGTTTGTTCTTTCTGTTTGGCCATCTGTTTGAGGATGGTGACTTGTGGATAGTCGAAAGTCAATTTGGGCCATTGAACAGCATTTCCTCCAGCAGTTGGATACGAACTGACTACCTCGGTCTGAGATCAAGACCGATGGAAAGTCATGTAGCCGTACCATTTCCTCCAGGAATACTTTTGCTAAATTGGATGTATTTGGAAGACCCTTAAAAGGAATAAAATGTACCATTTTAGAGAACTAGTCTACAACTACTAAGATGGTGTTGAATCCTTGACTGGGAGGTAGATCTGTAATGAAATCAAGGGACAGTGTGTGCCATGGTGCGGGAGGAATTTCCAATGGTTGGAGAAGACCAGCTGGTTTCTGCTTTTGGGACATAGTTTGTGCATACACACCACAAGATTGGATAAATTGTATGGTGTCTTTACGCCATGTGGGCCACCAATAATTTCGCTTTACTTTAGCTAGAGTTTTGGCAATTCCAGGATGACCGTCAATCAGGGAGTCGTGATAACCCGATATAACCTGCTCTTGTAAATCTATACTTGGCAAGTATAGACGGTTCCTAAAATATGGTAACTGGTCTTTAATGGTGTAATGTTCTCCTTGAGTACACTATTCTTGTGAGAAAGTGGGATCCATTAAGAGTTGAATCTTGTTTTGGAGTTCACCCTGTATCAATGTTGTCGTAAGACCCATGAGTTTGTCTTCTGGAATGATGGCTACTGGATCTGGAGTTATGTATACCTTTTCATCAACACCCGTGTGGGAAAGGCGTCAGCCTTTCCGTTTCAGACTCCTGGCCGGTAGGTGATTACATAGTCATATTCAGCAAAGAAAAGAGCCCATCGCATTTGACGGGATGATTGAGCCTTTGCTGTTTTGAGGTATTGCAGGTTTTGATGATCAGTTATGACCGTGACAGTATGTCTAGCACCAAGGAGATAGTGTCGCCATGCCTTGAAAGCTGATTTTATAGCCAAGAGTTCTTTGTCTGTGATAGCATAGTTGAGTTCGGGAGGTGAGAGTTTTCGTGACCAGAAGGCCACAGGGTGTAACTGACCAGTTCCTGGGTCCCTTTGTGAGAGAGCAGCTCCCATAGCCACGCTAGAGGCATCTGTTTCAACTATATAAGGGAGGTCTGGGCGAGGATGCCGTAGAACTGAAGCAGAAGTACATTTTTTCTTAAGTTCTTGAAAGGCCTTCTTTGCTTCTTCGGTCCAATGGAACTTTTTATTGTTTTTTCTCAATAGTGCTGTAATTGGAGGCACTATTTGGGAAAAATCTGGGATGAATTGGCGGTAAAAGTTTACAAAGCCCAACATACTCTGGATTCCTTTAAATGAAGTTGGTGACGGCCAGTTAAGAATGGCATCTACCTTGTGCCTATCCATTCTGATACCTTTTGGTGTGAGAATAAAACCGAGGAACTCCACTTCAGTGACACGAGAAGAGCATTTTTCAAGTTTAGCATATAGTTTATGTTGGCGGAGTTTAGTAAGGACGGAGCGGACATGCCTGACATGGTCTTCTTTTGTAGCAGAATACACTAAGATGTCATCAATGTAAACCAGGGTGCAAACGTTGATTAACTCCCGCAAAACATCATTCATAAAGTACTGGAATGCAGCAGGAGCGTTGCAAAGTCCAAAAGGCATTACCTGGTATTCATACAAGCCGTATTTGGAACGAAAGACGGTTTTCCATTTGCCGCCTTTCTTCACTCTAACAAGATGGTACGCCCCCTAAGGTCCATTTTGGTATAGATATGGGAGTCTTTGACTTGATCCAATAATTTGGGAATAAGGGGCAGTGGATAACGTTTTTTACTGTGATCTGGTTTAATGCGTGATAGTCGATGCAAGTCCTCAAATCTCCTTCCTTCTTTGTTATGAAGAATAAGGGACTGGCTGCCGGTGATTTAGATGGGCGGATAAATCCATTTGCCAGGTACTGATCAAGATAAGAGTTCAAATGGAGGTTTTCTGGTTCAGTAAGTGCATAGATTCGACCACAAGGAATTTGAGCACCAGGTATGAGGTCGATCTGACAATTGTAGGGCCTGTGCAGTGGTAGAGTATTGGCTTGTTCTTTCTGGAACACGTCTTGAAAATCTTGGTATTCATTTGGTAGAGTCCTAGTCACACCTAGTATAATCGCCGCCGTACTGGGAGTAGCAGATGTACATTAAGTCTGTTTTCCCCTTTTCTTGGTAAGAACAGGTGCGAGCACAATCATCGGAAAAGGCCAACTTCTTGGCACACCAATCTATCAGAGGGTTGTGAGCTACCAACCATGGCATCTCTAAGATTAGTCGAAACTGAGGAGCTTTGATGAGATCGAATGCAATAGATTCTCGGTGTCCATCCTGACACAGTAGGGTTAGTGCTGCTGTACATTGGGTTACTGGTCCGGAAGCTATTTCGGTCCCATCAACAGTAGTAACTTTTTCAGTAGTCCACTTAGAGCATAAGGGAAGCCCCATATCTGCTGCCAGATCTTGGTCTATATAATTCCCAACTGCTCCGCTGTCTATGTATGCTTTGACAGCATGCATCCGAGACGGTTGTTGGTGATTGATCAAAATTACTGGTAATGCAAAGTGTGAGGTCTGTGGCTCATCCTTCTCGCTCGAAAAGTGGACCTCTACGCTTGCCGGGCTTGGTAGTTTTCCGACTCCTTGTTATTATCTTCCTTCTCTGTGGCTCCAACAGTTCTCCTTGGTGGTTTCACTGGACATTCTTTGAGGAAGTGGCCTGACTTTCCGCAATATAAGCATAATTGCTGTTGCCTTCTCTGGTCTCCTTCAGTTTTAGTTAAAGGGGGCCGTACACCTCTGATTTGCATGGGTTCTACCATGTTTTCCATTGTACGTGGAACATTATCCTTTGACCGGACATACACAGCTTGAGTGTCTAACCTTATCCGGTCCGCTTTTCGGTCTTGCAATCTGTGATCAAATTGCACCACAAGGTTGATGAATTCTCCATAGTCTGTAGGTGGGTTAACCACTTGAGCAAGGACATCCTTTAGTTTCCCTCGTAGACCCCGATGAAATAGTGTGGTCCTTTTTTCCTCAGGCCACCCAGCTTCAACGACTAGTCTGTTAAATGTTACTATATATCTAAGAAAGTCTGGACTTCCTTAACGGAGTGACAAAAAGTTTGTTGTCTAATGCTTGCCCTTGGGTATGATGAGCAAAGAGTTTTTCCATTCCATCTGGAAACCCCCAAATTCATTTAACAGGTTATCCTGACTTACCAATGGTACCGACCAATCCGCAGCACTGCCACTCAGATATGACAAGACAAAAGAAACCCGCGCTTGGTCGTTAGGAAAAGCAACAGGTCTGCAAAGGAAATGAAGATGACACTGGTTCAGGAACGTTGCGTACTTCTTGGGGTCCCCTGTAAATCGTTCAGGTGGAGCTAAAGGAACTGCCCTAGGAAGGGTTATGTGTACTGGATTGGTGGAAGAAGTTGGTACAGGTGCTGGCGGAATGTTACCAGGCAATGGGGTCTGTCCTGCCTGTGATTGGAGCAATTGTCTACTTATTTTGTCGGTACAATCCTTAGTAACAATCAAATCCCTCTTAAGAGCGTTGGTTTTTTGCCTGGCTGAATGTACTTCAGCACGTAATTGTCCCAACAACTGAACTGGTCAGTCTCTGAAGTCTCCATGACGCCCATGTGGATAATATTATTGAGGCTTTGCGTTCTGTTACGCTCACCTGGTATCCACAGGGACGCCACCCAGCCCTGGTTGGATGATTTGCACTCTCAAACCCTCTCCCGGTCCCTTGGTAAGGCCTCTGGTTAAAGATGGGTCTGCAATATAGGAGAGCTGGAATCAATACCAGATTGTCTTTATGTTTTCCCACCTCCCTTGGCCTCAACTCCTTCTCCCCCTTGGGCCTTCTCCTCACCTTAATATTGTAAGAGGTGGATTCACCGTCCTGCTCTTCGTGGCAGGGGCGCGTAGATGTGGAGGGCGAGCAGCGACCAAGTTACTCCACTGGTGCAAGCCCCCCCCGTGGGAATCCAGGCCTGCCGCGACTCCGTAAGTTTGTTGCTTTGCAGTCTTTATATGCAGTTCTTATGTTCCTCTTAGTTTGAATAATAATGTCTTGCTTCTTTCCTTTTAGTTATCGAAAGGTATTTTGGTGTTGTCATGCAGTTTGAAGATGAGCATGGGCCGGTAGGCGAAAGCGCGGTGTGCGCGATGCTGTCCGGTGAGTAATGTGCGATGCGCGGCGCTGTTTCGCCTTTTATATTGCTAACCTGTGTCTTTTCTCTCCTTGCAGGTTGCGATGTTCCTCGCCGAGCACCGTAATGTTCCAGCAATGATACTGACCAGGAGAGGACTACCCAGGTAAGAATTGTGTGCCTTTCTTCATTCCGGAGGAAACGTGAGTAAACGCTTACTTATGCTGTCTTTCCTTCTCCTTTTTCCAAGTTATGGTATTCCAGGATGCATGCAGTGCCAGATGATGGAGTTCGTACCTTCCGGTGAGTGGAACTGAAGTCAGCGATGGATTGAAGACAGGATACTGTTCCAGGTAAGTTTTGTAGTGTTCTTTCTCTCTCTGCAGGTCCTTGGTTTCAGGTAAGCTGGCATCAAAGAACTGGACACGGTGAGCGTTACGCTGCCCACAGCAGAATAACGCAAAGCATGTTCTGCTGTTTGGGTGTGGTTTAAATGGTCTCAGGTAAAGTAGTCCAGGTAAAATAGTCCCAGGCCTGCCACACCCAAAGTAGTCCAGGTAAAGTAGTACCAGGCCTCCCACACCCAAAAGACTAGACCGCATAGCCCAGTTCCTTGTAACTGAGCTATGTGTGTGCCTCCATGTTGGCTGAACCCCCCCCCCCAAGTTAAATAGTCCCAAGTAAATAGTCCCATTCTAATATTGGTCTTCATGATGGTTATGAGCCTGGCGCCAAAGCTGCCAGGATTAACTCCAAGCGAGTCTTGGATGAGGTTTTAAGGCCTTTGACCTGGCCCTTGACCTGGCCCTAACTGGAAGGCTGACTTGCCAGTGAGGGCCGGGGGCAAGGGTCATGACAGTTATACTCATACCAAAGGCAGGATCCAAGGAGTTGAGATTCTGTGTGGATTATAGAGCTCTTAATGCAGTCACCACAACTGTTGCCCATCGTTTACTTAGGACAGATGAGCTGGTGGACAACTTGGTTCAGCCAAGTTCCTCAGTACATTTGACCTAACATCAGGTTATTAGCAAATAGCTCTGACAGACCATGGCAAGGATAAAATTGCATTTTCTACCCCAGTAGGCCCCCACCAGTTGAAGGGAATGCCTTTTGTACTCAGAAATGCACCTGCTACATTCCAAAGGATGGTGAATCATGTTCTGAATGGGATGGAGCACTTCTGCATGGCATTCCTGGATGACAGTGCAGTGCTCAGCCCCCCTTGGAAAGAGCATCTTGACCACCTTGGATATGTTTTGCAGGCTCATGAACAGGCCCATCTGACCATAAAGGCAAGCAAATGTCAAATTGATCAGAGTAAAGTGGTCTACCTTGGTCATGAGGTAGGAGGGGGGGAAATAAGGCCATTGCTTAGCAAAGTAAAAGCTGTACAAGACTGGGCCACCCCTACTACTCAAACCCAAGTGAGAGCCTTCATAGGTCTCACTGGTCACTATAGGAACTTCATTGAGAACTATGGGTCCATTGAACGTGATCTCCTCCCCAAATTCCACAAGAAGGTCAGGTGGAATGAGGAGCGCACCAAGGCATTTGAAGGATTTAAGAAAGCCCTTTGTCAAGCTCAAGTCTTGAGAGCTCCTGACTACAACCAATCCTATATTGTACAAACTGATGCTTCAAATACAGGAGCTGTTTTGCGTCAGCTGGGTGAGAAAGGCAGGGAACACCCCCATCTGCTTCATCAGTAGGAAACTGAAAGACCATGAGACAAGGTGGGCAACTCTTGAAGGAGAATGTTTGCCACTGTGTGGTCTTTGAAGAAGTTTAGACCATACTTGTATGGATCTACTTTTGTAATTCAAACAGACCGCCAGCCATTGAGATGGTTAATGCAGATGAAGAGGGAGAATCCTAAATTGTTAAGATGGTCAAATCAGCCTCAATGGGTTTGATTTCACCATAGAACACAGGTCAGGTTGTAACCACCAAATGGCTGATGGTCTCTCCAGAAAGTATGACCGAATGGATTAGAAGATTCATCCAGGAGTGGATTACATCCTCCTGTCCCTTAGTGTTGGGGGGGGTTGCGTGTTAGTGAGCATTCTCAGAAATGTGCTAATTCCCTTCTACCTTAGAGACCCCCATCTCTTTTGCCGGACTTTAGGACTTTTCATTTTTATCCTGGAGTGAGACCCTTTTCCTCACTCTCTCATGTATTTTTCTTTGATTTGAACACTGTTTTATTTTGGGTTTTGGAGTCTGACAAACTCCATCGGCATCATCTTTATCATTGTGACACACAGCACCTTCAGTGCAGTGGCACAGGGAAGTCCTTTAGGATTTCCCAAAGGTTCAAATACCTTCTCTTGGATAAACTACTGTTTCCAAGAGCAGTAAAGTGAAATTGACTTTACTTACCTTTTGTAACTTTGTAGACCCAGCACACACTATCTTCCATAGAGTGCTGGAGGGGTTACTTAGTATCCCCTTTGTCTACTTTCTCATGTAACATTTTTATGTTACCCTTTCTACAATTAATGGCTGGTGGCAGTGGTTTACTTTTTCCTACCATTGTGTGTTTTTACTGCGGGCTGCGTTCGCAGCTGCAGTAAATCACCCATAGGTGCCCATTTTGTCAAAATGGCTCTGGTGTTTTTTTTTCAACATTTCTTGAGAGTTAATCTGTGTGCCAAACTAGGTTTGGTCCCTTTGTTCATTTTGTCTTTGGCGGGATTCACTGGTGAAGCCCACCTCTGGCTCCAGCGTGTCTGGAATGGCAGGAAGCAAGGGAGGTGCCCAAAACTCCCTGTGCTTAGTCTCCTTGGTTACAGGAATGCACCCAAAGGTGATTGGCCAGCTGGCTGTCCACAAAGGACAGCCACCCTGCTGTGTGAGTGACAGCTAGGCTGCGAATGAATGGGAGAGACTTGCATAAAAGGCAAGGTCTTTTGCAAGGAGGCAGAGTCCACCACCGGACGAAGGAATCAGAAGAAGAACTTGGAAGAGAAGCTTGCTGCAACTCCTGGACAATTAATTTGCCCTGTGAAGCCCTGCTGTAGTGCTAAAGCTCTGAAATTCGCCTCAATTAGAGAAGCCCTCCAAAGGAGGACTTCTCCCCTTGGGTTGGTGGGACCAATAGCGCCAAGACAAACTCGAGTGGTGATCCTCTCTCTAGTGGATGTACTTCCATTGCTGCTGCAGGAACCGGGTGCCAGGGCACAGGAACACCAAAATCGAGAGCATCATTTTTAAGCCGGACCCGAGATCCAGGAAGATCCTCTGGACTCCCTTGAAGCAGGGCTGACCAAGCCTGAGCAACCCCAACAGAGTGCTGGACCCCAGAAGCAAGGAAAGTCCACAAGGTATCCAAGAACAGCGGTGGTGCTAATTGCAAGAAGCTGAAACCGCAAAGTGCCACTGATCTGAAATTTGCCCATTGCTGCTGCCGACCTTCGAATCGTAGTGCAGGAGTCCCCAGACGTCCTCCCTCTTGTCCCCACGAATGAGGCCCAGGAACAACAGAATCTACCATACTACAACAGGAACATAAGCCAGCTGGAACCATGTTTTCAATCCTAAGGTACTGTGAACTAAGGGGTACTTACCTGTGTAGCTTGCCTGTTTCCAGTTGAGACTTGCATTGGCTGCCCCTTGCATAGTTGCTTGCAGCTTTGCCCTTCACAAGCTTCCCAGCTTGTGGCCCAACAGTGATTTCTTTTTCAACAAACTCTCTTTTAACATTGTGCAGGACTTTTACCAACCTTCAAGAAGTGCATCAGCTCCCCTAGACTTTGCTCAAGTGACATTGGCTGTCCTGGCCCACGAAGTCTCTTCTAACCTCTGACTTTGTGTTTTAACTATCCCTCCAAAAAGTCATACATAACTTACTTGTATAGCTGGGAAAGGGTTAATCTACATTGCATTGGGGGGTTCAAAAGTGCTTACCTGTTTAAGAAACATTTTAACCATTGTTTCCTTCCCTAACCTTTTCCTTTTTGACACAACTTAAGTATTACCATTTAAGTGTGAAAAGTGACATAAATGTCCACAGTGACCTAGCTATAAAAAAAAAAATATTAATAAATAAACTTATTTTACTTGCACCGCTTCAACACATTACATTGTATGCAGCTGCATTCCTTATTTGTTAATGTTATTCAATTGTGTACATAGTTGTAGTTTTACATGTTTATGTTGTCTTCTACATTCCTGTCCAACAAATATATATATAGATTCATGAGTGTGCTGCGGTTCGGGTTCATTCTGCACACAACACCCAACACACATGACACTGGATCCCAGTCTATTGGCTGGTCTGACATTTCGCTAAGCGCATCACACACAGCAGTCCAATATCCAGCAAGTTTTTTTACACACCCATTGCATGTGTAATATGTCTGTTGCTTCACTGTTGCACTGTAGGCATTCTCCCGATACCGAGGGATACATGTTTTTGAGGCGGGCTGGTGTAAGAGGCTCTGTTCGGTATTTTGAAATGTATCAGGAGGTATCTGGAGTTGCAAGATATATTCTTCGTTAACCAACACATTTGTGACCAGTGTGCATCTGTAAGGGTGATAGCCAGGTCTCGTTCCCATTCCCCTCTAATATCTGGAGCTTGGATTTCCCGGGCCGGCAGGGTGGTTTTGTATAGTGTAGAGGCTGATTTCTTAACCCGGCTAGGGGAGAGTATGTACCCCAGGCTTGGATGTGATGGTGGCTCCTCGGGGAAACCCTCCCATGTGTTAGCAACTGCAGAGCGTAGCCTTAGGTATTGTAACTTCTACATAGGTGTGTCATTGACAATCGCCTTTATTATATCCCAGCTAACAAATTGTTTATCAACATATAGATCTGCAAAGTGGTTTATGCCTTTATTCCTCTAGTGTGTGGCTAGTTGTATAACACAGCTACATTGGAGTTGTCTCTTAGTCTCGTCCATGCCCTACACGTGACCAGAGTGGGGTTCATGATGTTGTCGCTTCTAGATTTCCCTTCTGCCAATGTGTGTAGAAGCCTTGTTGGGTCCCCTCCCTTTGTTTCGAGTGTCACGTGCAAGGCCGCAGGACCACTCTCCGTCCAGTATACTGCATAGTAGGCTTGTGCCACAAGAAAGTAAAGCTCAAAGTCAGGGGCAGCTAGTCCACCGTGTTCATATGGTCTGGTCAGCAGTTTCCAACTTACTCATGGTTGCCCTTTCCATAAAAACATTGAGCATGCCCCTTGAATTTTGGAGAGGAGGTGTCTACCCGGCCACATTGGGACAGTGCTGAACAGGTAGAACAATTTGGGTAATGTAATCATTTTAATAAGTGCTAGACGGCCCATAAGCGAGATCGGAAGGGGGTTCCAACTGTTGATCCTGGTGCAGAGTGCATCTATTAGTTTGTTGTAGTTAAGAGTGTGTGTAAGAGGTGTTGGGTGTGCTATCTCTACTCCCAGATTTTTCAACTTATGTGATGCCCATTTAAGTCTGTGTAGCTGCCCGGGTCGTGTGGTTGCATCCGTTAGAGGGAACACTTCAGATTTGGCAGTGTTCAGTCAGTCTCAGACCAGAGTATTCTCCGAGCTCCTTTACTGCTTCAAGTACTTTATGCAGGTATCTTTCTGGGTTCCTCACATATAACATTATATCATCGGCATAGAGAGTTATGAGCTCTATTCTGCCAGCCAGCGGTATCCCCGCTCAACTGTATCTAGCCCTCAGTAAGTCGGCTAGTGGCTCGATCACTAAGGCGAACAGTAATGGGGACAATGGGCAGCCCTGCCTCGTTCCCCCAGTGAATTTCAAGATTGGCAATAGCGTCCCATTTACACATACCCTTGCATAAGGTTGTGTGAAGAGTGTACAGACCCACTTTATAAAGTTCGGGCCAAATCCGTAGTTGTTCCGAACTCTAAATAGGAAAGGCCAATGCACATTATCGAAGGCTTTTTGCATATCAAATGCCATTGCGACCCCTTTGGTATTTTTAGGAATTTCTGCCAGTATATTGTAACACTGTCGAATGTTCGGTGCTGTGGATCTACCCAATACAAAACCTGCTTGATCTTCATGGACAATGTGCGGCATTAGTGGGTTAAGGCGAGTTGCTAGTGTCTTCGCGAAAACCTTTGCATCCGATGAGGGATAGTGGACTATACGAACCACAGTCCTCAGGTAGCTTCCCCGGTTTGAGTAGCAAGGTTATGACCGCCTCGCGCAGTGTCCGGCAGCACGCTGGTTTCAAGTGCTTCGGTCTACACCGCGTGAAGACATGGGGCCAGTATCTCTATGTACTCTTTTTAAAAATCTGCGCACAGGCCATCAGAGCTGGGAGCCTTCGCGCCGGCAGTGCCTTTATGGCTTCTTTTATTTCAGTGATTGACAGGGGGCTGTCTGAGGCATCTCAGGTTTCACTTGACAGCGGTGTGGTGGGTATTGTGGCTAGATAACTATTTCCCCTTCTGTTGCTGTGCTTTAGGGACAGGGGTGTACAATTCAGCGTAAAAGTCATATAAGACTTCACTAATCGCCTCCCGGCTCGTGAACACTACCCATCCCTCCTGGTTATACATGGGGTGTGCAAAGTCCCTATTGCACCGCGTACCATTTGCACTAGTAGTTCACCTGGTCGCTCTTGGTCACCATATCTGTGAGGCTGCTGGCCTGTCGAAGTAGCGTATTTTGCGATCTGCCGCTGCACGATAATTGTCTAATTGTGCTTTGATGTCTATCGCTATATGTGTTTTCGGAGCGGTCAGAGTGTCCTAGTTCTTGAAGTCACCTCAGGGTGTAGGGAAATCTGTGTGCCATCGTAAAAGGGTATCTACTCACTTTATTGAACTGAAGGAGTGTATTTTGAAGTGTATTTTTATTGTTGCCAATTGCTCCCTTCTAAAGAAGGCTTATTTTAAAACTGACTGTTAAATTAATAAATAATTATTTAATGAAGAAACCTTGATTGTGAGTGTTATTTTGATACTTGTCACTGTGAAACTCTGTGTTGCAACCCTACAGCTCACATTGACCCCTCTGGAGATGAGCCTGACAGCTCAGTCACTATTCCAACTTGTGTAGTAGAGACTTATACCAAAGGTTGGTTTACCTATTGCCAAGAGGACAAGGCTTGTGTAGTCTCCCACAGGGTTACTGCATACAATCTTGCCTAACAGCAAGAAAACCTAAAGAATACTGAAAGTTAACAGCCTGCCAAGGGTTATCGATTGCGTAAACTGTAATGGAAGGACCGCCTGGAAATAGCACCTTAGCATAAAGTTAGGCCTTACACCATCCTGACAGTTAAGTAAATAAAAGTATTTTATTTAGAACATTGAATCTGTTGTCTGTGTCTTGCTTCATGATTCCTTCATACTCCCCTCAATTACATACTGCATTCTAAAAGTCTAGCAAATATGTGTATACTCCCCTAGAATGGCTTAACGCCCTTCTAAATGTGTTACATTAGGTTTTACTCACCTTCAACTGCATACTGCTATTCTAAATAAGGTTACACTTTGGTTTGCATACCATAAGCATTGTGTTGGTTTTTGTAGTTGTGTTCATGACTTATGATATAGTACTTACCCATCTAAAGATTCATCTTTGAAGATAAAATAAAGATAAAATAAACCATTATTTTTGCAATACATAAGTGTATCAGTGTTCCTTTGGACCATATGTATGCTACAGTTATTTTGTACCCATCTACAGCCCTCTCTCTCTCCTAAAATAAGCCTGGCTGCTCTGTCATTGCTGCCATATATATCTCTGGTGGTACAGGTCTATACTAAGAGTTGGAGTTTCTGTATTCCCCAAGGATTCGTTCTATGAAGCCCTTAGGTGGACTTAAGAAAAACTGTCCTAACATCCGAAAGGTAGATGACTATTGAAGAAATGGTTTTATCAGACTTTCTCCCAATCAAACAGCCTTAGGGGAAGCCCAGGCGAGGATACCTGCCCAGAACACCATTGTCAGGCAAGGGAGTGGGAGGGTAAGATCTGTTACACTCTATGAAGATGGGGGGAGGAGTCAGAATAGGTATGCATACACATCCCTTGTATTCCGATTCACACAAGGACCACTGTAGTAGTTCCTGAAATCGCTGGGCCCACTTTGAGTACCTTGGTTTCTTTGGAGGTGGTCCAGGAGGCTTGGGTGCAGAGGTAACTTTCGGCATTGGGTTTTTGGGTCTGGCTAGTTTGTGGTTCTGTGATCCGATGGATCGGTACTGGACACTAGACGCGACACCTCTACTGGACTGAACAAATGACCACCACTCCGGTAAGGACCTTAGAGGACCCTGACCCCCAGGACCTGATGCAGGTGGCGATCAACAACGGCCACTCAAAGAAATGGCAGAAGTTGACTCCTGTGGCGCAAACAAATTAACTGCTTCTATTCCACCTCTCTAAATGGTGGAGAGCTGCAACTGCAGGGAGCTGCTTCTTGTTTCTTAATTCGAGAGTCTGCAGTGCCCTAAGGCTCAACTTGGGATGATGACCAATGCAGCGAGGTAGCCCAATTTTAATCTACAATGGCCACTCACCAACAGGCTGGAGTTGATTTCCAACGACAAGGTCCAGGTATTCAGCAAGATGCTCCTCTGAAAATCTGTTGAATGGCTGTAGGAGTCGCCCTTTTATCCAGGATTCAAGCTATCGCTGCGCCCAAGCATACTAATGGTAAGGATCTGCAACATTCAAACTGGCATGGGCTGCCCAAAACTAGACACATCTGCACAGAAACATACACACTTTAGCATGGCTGTGGATTAGGACCACACAGTCCCAAGCCCCACATCTGGAAACACACAAATTGCTACTTTGCCTGCAAAAGCTGGAGCTTTCCCTGGGAAAAGGTTTACCATATATGGAAAATCCAGCCCTGCGAGGGCAAGAAGAAAGCCAAAGTACAAGATGGACAAACAACAGGCGAAAATCTGGTGGCATGGACTTTTTAGAGTATGCGGGTATGGTATGTGGTAAAATGCAAAAGTGCATGAGACGATAAAAAAGAAAACTGTACAAAAGTATCCAGTACCACCACAACTTCCTAGACATTGGGCTTTATTACGAGTGTGGTGGTCTGGAATTAAGGGTGCCGGTATCAATGTACCGGCAACCATTGCAGATCACCACACTACAAGTTTGCGGGCGGGGCAGTTACGCCCGACAGGTCTTACACAACGGCACCCGCCCGCAGAGTTTTCACGAAAGCACCAGCAACTGTGCCGGTGCTTCCGTCTCCCCACTCGTATGGAGGCTCCATGGGAATGGGGATTAACCTTTCGACAGCACCTGACCTCCCGATCCGCCGGGACTTGTAATGTCCCGGTGGCACCGGAAAGTCAGGCGCTATAAAGTGTTACGAGTCCGGCAGCAACCCACTGCAAGTCCCAGCAGGATTACTATGGACTTGTAATGAGGACCATTGGTTTGTAACCATAAAATTACAAATAACAATGCTACCGGGATACTAACTGTCCCTACCGCACTTCATAGAAGGCGTTGTGTGCAGGGAAAAATAAACTGAGAATTTTACTATGGAGGAAGTTCTCCTGCACCGATATCCACAAATACTGATATTCCCCCAAAAGAGAGGAGCTTAGCAAGGCCAGTGAAGCAAAAAAGGCTACGCTGGCCTCCAAAAGTAAAAAAAAGATTCAATGCAATGCAAAAGGTTGGGTTTTCACACTGAGATCTATGGAGGGAGAGCAGCAAAAAGAAAATATCTTACATAACAGCGCATATGCAGTGTCACCATGGGCAGTACCACCACACATGCTGACATGAGCCCTAGCAGATGCGGGAACCACCACGCAGAGAGCCAATCCTGAGTCAAGAACAGATTCACTATGGCCAAGACATTTGCAGCTCGTTGCTGTGTCCGAAATACTTTCCCTGCCTGGGTGTCCCATAAAAAATGAGACAGCATCATTGTAGATTTGTTGATGTATAGCCCCAAAGAAAATTTGAGGTTTACTAGTTGGCGAATCCGCCCGGAATAGCCAGTCTTCTAAATAAGGGTGCAGGTGTACAGGATATCGGACGTAGGCCACCACTCCATCCAACAGCTTCATGAAATGTACTGGTAGTAAGTCTACTGGTAGTAAGACTTTAGTACTAACCCAGTGGTTTGTAGATCTCCAACTCTTAGTATCAGTCTGTACTAACTCAGGACCTTGGTAGAGTGGCAGAGCAGTCAGGCTTATCTTAAGAGGGGAAGATGTGGCTGTAGGTAAGTAGACTGAACCTTAGTTAGACAGGCACACCAAAAGAACGTTTACACTTATAATTTATTTAAAATGATATATTTATTATATATACACCAGAATCACTTTAAATACTTTAGACGTTTACAATAGAACACTTCGGAATACTTAAGAATACACTTCAATTGACACTTTCGCTTTCGTGTTTGTTCGCAGTTACATTTGAAGCAACGTTAGAAAGGGAAAAGACAATGTTAACGTATTATCGGTTATTACACGCACTTGCGGTTTCTAACAGTTTATACCGTAATACATTTACTATGCAAACACAAATAGTAAAGTTACTTCAAGGGAATACAATGGTTAGTTGGTGTAACATTAGCTTGGTTCAAAGTTCTAGAGAGGGTTTCTTTGCACAGTAAGTCTTTGAAGTCCAAAAATGCAACCCTAGCTACAGGCAGTTCGGACAGGGCTCAAAGTCTTGACAAGCAGCAGAATACGAAGAGTTGCAGAAGATTTCTTCCAGTCTCTAGTGTTATAGAAGCAGCAAGTTAACAACTAACAAGGGAGACCTGTAAAAGGACTTGAAGGGACACAAACAGCAGCTTGAGCAGGAGGTAAGGGGGGTGACACTGGACACCTCTGGGTGCACTCCAACGTTCTGGAGCCACTTCTTGGAATCAGGCAAACAATACCTTTTTCCGCACAGTACCTTAGGTTAGAAGAAAATGTTTGTGCTGGATGCTCTGCGATGTTGCAGCTCTGGATCCAACCATCGGATTCCTTGGTCTGATGACTGAAGGCAGGACAATGGATGGGATCCCTCAGCAGCAGTCTCGAGGAAGGACCTGGAGCACGACTCATCAACTTCTTGTTTCACTGTGCGGTTTAGGCACCTTTTCTGCAGCACCAACCAAGGACACATCGTCTGGTCAATCTTCTTCGCTTCCTGCAGTCCCGCACTCTGGTGAGGGAGTCTGGGCAAGTTGAATCAGATCTCTGGGGAGACCTTATGGATTTATCAAAGATTTGGACAGCAGGTCTCCTGGTATTAGCGTTCCGCAGCTATGGAAACTTCTAGGAACTTGGGAGATGGCTGACTTCAAGGTTCGTCTTGGGACTGGTTTTTCCCCCAGCCAAAGGGAAGGAGTCATCCTCTTTGCAGCTCCTGTGTCGCATAGAAAACGGGGTCAGGACAGCATTGGTCGCTTCACGGTTTTGAAAAAGGTCTGCAGGCGTCTCTGCTCATCTTCTACGGTTACTTCAGCTTCCAGTGGCTGACTTCCTTTACACTCCAGAAGCTTCACCTTTTATACAGTTCCAGGACACACTCCTCTGCAATCTCTCTCAGCATTTTACAGAAAGGGGCATTTGGCTGATCAATCAGTACAGTCAGACCCCCTGTGGGAGCTGCTCCTATTCAGGCACTACGGCAGACAAAGGAGAGGGGGGTGGAAGACTCCTCCCCCACTTCCTGAATGCCCAGACACTCTGGAGCCTAGGCGGGCATACCCAAGGGAACCCGCTAAAGGCAAAACACACACACTGACCTCCGCCTTCCAGAATGGTAGAAGAAGGACTAACAAAGGATAACCATGCTGTTAATGGCGGAAAAAGAAGGGAGGCATCAAGCTGGTACTTGGCTGCCCCTATGCTGCACTACCGAGGCAGTGGACACACCCTGCGTAATAAAAATGACGCAATAGTTGGTAGAACACGTCCACTGCCACCAGCCATAACTAGGAGATTGTCTGTGTGATAAAAAGTAACAGGAGTAGAGACAAGGGGGATACTAGGTTATCCCTTTGGCACTCCACTGAAGGTGGAGTGTGCCAGTCTCTCAGACTTAAGAACTGTAGTTGCTTGAGGATATAGAAACATAATCTTAAAGGAGGATCCTAAGGGTCCCCAGCAACACTGCCCATAAGAAGTAAAAACATAGATCCATTTAAGCGCTATGGTGCAGACAGACTCCACAGTACAGATAGTATACAAAGTACAGAGTTCCAAAAAATAGAGCCCACAAGAATGAATGAGTGGAAAAAGGCTCCACTCATTCAGGATTTATAGAAAAAAATTCCAGAAGTCCTTCAGAAAGGGCTGTAGGTCTCACTAGGAGAGGGGATGAAGCATACAAATGATAAATCTCCCTAACAACAGACATGAATCCATAAAATGTCCATTAAGCCCAGCCCCCTTTTCAGACAGGGGTCCACTAGTGCTTCTCTATGGCAGCCCAGCACAGCAATTGTCATTTTCAAAGTTCCAACTCGTTTGTAATGGTGCGGCTTGACAGCTGGTAAGTAGCAAGCAATGTTTCGCCTACTCTGGGTTCATTGCTGCATTTCATGTCTGTGGGTTGGATGTTTCTTCCTTTGCTGTAAGGGCTTCTGGGCTTGGCCCTAACTCACCCCACTTCTGGAGCAGGACTGGCTCTGGCAAGCTCGCTGGTAGGCCTCCTGCCCAGGTTGAGAGGGGTCCTATTCTCTACTTACATGGTCAAGTGCCTGTCACAACTCCTTGATCCGTCTGAGGTATCTTGGACAACTAGAATGTCCAAATATTGCATAAGGCCTTCAATCCTGTCATAAAAGGCATCTGCAGATATGGGAATGTCCTGTGTCACCCGTGACAACATCAAGGTCCACCTTGTCATCTCCTGAAAAACCAGGTGGCACTGTTGGCAGCAGTGGAATAGGGTCTTCAATAGCAGTGGCTGTAGCAGCGTTGGTGGCATCTGGTAATAGAGGTGGTAAAGGAGGCAATTACAGAGGTACCAGTGGTAGAAGGGGCAAGGTGTCAAATTAGGGGTTCAAACCCAAGACCTGGACGGATCCTGAAGTGTGAGGGAGAGTCGCTTGAAGTACAGCAACAGACTCTCTAGCAGCTGTGGGCTGGGGAATAACTGGTATCAGCAGCTCCTGGATAAGGCATTTGAAATATTGCCTCATGGAAATGCAGTGCATGAGACCTTGATACCTCTAAAACGAGTGATTTTCCCTTGAGTCTTAGTCGTAGGATGTACTTGTAGACAGCCCTGAGGAGTGCTTCGTGGCCCTGTGCTTTGGGGCATCAAAAATGGTAAAATCAAGTAGACCCGGACGCTGGAGGCCAGTCAAACCTAGTAGAAAATGAAGGAAGGCCCAGCGACACCAGCTTTTTAGCTGGGATCTCCTGTTAAGGTTCCCTTTACTCGCCTGTGATGGTCTGCTCCATTCTTATGTGGCATAGGACTCCTATGCCGAGTCTGCCCATTCAGACCTGAACAGCAACATCCCTGCTGGTGATGTCTCTACTTACATCTTTAAATCTCCAACCCTAGAAACTGGTGCATCAAACTTGTAGCTGCACTTCTTAAAGGACCCCTTGTCCCTCTGAACAATATTTTGGGCTCCTCGTGTCTGCGGAGCGGAGACTGCAGCTTTTTTTACATACCTCCATTGAATAACATTGGACCATTTACTTCAATTTGGTGGCAAAGGTGAGCATTTTGTTTGGTGGTTTAAGTTAGCCTCACTAAAAGTCAATGTAGACTGAGGGCACAGGGCCTCATTACATGTACAGCGATAATTCGGGCGGTAATTCCGCCGGACAGAATAACTGCTACCGCTGTGGTTTCCGGCAGAATTGCAGCCATATTACAGGTTGACGGGAGCGCGCACAAACCTCCAGCGGTAACGGTCAGGCCTCCAGATAAGCGTCATATCAAGCCCTTTTACGCATTCAAATCTTGTAAATACAACAGATTTATTATTTTCCTGCGTACCATTTATGCACCAGTTTAGAGCAGAGGGCAGTGCAAAGGTCAGGTTACTTGACAGAAACGAGAACGCTGCTTTTGATTTTTTTTCTACATTGCTGTATTTGCAAGCCATGGAGAAAACCCTTTTAAACATACGTTTTTGCTCTGAAGCATTTCAGAACAAAATAGCACACAATCATATAAGGGTTGGTTTCTCTCCGTTAAGCTTCTGCTGCGTTTTGTGTCTAGATGCTCATGGATCAAACAGAAGCATTGGGCACATTTTATTTTCCTAGCATTTTAGGATCATTAATAAGATGGGAAACTGAGTTAAAATTGAGAAAGACCTTGAGTAGCCATGTATGCTTTTTTTTCAGTGAAAGAAAACCTGTATTGCATGCAAGTACTTTTCAGAATTCCAGTGCTGTGTGCATTTATTATCAAGTTGTACATATATGGTGTGTTCATACACATTGTGTAGAAGGCATTCCACACATGTTATACATTGTTTGAAACCAGACATCTTTGCTGAACAACTGTTTTGCTTTTAATATGCCTTATTGATTTGACAGTTTTGTCATGTTTTGGTTGCCTGTTGCATACATTTTACACTTTTTTGTAGGCAAATCATTTTTACTCTTATAATTCAATGTATTCTCGCATTATAAAAACAGAGTGTAAAATATGTCCACCTCAAAACCTTGTGTGGGGCACCAATAAGTATGCAAGGTCTAGTTTGCACCTATTCAACTTTAGCTTCCAGTGAGTAGGCTAAATTACTATAAATGGTCAGTGGCAACAGAGTCCTTACACAAGGGTGAGTGTTTGCGATTACACCAATCACAGGGGTCATAGCCTCTTTCAAATGTTCAAGACTACAATTAAAACATACAAAACCTGATTCTCCAAGAAGTGCAAGTGCTGTTCAAAAACAAACATAAATGAAACAGTTACATTTGCGGTTGAAATAGAAACTCAGCAAAACCGTTCTCTGTAATAATAATCCAGATAGGTATTCACCTTTATGTAGCGCTTTATGCATGCTTTGTCCAACTTCTAAGCACACTGATTATTATACTTCTGTCGATAGTTTAGCGACCTCGGATGGATGTTAGCCAGTAAGATAGCTCACCAGGGTGAGTGCTTGCTGCAACGATCTGTGAATGATCTGCAGGTCGCAGGTACAAAATCTGGCATGGCAAACTCAGCCCTTCATCCTTCCTGAGTCAATGAGTATCAACTTCAGCTGGGGGATAATTGTATGTAAATATGTTCTATGTACTGCGCTTTGGAAAAAGCGCTATATAAATAACAAATCATTAATTCTGTCCATCCAAAGTTTTACGATGAGAGAAGATGTCAAATTTAGCATTGAAACCATACCTCTTTGCAATGTTGTACCATAACATTGGCATACCACTAGGCAGTACTAGTTCCAGGATATGAGGACTTTCATTAAACATCAAAAGAGAATTCTGCAAGCTAACCTCAAAACACACAATACAATTCAGGTTTGCTTTACTGTGTAATTGGCTGGGTTTTTGTGTCTTAAAAATGTAAATATATACAGAAATCAAATGACAAGACCAAATGTGAAAGGCATATTGAGTGACTGATCACCCCGTATTATATTAACATCTCATTCTGCAACAAGTTTTAGGGAGTGAACCAGCTGTAGAATGGCTGGGAATTGGTACTGAAATAATTTGGTTGTCTAAAACGGAATTCCTTCTAATCATGGTTTACTGAATTCCTACTAAGCTAAGCTTTTCTGATTTGAGTTAGCCTATGCATTTTGGCTAGTTGCTATCAATACTATATTAGTTCCATCTTTGAGGATCTTGAACTGCTGAGGCAATTATAAGTGTTCCTGTTCTTTGTGGGTGGTTCTCCCACTGCTGTATCGAGGAGGCCCATGCTAGATGTTGTTTGTGACAATATGTTCCAGTTATATATGAGTGCAGCTTGCACTGCTCTGGTGTGGCCCTTAATGTACCTCTTCAGTGTGGGGATGCTAGCACTGCTTCATCCGATGCAGTTCCTTCTCTATGCAAGTGTTGTGATCCACAATTTATCTGTTTGAAGTGTTGCAATCTTGCATTGTTGAGAATCACAAAGTTCCTATACTATGTTATAGAAAGCTGGGTCTACTGAGATCCATGGTATATCTTTTCTATATTAGGAGTGGAGTGTGCACTACTGAAGGCTATGTTACTTACAAACACACATTGGGATCCTGACGCCTCTGGACTGTTTCCAAGGAGAGTATGCTAATGCTGATCTGAAGCATCGCACACTCAGAGTACTTTTCTGCTGACATTCGAGCAGTACGATCATTACCGATGCTTGGGGGAGTCTATGAGCACTGGACATTGAGTAAATGCGACGGCAATGCGAACGCAATCGCCGTAAAAGCAGAAACACGTTGCGTTCATTTTCTATCTAGAAGATACTCCCTTCTACCGCATGTGTTGAACTATTGAAAAATACTAACGAAAATACAGCGGTATTTGTTTAATTATAAAACAAAGAAGCCACCCATAGAGAGCTCTGGATTGGGAACGCAGTGATGATGTGGTGAACATCGATAATCAAATATTTCTGACTATTTCCCCTGATGAATGTTGAAGTTCCTTGGTGCACTGTTGCTGATAATCATATTTGGATTCTGTGTAATCAGGATAATAATCACACAATGCAAAGAAAGCAGTAGGAATGACGATCGTGATTGATGTCGAATCAGGATTCACACCTAAAGAGCTGATAGACGAAGAAATCACATCACGTTGCGTCAATGTTTCGTAGGACTCGAAGCACCAGATGAATTGCGGGTAATGCATATAACAACCTCCCTTCCCATGCAAAGGCGTCCCCCAAGCTCTCTGGGTAGGGGAACCCGCTGGCAAAGGTCTTGCAATGACTGTTGTCATAGGTGGCAAAAAGGTTGATCTCCGGCATGCCCCACGTCTGAAACATGTAAAGCGCAAATCCCTGCTGAGGGAGTTCGCCAGTGTTATGAATCCCCAGTAAATAGAGGGGAATGAGAAACGTGTTGTGCTATAGAGCCCAATGCCACAGGACTTGGCCCTGCCTGGAAAGCTGTGGGGACCTAGTTTCTCCATGCTTGGGGACATAAAACATCGATGTTGTGTTGTCGTAAATCCGAACCACCTTTCCCGTCCGGAGGGGGAGGAAAGACTTCAGGGCCCAAAAAAAAAATAATCACTCTTTGCTCCAGCAGGTTGATGTGCTGGTTCCTCTCCTCCTCCGCCCAAAGGACTCTGGTGTGATGGTCCTGACAGTGGACGCCCCAGCCTTGTAGCGAAGCATCCGTCATGATGGTGGCCTGAGGGTCCGGCAACCCGAAGGGGGCATCTTGCACCAGATGTTCACTCACTGACCACCTGTGAAGGCTCCGCCTGAAAATCAGTGTTCGTGGAATGCGGTCGTCCCAGGACCGAGGCTTGGATCCAGCAGGAATTCCTGCACCGGCCTCATGTATAACCGTCAGTTGGTGATCAACGTGATGCATGATGACAACATCCCCAGCAGGAATTTGTAGTTGCAGACTGGTGTTATCTGGGCACCGTTGAGATAGCGCACCTTTTCCAGAAGAGCCACCACTGGATGGTGGTTGTGGTGTTGGTTTGTGCCAGTGGATAGGAGGGGGCTCTCACGAGCCAGTCGTCTAGATACGGGTAGACGTGAATGCCCCACTGCCGCAGATGCGCCACCACTGGCGCAATGCATTTGGTAAACACCCGCAGAGCAGACCGCAGACCGAATGGAAGGGACTTTAACTGATAATGTACTCCTGCCACCCCGAAGCGTAGGTAGCGCTGGTGTAAGCGGTGAATAGGGATGTGAAAATTGGCATCCTTAAGGGACACCAAGAAATCTTTGTTGTAGCTGGGACAAAACTTGCTGCAGTGTGACTATGCAGAACGTTTGTGCCTTTGGGAACTTGTTGAGCACCCTTAGATCTAATATGGGCCTCCAACCCCCTTGTCGTGCAGTGACTTTTTCCTTACCAGCAAGTAGCGGGAGTAGACTCCTGTGCCCAGTTCGTCCTTTAGAACCTTCTATACTGCACCCTTTAGCAGCAGAGCACATACTTCCTGTAAGAAGAGGTGTAATTTCTGGTTTGTGTGCAGGAAGAATGTCCGGTGGATATTCCAAGAACTCCAGCTAGTGGCCCTGCTGGAGAAGGGATAAGCACCCATTCGTCAGTTGTGACGTTTGCCCATTCTTCGACAAAGCTTGACAGTCACCCTCCCATCGAGGTGCTGAAGTGGGAGGGCCTGGCCTAGAGCTGGTCATGTATTTTTGCCGGAGGACTGGCCCCTAAATTAGGAGGAGCCACGGTGCCGCTGCAAACCTCTATAGGACTTCTTTCTGTACTGGTCCCCTGATTAGTAGAGGGTCTTGTAAGAGGAGGAAGACTGGTAAGTGGAGCGGTTATCCCGTGAAGTCCTACCATAAAGCCCTTTCCCAAACAAAAGGACTAGAGCCTTTGCTGCAGCGTGCCAAGGAGTGAGTTTATATGGATTGTAAGGCCTCACCCACCTTCTTCCTAAAAAGGGCAGATCCATCAAAGGGCATATCAACGACCCTTGACTTGACATCGAGCAGCAAATATGTGGCCTTCAGCCAACCGTGCCTGCTGCATTTCCAAACTGGAAGATGTCCATGGCCTCCTGTGTGTCATCTAGCAGAAACTCTAGCAGGGGACCCATCTTGTACGACAGATGGTGATGATAACGTGCAAGTATGGCCATTGCATTTGCCGCCTTGAAAGTAGTGGCTGCGGTAGTTAATGTATATTCTTACCAAAGGCATTGAGGCATTTGTCTTCCTTGTCCTGAGGAACAGAGCAGGATGACGATGGGTTAGCCGACCTTTTCCTGGCAGCAGCAGAGACAACAGAGTCTGCCATGGGTTTGCCTGCGGAGGCAGGTGGCAGCGCTCTCTGGGGCTCTGTACTTTGCGAACCAGTCTTTCTTAGCCAGGGCAGTTGTGGGATGCACCAAAGTGACCAGGCCATCCTCTCAGATGTCTTCCAACAGCGGGATGGACATGACAGATTTTCTGTGCTGCTTTCTGCCCTGAAACAACACTCTCCTTTTTCTGCTCCTCCGGCACAAGGCCAAACATCTTGGCCGCCCCTGGACATGAGTGCGTGGAAAGCCCCTTCCTCATCAGGGGAGGAGTACCTCAGTGGAATCTCATCTGGTTCTCCATCACCTGCGATGAAATCGTCAAATTCGTCAGTGTGGGACAAGTGTGTGGAAACCACGTCCTCCAGGATCTGTGTCTGTCCCAGTATCAGACAGCCTCTGTGGTACTGACAGGTGTTCACCCCTTCTGAGGGATGGGGGGGCGGGCGAGGGATGTCATTCACCTCCTTGGAGGGCCCAGGGACATCTGTGTGAGGTTGGCTAAGAGACACTGGAACAGGGGCTGGTGCAGGCAGCCTTTGTTGCAAGGTTGCTACAAGAGTTGTTAAAGTAAATAAAATGTTCAGTGACATGTTTCTTTGTGGGGGCAGCATTGGATCCGGCTGCATTAAAGGCAAACTGTCCTGTGCCTGAGCTGAATGCAGAAGAGGTAACAGTGGTAGTCTGATTAGGCTTGCCTCACCCCGTGGTGAACTAGATTGCCTTCTGTGAAGCGAAGTCCTGCATGCTGGCGTTGGCGGTGACATGGCCTCCTCCTCTGCTTTCTCTACACCATCTGATTGATACCATCGTGCCACCCGGTAGCAAGGCCAGCCCAAGGTTAGGAAATGATGCCCGTGGATGAGTCGTCAATGCAGACACTAATGGTCTGGGTGTCAGCGAAGCCAGTCACAATGGCAGTGGTAACAATCCTATTGGAAGATCCACTTTTCCCGTTGACTGTGCCGTCGATGAGGTTATCACAGTCGTCAACGGCATCCTCGATGATACAGTAGTCGTGGTCTCGATGACGGAGCAGTTGTGGTCATTGACAGGGTGCTGGTGGACTGTGTCGACGGACATGGGGTAGGCGACCTGGAGGGAGGCTTGGATCTCGATGACGAGCCAGCTTTCGACGCTGAAGGCGAAGAGTGGCCACCAGACTTCGACATGGACTTAGGTGCCGTTGCCTCCTTGAGTCGATGGAAAAGGCCTTGGCTCTCCTTCCCTGCCGACACCCCCCTGGGCACGGATATATACCGACGTGGAGTCAGAGGACCCGCCGGCGTCCATGAGCCACGAGACGATGGCGACCCTGAGCGTCTTGTTGGAGAACGACTGTCAGATTTCACAGTCCTGAATGACATAGTGAGGCTGAAGGCAGTAGAGGCAGTCGTAGCGGTGATCCTTAACGTAGACATTCTTCAGTCCACAGCAGGCACAGGCCTTGAACAGGCTCTTCCTCGTGGATTCAGCCATGAGGTAGGCCCCCAACTGCGCAGACAAAGCTTTGTCTAAGATTAACAATGGCGGGAATGGTCTACTGAGCTAGCACTGTCGCTGCCAATGCCAGTCGTCGAGTAGACGTCGAAAAATATTCATTTTTCGTGGAAATGATGTTAAAATCAAAATTTATTCATATAAATGTTGAAGAAATGATTTTTGAGGACACCTTACACTAACATGAGGTAAAATAATCTGAAGATGGCCGACAGGGGAGGAGTTAAGGGAGGTGGTGTTCTTGGCTGTGGGCAATATGGCCCAAAATGACTATAATAGAGCACAAAAGTGACTGAAACTGTTCTATGTTACCAAGGATTCCCAGCCTGACGACCGGGAATATTCACAGCATGTGAATCTATGAAAGATCCAATGCTGTAGAAACATTGAGCAGTTCTCCACATGCACACCGCACTTCATTTCTTAATTGCCAAGAGGCAATTATCACTCATTTGCTAGTGCACATTTTAAGGCCTGCAGCATGTATTGCGCCACCTCTCCATTTCATCAATATATTGAATACAACTTACAATTTGAGTTGCTGTATCAAAAAACTGAGGTGTACTATTTGTTCGCCAGAGTGCACTCCTTATGTTCCATTATTTAAATATGTTTATTTTAAACCAATGCAAGGTGAAAAATGACAAGCCTTTCAACAAATAATGATGGTAGACAGTATGTGACCACCAATCCCCCCTGAGCCCATCATGGTGAGATCATGCATCCTGTACTCAATCTTCCAGATCTGTCCCAGGCCCCTCCTCCAATTAGGAAGCCCTCTCCATGCCGAGGACTTACAGGACTTCTCTGGGTTTGTAGGTTAGTGCCGGAAAGGCGTTGTCATATTCCAAGAATGGGGCCCAAATGTCTAGGAAACGGTGAAGAAGTCCGGCCCTTACTGCCGTCACATACTCTTCGATTAGTATGTCCAACATCTTATGTTCCATTATAAACTATGAAACGACAAGGAACGGTGTCTCACATTAATTAAACAATCTCATTCCAAACGCACCTCTGCAGCAAACTGCCAAGCTTCTTCCAGGGGAGAGTCCGATGGGAACTGGTTTGTGAAGAAGGATCCATCAGGAAGGCGGAACTGTATTCTTGCTACAGCACTATAGAGAAGAAGGGATTTTATTGAAAGTTAGCTCTAAGATCACATGTTCAAACTGAGAATTTATGCCAAATCTTTTCCTATATGCAATAAGAAATGTAAAATAATCATAGTGCCTGATTAAGAGTTTGGTGGTACTGGTAAAACCACAGGTAAATTACCACTATAGGTGTTTTATCACACTGCCAAACTGAGTTTCGTTACCAAACCTCTTGTTAAATGCCTGCTTTTGTGTGGATGTAATTACCTCCACAGAAAAGCATTACCGGATACAGTAATTACCACAGGCAGTAAATAATGGAACCTATGGAGTCCAATAGGATTCCTAAATGGAAAATTACAGAAAGGGCCGCATGACTTGGAAACAGGTGGAGGATTACAGATACCCAATATTTACTGCATGCTGGAAGCGTAAATAAGCTCATAATGAGGCCCTTAAAGGCCTGGTCTAGTAAAAATTTTTATTTAAGAAACAGATAAGCAACATAAAAAAAAAAAATACTAGCATTCTCTTTTTTAAAACTCCATATGTAAAATTTTGAGCTATTCAAGCTCAAAATTCGCAAAAGCAAGCACATGGGCGCATCCATTTTGTGAAATGGATGCCCTCCTGTGCTGGCTTTTGCTTTTGCAGCACTAATGAAGGAAAGGCCAGCCAGCTGTAGTAAGCAAAAGCTACCGCTGGGTGGCTTTCCCTTCATTAGTGCTGTATGCGGAGGACGGGGACCGGAGACCAGAGCAGGAAAGCTGCAGCTGAATCTCGGTAAAAGCTATTTATTTTTTTTTAAAAATAAGCACTAGCTGCGTTTTTTTTTCTAAGTTTTCCGGGCTGGAGGAGCCCGGAAAACTTAGAAATAAAACCGCAGCTTTAAAAACGTTGTATTTATGTTTGCGGTCGCTTTTGAAGCGACCGCAAACATAAATACGTTATTGTGTTGGACAACGCTGCGGTTTTTCTTTCCAAGTTTCTATAGCTCCTCCGGCTCAGAGGAGCCTGAGAAACTCGGAAAGAAAAACCGCAGCATTTTCCAACACAACCGCGTTATGTTTCTGCCTGAATCTGCTTTCCCATTTGGGGCTCTCGGCCTCCCCGCGGGGAGCACGAGAGCCCCAAATGGGAAATCGGCTGTAGGCAGAAACACTACGCGGCACGTAAACACAACCGCGTTGTGTTTCTGCCTGCTGTGGCTTTCACTTTGGGTCTCCGGTGCTCCCCTGGGGGTGGCCGAGAGCCCCAAATAACGTTGTATTTATGTTTGCAGTCGCTTCAAAAGTGACCGCAAACATAAATACGTTTTTAAAGCTGCGGTTTTATTTCTAAGTTTTCCGGACTCCTCCAGCCCGGAAAACTTCGAAAAAAAAAACGCAGCTAGTCCTTATTTTTAAAAAATAAATAAATAGCACTTACCGAGATTCAGCTGCAGCTTTCCTGCTCTGGTCTCCGGTCCCAGTCCTCCGCGTACAGCACTAATGAAGGGAAAGCCACCCAGCGGTAGCTTTTGTTTACTACAGCTGGCTGGCTTTTCCTTCATTAGTGCCGCAAAAGCAAAAGCCAGCACAGGAGGGCATCTATTTCACAAAATGGATGCGCCCATGTGCTTGCTTTTGCGAATTTTGAGCTTGAATAGCTCAAAATTTTACATAGGAAGTTTTAAAAAAGAGAATGCTAATATTTTTTTTGATGTTGCCTATCTATTTTTTAAATACATTTTTTTTACTAGACCATGCCTTTAATCTATTTTGATCCGTTAATGTTGTTCACTAAGCTATTAACATGAAGATATCAGAGAAAACCATGTACATTTTAAAAGAAAAATGACTCGAATCATAATAAAACAAAGTGCAAGACAGTGAAATGATGCATGAAACAAGGTAAGAAATAGTGCATTTGTATGAAACGAGACAAAATGCCCTCAACCTTTGGTAAGCAGTCCGCCAATCATAAATAATGGCCCTTTCAAAGGTTTTTGCTTGTTCAGAGCTT
Organism: Ambystoma mexicanum; assembly: GCF_040938575.1. NCBI lineage: Eukaryota > Metazoa > Chordata > Amphibia > Caudata > Ambystomatidae > Ambystoma > Ambystoma mexicanum. The sequence continues at coordinate 1,213,521,108 of NC_090931.1, forward strand.
CAAACTGAACATTGAGATTACATTAACTAGATTCCAATTGATCACAATCTGTTTCTTAGCAATAACAGAACACTGCACTACAAACATCTATTCACCATGAGACAGATGTTCACAAGCTAACAGTTTTGTTAGAACATATAGGTCCTGATTCACAGACATGTTTCACAATGGTGCAGTCCTATAGGGAAATCAGGACCTTCGTGTTCAGACGGATTTCCAAAATCTACCCTGAGGTGGATTTAGGTAGGCCAGCCTATTACGGTGAACAGGAAAGACACTAACGTCTAGCCAAACCCAAATAAGGTAGGTAGCAGAGCGGTAGGGCTTGGACTTTGGGAGGTTGGAGGGGGCACAGGGGGAGGGAGAGTGGTCTATGGCTACGAGTTCACACAGAGCAACACCAATAATCCCAGTTAGACAGGTAAGTACAAAACTAAACAATGATTTATTAGGCCTTTAAAATGCACACTAGGCAAATATTGTCCCACGCTTACTATAAAAAGGAAAGGTTACTCACTGTAGTGACTACTATACTTTTAGTCCTAGGTCCCCTTTCCTCCATACTTATGGGGGTTCCCGTGGAGCAGGGATATGATCAGAGCCATAGCAAGCCCAGCACGCTCCCCCTTTAGGAATTCAGTGAGCACAGGGGAGGGCAAGTGCGCTAAATATGACCATACCCATAACCCGCCCATCACGCTCCTTCCCCTCAGTCCCTTGATCTGCCGAGAGCATTTTGAGGAGGATGGAGGGCGGGCGCATAAAGGAAAGGGGACATAGGACTAGAACTAGGTGTACAGTAGTCACTACAGTGAGTAACTTGTCCTTACTCCTACGTCCCGTCCCCATACTTATGGCAGAGTATAAAGCACTACTCCTACCCAGGGAGGACAGCACTAAACTGAAGCACATACGTTCCTTATGAATGTGCATCGGTCCTGGAGCTGGAATCCAGCGCGTAATGTTGGCAAAGGCTGATGCCCAAGTGGCTGCTTTGCAGATTGCCTCACAGTGCACATAGCGCTGAAAGGATACTGCTGTGCTTTTTGCTCAATTTAAATGTGCATGAAGGCCGTGGGGGCTGACTTGCCTTGAACTTTGGAAGCATGGCACACAACGAGCAAATTACTTTGCGCAAAAATTGATTGGTTGGCAGATGAAATAAACTAAACTCGAGTCCCTAATTATTTGGCAAAGTTAGCAAGTAATCCGCCAAGACTAGAGTCTTCCCTCGAGAGCCTAAAGGAGGTGGGCATGCAAACTGAAGAGGCGTGGATGATGGAATTTGCAAATACGAATGAAAATGAAATGGAGATTATATCAATTTGCGAAATGAATGAATGTGAACCGTCGGTAACTGCAGAATCGGTTTATGAAGTCTCGGTTGCTATGTCTCCTGTGAGGGATGTGAATGAGAGTGAAACCCGAGAATGCTCAGAACCTTTATTCGAGGTATTTCGAGCCCAGAAGGGGAGGAAGACAAAAAAGTGCTAGAGTCCAAGAACATATTTTTAAAAAACTACAAGGGTCTAAACAAAATAAATCGAATAATGCAAAGAGATTTATAGAACAACTAACCACCCCAACAAATCAAAAGAAAGTCAAACGAAAAATCACAAAAGAACAGCCTATGGTGGGTAGTGTTATAGAGGTTCCACCTAAAGGCAAACAAACTAATAAAGTAGATAACACGAATAGTCAGGCACAAGAAGAGGCACTCATGAATTTATCCACGTGCTCTATTTCATCCTATCCTCCGCCAAATGATGTGGAGGAAGGGCTTGAAGACATAGGCTTGTCAACTGAAAGCATTTATGCTTTGCATGACTTAAAGATTGGAAATACAAATGATTATGACAAATATCAGTTTGCTACACTACAAGAGAGAAGGGCATTTTAAAGTATGGCTCAAGTGAAGAAAGCTCAGAAAAAGCATACTGAAGCGAATAATCAAACCTCTCATTCATCTAAAGAAAATGTACAAAGCAAAACTCATCTAAGGCAATCAGGTATACTGATTTTGACGATGACTAATCGTCATAGGAGGGACCCTTTCCCCAATAGAACAACGCTTATGGCTGCCTTTAAAACCTTAGCAAAACTACAGTTGATTAGGTCACATGACAGAGGATTTTCTTTCCGCACAATAAGAATATGGATACAGTCTTTTTGACTGTGCCTTCACTGGTCATTAAAGAACTAATTTGGAATGAAAAAGAAAACCTACATGAAGTAGGTTTTGAATTGGTCTAAAAGAAAGCTCAGCGAATGCAACTGATGGCAATAACAAGCGTAATTAAAATCAGTAGGGGCGATACAGGGCAGTTGTCCCGAAATGTCTACTTTGAAACCCCACAGCATTCGGCCAGAGGACATGAATGGGCGTGGTTAGCTAAGGCCATTAATGAACCATATAATTCAAATAGAAATTAATGCCAGGAAGTTGACACAGTAAGATTGGTTAAAATGCCAAGCTGGAGTATAAATTGTAGGTATGTGGGTGGATATGAACAGATACATTGCTTTGGAACTGGGATCTTCTAAATGTACATTATTCAAATTGAACATACGATGTGCCATCTTATAAAGCTTTCATTTTATCTATAGTTGCGCAAAATATTAAGGATTAGTTTATTAGGTCTCAGTCTGTCAGATTCTCTGAGACTGTCATTCATATTTGATTGTTGAGTAGTTGCTGTCTCATTGCTGTATACGTAATGTTAGTTCAAGTTATGTTTCATACTGAGAAAATATATAAGCTTGATTCTGTTTATAATGTTGAATATTTCAATGCATATGCTCTTTTTTTGTTTATTACTTCACTTTCATTCTATCTGCTTTTGGTTTCAAGTTAAAACATTTATGATTTTATTTATTTTCCTAGACTACGATTTGATTGGGATGATACTTGGGTGCAACTTCATTAAGTGTCTCTATTTGGCAAAAATGGAACAAAGGAGAGAGGAGAAAAGGGGAAGGGAGGAAACGGGTAGGAGACGGTGGGAATGAAGAAAATTTGAAAGAACATGCACTCAATGTGGAAAGAGATTGCCAATGAGTGTGGCTTACCTGGCACTGTGATTTTGTTTCATTTGAGATGTCTGCAAATATAAAATGTATGAGCTGGAATGTTAAGGGTGTGAATAGTCCTATTAAGCGGAGGGAAATATCATAAATGATAGATAGGTTGGCGAAGGCCAGACATCGTTTTTACAGGAGTCCCATTTGAGAGAAGATCAAGTGGGATATATTTTAAATGGTCCAAATGTAAAAGAGTTTGAGTTACTTTGCAAGTAATTCCCATGGAGTATCTATTCTTTTTAGAAAAGGCTTAAGATATAAACTGATACTGTATGTGTAGATCCGGAAGGGAGATATGTTGCACTAAAACGGCACACTGAGAATAGATACATGACAATTTTGAAAATGTATATGCCCAATGTGAATCAGGATTTTTTTTTTTAAACGCTGGATTAAGTACTAGATCAAATGGGTTGTACGGATATTATAGGTGGAGACTTTAATACCACAATTAATATGAAAAAGGATAAGACTACTCGGGCTAATTCCTATGCCGAGTTGAAAGCAAGAAAAGGTCTTCTAAGATTATAAGAGAAGTGGAATTTAAATGATATTTGGCGAGATCTTAATGTAAAAAGCACAAAATACACTTTTCATTCAATGGCACATGGTACGTCTTTGCGTTTTGATCTTATCCTTGTTAGTAGGAGCTTTTGTGGAGACATTTGTAATGCTTCAATTGGAGATGTTGTAATTTCTGATCATGCTGCTATTTTGTTGGCACTGGACGAGACTGCTTGTGGTTTGAGGTCTAGGAAGCAGTGGCGTTTGAATATACGTTGCTTTCGGATTCTGAATTTGTCAAGCACATAGATACAGAAATATTGCTGTTTATGAAGGATAATTTGCACTCAGTGGACTCCATCAGGATTTGGGATGCATTGAAGGCAACACTGCGTATCGAAAACGTCAACGGGAAAAGTCTATGGTTAATCTAGACGATGTATATAAGGCATGTGAGGTACGCTACTGTGACTGCCCTAGTAAGGAGAATATGTTGGCCTTGACCGATACGAAACAAGCCTTGGATTGTGAACTCCATCATAAGGCAGAGATGCAACTATTTTATTTTAGACATGCTTTCTGGGAAAGGGGTGAAAAGTCGGGGCCTTGTTAGCAAGCCGTATACAGCAGAAAGAAAATAATAGACAAGTACTTTTTATTGTAGAAGAAGGAGGAATGATAAGGAGAAAGAATGTAGAAATTTGCAAGGAATTTAGGCAATATTATGCGCCTCTTTATACAAGGATGATGAAACAGTTTAGGAGTTGGAAATTAACACTTTTCTTAATACATTAGAAATGCCAAGCCTAAATGAACAAGAAAGATTAGGTCTAGATGCGCCAATAACAATAGAAGGAAATTGAAAACTCAATTAGTACTTCGGCAAACGGTAAATGTCTGGCCTTGATGGCTTTCCAATAGAGTTTTATAAGACCTTTAGTCAGATCCTGACACCTTTTCTTGCAAAATTATATGCAGAGATTTTAGATAATGAGGCGGTTGCTGAATCAATGCAGACTGCATTAATAACGGTTATACCCAAACCAGGTAAAAATCCTTTGCTATGTGAAAACTACCGGCCTATTTCGCTTTTGAATGTGGATGTGAATCTCCTGGCGAAAAATATTCGCCAGAAGATTAAATGGCCTGCTTCCGAAGCTAGTTCATAAGAATCAGACAGGTTTTGGAAGTGGAAGGAATAGTAGTGATAACTTTCATGAATTGCTTGTTGTCATATACCTAAAGAGACACTCGGCGGAGGCATATGCGGCAATCAGTATAGATGCGGAAAAGGCTTTTGATGGGGTAAGCTGTTTTTTTTTACGTCAGGTTTTGCTTAAAATAAATTGTGGACCACTTTTTCTTAGACTTTTTAGAGCCTTATATGGAGGTGCAAAGGCGGCCATAGCTGTTAATGGCAGTCGTTCAGAGTGTTTTCGGATTCTGAAAGGAACTAGGCAGGGTTGCCCTCTGTCCCCGATATTGTTTGATTTATTATTGAGCCTCTCGCCATTATGCTTAGAACCAATCCAGATATAATGGGTATTCCATTTGGGGACTGTGTATCAAAAGTTCTGTTATATGCAGATGACCTCTTGGTCCTAATTTCAAACCCAGAGCGATCATATCCAGAGTTTCTATTGACATTACAGGAATTTGGTAAATTCTCCAATTATAAAGTTAATGTTGCAAAGACTCTGATTCATCCAATTACCATTTCATGTCATAGGGGGTTGTTTCATGTGGGTCGGGAGATGTGGGCTGATTCGGGTCTTAAATATTTGGGTATTCATATAAATAGGGATATTGAGTCTTTAAATAGATAGGCTCTGCTGTAAATTGGAGAAGTTAAAATTGACCCTATGGTGTAAAGTTAATGTAGTGAAGACGTCCCTTCTTCCGAAATGTTTATATGTCTTTAGCATGTTTCCCCTGCCGCTTTCAAATAACCTATTAAGTATTAATAAGTCTATGAATAAGTTGTGTGGGGGGAAAGGAAACCGGGCACGAATCCCAAAAGATGTCCTTCATAAACCAGTGCATCTAGATGGGTTTGGCTATCCTGACATAAAACGTTACCACACTGCATTTACGCTACGCGCATTGCACCACTGGTGGGCGACTGATCACATTAATTGCGCAGGTTGGATTAAAATTGATAAAGAATCCATTTCGTGCACCACTCTGGATACTCTTCTGTTCATGGATAAAAGGTTACCGGTTGATACAACTCTGCCTTTTATAACACATGTTGTGAAGGAATGGTGTAAATGTAATGAGATTCGGGATGAGAAATATTTATTGTGTGCAGATTCTAGTCTATGGAAGGACCAGGCTGTGAAACAGAATAAGAATGTTTTGTCATGGACTTCATGGCAAAGATTGGGTATCCGGAGAATTGGACAGGCACATGACAGTCAGATTATGGTTGATTTTGATTTCCTGCGCTTTAAATATAAGCTGAAAGCAACTGAGATTTGTCGCTATAATGCTTTGCAGGATATTTTTGATGTACTATTTTCGCCATTGAATACTACAATGCATGCTCTACCTGCAATTTTGCTTCTTTCCAAGACCATGCCTTTGTCTGCATCTACTTTGTATAAATTGGTTGCACCTTCTGCATCTCAGCTAACTTCACAATGCGGTAGAGGGGATTTTGATCAGAGTTGCTCGTTGTCAGATATTGAATGGAACCGCATATGTACAGGTTCAGTTAAATACAAAGTGGACTTAGACTTGAGGTATACACAAGAAAGGATTAACGATTTTCTATACTGGTCTCCATGGAAGAATAGATTGTGCAAGCTGTGTAATGTGGACGTTTGTTGGAATTGTAAAAGAGAGGTGGGCACCACGCTCCATATGTTGTGGTTAGGTGTAAAGATACAATTATTTTGGGATGGTGTTTTTCAGAGAATGGAGCTAATTATGGATTTATTTATACCTAGAGAACCACACTTCTTGGTGTGTTTGGTTTTATTCTGTTTATATGGGTCAGTTATTTCATCAGGTCCAGAAGACGGGTTTTCCAGTGCAGATAATTCAAAACCATCTATTTGATCTCCATGTCCAGGATTTGAAAACTGAAAATAGACGCCTTGTACGGTGGATTAAACACACTAAACCTTTCAATATGAATCATAAACTGGTGAACAGATGATGGCAGCAATTGCTTCCAAATCTAGTTCACAAATTTGGAGACTTTTGAAAATGATCCCTCGTGAGGCTCCCTAATTCATGGCTCTGAATACTATTAGTGCTGCAACATGGATAGGACATTATACAGCATTATTTGCAATACCTGGTGAGAACAGTCAAACAGTGGAAATTGAGCCCACTGATTTCAGGACATTCACTTTTGACAAGCAAGACCATCATGATATTAATAAATTAAGTTTGTATAGGGCTCCTGAGCCGGACGGGTTAGCAAATGTGATGCTGAAGGCCAACCCACAGGAGTCGGCTAACATATTGTTCCTGATCTTCCAAAAAATAATAATAACGGGGAACATTCCAGAGTCGTGGAGAACCTCAGTCATTATCCCGCTATTCAAGAACAGCAATAGGAACGATCTGGTCAACTATCATCCTATTGCTCTCCTTGATATTCCAGGCAAAATCTTTGCCCGTTTGTTGTTGGCGAAGCCGACAAAATGGCTAAGCGTTAGTCTAAAACTAGATATCTTTCAATCCGGCTTTATAGCCGGTCTGGGGACTGCTGTAAATCTAATAACGCTAACTGCTCTTAAACATCAAGCTGTGAGCCAGAAACAAAATATATATTTGGCGTTTATCGATTTTAAGCAGGCATTTGACTCAATCTCCAGAAATTTGCTGTGGGGGAAACAAAAAAATACTAATTGTCCTGCCGACCTCCTATATTTGATTGAACACCTACACAGTGACACTTCAGTGCGAGTAAAGCTGAATAAAGAAGGGCTGTTGACTGAGGTAATTCCAAACTTTCATGGCCTAAAACAGGGCTGCACACTGGCCTCAACATTTTAATTTTTATGTGCATGACATAAACATTGCTTTGAATGCACCATGCTCCTTTGCACCAAAAATAGGCGAAACAAGAATCTTATACCTGCTTTACGCAGACGATAGTTATAATTGACCAAACACCAACTGGTCAGCAAAGGAAACTCAATGCATTACAAGCTTATGCTGTAAAGAACCTACTGACAATAAACAGTGCTAAATTGGATTTTTTTGTTCTTTCGCATAGTAAAACAATACAAATACGGAAATGTAAATGCACATTGCCGGTGAGTGTTTGGGAATAATAAAAGATTTGTTATTTAGGCGTTAAGATCAATGAGAACAACAGGGATATCCCATATAAAAAAGAAATTAAACATAAAATGGTCAATTTAACATCACAGGCAAAAATAATAAAAAATCAGTATGGGTAATTCTCCAGCAAAACAACGTTAACCTTTTATCTACAAAAAAGTGGTTCCTGTAGTCACGTATGGCGATCAATCAAAACTGCCTATCAATCAACCTAAGTGGGATTACTTGTAGGGCATATATTGGGAGACCATTTTGGGTATCTCAAAGGGTATTCTAATTCAAGTTATTCGGTTTGAACTGATGTTAACCTCACTTCAAATAATAGTAGAATGGCAAACAGTGGTGTTGTATTGGAAATGTTTAATGCAGCAAGACTTTAAATCAACATTAATTCCCTTGATTGCTTCTGCTGTATTGACCAATCATGATAATTTCTTCAAAGTTTCAAAAAATCATTGTGTCAGAATTATGGTGAAAGCAGATATTCAAGAAGGCCTTCTGATAGAAAATCGTGACCGTGCTAAAAGTAAATATCAATCCGAGTGGATCAGGCTGTGGGACTGTTGTCAAAAATATAGAATTATGAAAGTTGGCAAATTTGGTCCGAAAGCATTGAAACAGGTCCCAAAATATCTGCTTGATTTCTCTGATCCCAATTATCATAGTGATTTGCTTCAAATTAGATTTGATTTATGGCTCACAAAAACAGTAATTGCTTCGAGATTAAAGAATAATGAAATGTTGTGTCATTGTCGATTTAGTAATGAGTCATCCTCTATTGAAAACCTTGAACATCTCTTCATCGCTTGTGCTGCCTTGTAACAGCTAAGAAAAGGTAGTTTTTACACATTTTTCAAAGAATTCAGAGTGCCCTCGCCAAAAGAAATGTGGGCAAAAATATTTAATGCTGAGCAAATTTCTTTGAACATAGCATCGGTACACTTTTTTGGAGAAATTGGCCTTGTGTTTGCTCAATTTTATATGTCCCTAAGGAAAATAATGTTGAAAATAGATAGGTGAGAATTAAGTGACAAACACATTTTAAAGGTTTTATACATTGTGTATTAGGTGTGAAATTAAATGTTTTGTACTTAATTGTAAGCGTTTTTAACAAAGTTTGTTTTTCTATTCTCTTGTAATTTGGTAATGTTGAAATATTTTTTAACCAAAATAAATATTATTAATAAGCATGGGAAATGCAAGAGACAACCAAACTAGCAATTGTGTTTGTTAGGGAGATTTTTCATATGTACAGCAAATCCCCTCTACTTGTGAGACCCTCAACACTCTTTGCTGGACTCCTGCATCTTTTTGTCTGTTCTCCTGTATCTGGAGAACATGTTTCCTTTAACTATGGAATCCTTGTTCATTATGTTTTTACTTTATTTCAAGTCATGCTTTCCTCCATATTTCCTACGACATCTATGATTCACCTTTGCAGCACACAGCACCTTTTGTACAGTGTTGCTGGGAGCCTTTAGGGATTTCCCTTTTATTCTCTTTTATTTTCCTTGTGTGAACTACTGTTCCCAAGGATAGGGGATACTTTTTATCCTTCTTACCTTTTTTTCTGTGAGATCAGCAGACACCACCTTATGTGGAGTGCTAAGGGGTTACATAGTATCCCCTTTCTCATTGCTACTGTAACATTTCTGTTACAGTGACAAGCATACCTGAATGGTTGGTGGCAGTGGACGTGTGTTAGGGGACTTTTCCTTAAGTCCACTGTGAAGTAAGACTTCATAAAACTATCCCAATGGTTTGTAGATCCCCCAACTTTTAGTGTCAGTCTCTACTACTCATGGAACCTTGATAGAGTGGCAGAGCAGTCAGGCTTAACATAAGAGGAAGACATGAGCTGTAGGTAGATAAGTACACTGAACCCAGTTAGTCATTCAACAAAACACTTAATACATGTATATTAAAATATAGATTCATTATATATACACACACAGATATACTATAGAATAATTTTCAAAGGTCACTGCTTAGTTTGTAGTTGCTCGCGGTTACAATTCTTTCCGTTTTTGACACTAATGATCGTTCTACCGTATTATCGGTAATAACGAGCGCTCACACACACAAAGTAACACAGTAACTGTATTTAGTTAGCAAAACCACATAAGATAATGACTTTTAGGAAGGAAAACAGTTGGTTAGTGTAACTTGTTAGGGAGATTTATAATTTGTATGCTTCATCCCCTCTCCTAGCGAGATCCCCAGCACGTTTTGCTGGACTTCTGGACCTTTTTCTTTCAATCCTAAATGAGTGGAGCCTTTTTCCACTCATTAATTCTTGTGAGCTCTGTTTTTTAGAATTCTATTCTTTGTATTCTCCCTGTACTATGGAGTCTGTCTGCTCCATAGCTCTTAAAGGCATCTGTGTTTACCACTGCAGCACACAGCTCTCTATGTGCATTGTTGCTGGGAACCCTTTGGGTTCTCCTTTGAGATTATTTCACTAGCCTTAACAACTAGTCCAAAAACTCTATAATCTGAGAGATTGGCACGCACCATCTTCAGTGGAGTGCGAAAGGGATACATAGTATCCTCGTTCTCTCTGCTCCTGTGACTTTTTAGACACATAGATAATCTCCTAGTTATGGCTGATGGCAGTTCACATTTACCAACTATTGTGTAATTATTATACCGCAGGCTATGTCCATAGTCTCGGTAGTGCACAATAGGGGCACCAAGTACCAACGTGGGGCCTCCCTTCTTTTTTCACCATTACTGTAGAGTGGTTGTTCTTTGTTAGCCCTTCTTCTACCATTCTGGGGTGGGGTGGGGCGGGTCAGTGTCCGAGTTTTGCCTTTGGTGGGAACCCTTGGGTATCCGTGCCTAGGCTCCAGAGTGTCCGGGTAGGCAGCAGTGGGGGAGGAATCTTCCACCCCCATGTCCTTTGTCTGCGAGAGTGCCTGAATAGGACCAGCTCCCACAGGGCGTCTGGCTGTCCTGATTGGTCAGTCAAACGCCCCTTTCTGTAAAATGCTGAGAGAGATTGCAGAGGAGTGCGTGCTGGAACTGTATAAAAGGTGAGATTTCTGGAGTGAAAAGCAAGTCGACCACTGTAAACTGAAGTAACCGAAGAAGACGACCAGAGATGCCTGCAGATCCTTTGCAACACTGAATCGACCACTGCTGTCCTCATCCCGTTTTCTATGTGACAGAGGAGCTCCGAAGGCAACGACTCCTTCCCTTTGGCTGGTGGGAACAACCAGTCCGAAGACTAACTTAATTGAGCCATCTCTCGAGGTTCTAGGAGTTTCCAGAAATGCAGAACCCTAATACCAGGAGACCTGCTGCCCATTTTGAGGTCATCGTCGTGGAAAGGCCGACTCCATCCAAATCTTTGCTGGACCCGTAATGACAATCCAGAGATCTAATCCAACTCGCCCAGACCCCTTCACCAGAGTGCAGGACTGCAGGAAGCAAAGAGGATTGACCGGACGATCTGTGTTTTTTGGTGCTGCAGAAAAGATGCCAAAACCGCAGAGTAAACCAAGAAGTTGCTGAAAGGCGTGCCGCATGTCCTCCCTCGAGACTGCTGCTCAACAAGCCTGTCCATTGTCCTGCCTTCAGTCATCAGACCAAGGAATCTGGAGGTTGGGTCCAGAGCTGCAACATCGCAGAGCATCCAGCACAAACCTTTTCACTAACCTAAGGTACTGTGAGGGGGAAAGGTATTGCTTACCTGATTACAAGAAGTCGCTCCAGAGCGTTGGAGTGCACCTAGAGGTCTCCAGGGTCACCCCATTTTACCTCCGACTCAAGCTGCTGCTTGTGTCCCTTCATCGAGTCCTTTTACATTTCTCCCTTGTTACTTGTTAACTTGTTGCTTCTATAACAATAGAGACTGCAAGAAATCCTCCAGAACTCTTCGTATTCTGCTGCTTGTCAAGACTTTGAGACCTCTCCGAACTGCCTTTAGCTAGGGTTCTATTTTTGGACTTAAAAGACTTGCTGTGTGAAGAAACCCTCTCTAGAATCTTGAACCAGGCTAATGTTACACCAACTAATCATTTTGCTCCCTTACAGGGACTTTACTATATGTGTTTGCAGAGTAAATGTATTACCGTATGAACTGTTCGAAACCGCAGGTGGGCGTAATAACCGATAATACGATAACATGGTCTTTGCCCTTTCTAACACTGCTACAAATGTAACTACGAACAAACACAAGCGAAAGTGTCCTTTGAAGTGTATTCTCAAGTATTCTGAAGTGTCCTAGTGTAAACGTCTAAAGTATTTAAAGTGGTTCTGGTGTGCATATATAACCAATATATAATTGTATATAAATTATAGGCGTAATAATTTCTTTGGTGTGCATGTTTGATTAAGGTTCAGTGTACTTACCTACAGCTCACATCTTCCTCTTAAGATAAGCTGACTGCTCTGCCACTCTACCAAGGTCCTGAATTAGTACAGAATGATACTAAGAGTTGGAGATCGAAACAACATTGATAGGTTCCTAAAGTCTTACTAGCAGTAGGACTTTAGGAAAACTCCCCTAACATAACTCTAGCAGGGCTTAAGGTTATAGAGGCAGTGTCTTTGCACAGAAATGCTTTTAAAGTTCAAAACGCAACCCTGGCTACACAAAGCAGTTTGGAGAGGCTCAAAGTCTTGTGAAGCAGCAGAATACAAATCTTTCTGAGTATACTTTCTAGTCTCTATTCTCGAAGATGCAACCAACGTTGGAGACCTTGTTAAAGAACTCAATAAAGGGACACAAGCAGCAGCTTGGGTCAGAGGTAAGAGGGGGTTGCCGTGGACACCACTACGTACACTCCAACGCTGTGAAGCGAGTTTTTTCGGATATATAGTTTTTTTAAGCAATACCTTTTTTTCCCCACAGTACCTTTGGTTTGAAGACATTTTCGTGGCTGGATTCTCCTCGATGTGGTAGCGCTCGACCTGATCTCTAGATTCCAGGGTCTGATGACAAAAGGTGGGACAATGGACGGGATCTCTCAGCAGCAGTCTCAAGGGAATGTCCCTGGCACAGAGATCAGCAACTTCTCTGGTCACTCTGCAGTTTTTGGTGCCCTTTCTGCAGCACCAACAAAGGACACAAATCGCCCGGTCAATCTTCTTTGATTCCTGGAGTACAGCACTCTGCTGAGGAGACTTGGATGAGTGGGATTGAGTATCTGGAGGTTCAATTGGAGCTCAGCAAAGACTTGGTCGGATTCAGCCTTTCAAAGACGATGCACTTCAATTGGGTCCGAGGTATCCTGGTACTGGGCTTCTGCAGCTTTGGAATGTCACAGGACCTCGGGAGATGGCTCATATTAGAGTTTGTCTAGGGTCTAGTTGTGCCCACCAGTCAAAGGGAAGGAGGAGTCCTCTTTGGAGTTCCTCTTTCGCACAGTAAAACGGGGTCAGGACAGCGGTAGTCACTTCACAGTGTTGCAAAGTGTCTGCAGGCGTCTCTGGTGATCATCTTGTTCGATTACTTCAGCTTCCAGTGGTCGACCTGCCTTTCACCAAAGGAACCTCACCTTTTTTTTTTAAAACAATTTTTATTATTTTAACAAACAACACACCAAACATTACAACCATTTAGGACGTTCATAATCAGTTTCAGGCATCACATTATTCAATGTTATCCTCCGTCCTCCCCCCTCCCTCCCCACAAACACGAGCCGTCTTATCTGTGCCATCTGCATGAGTATTTTCAGGTATCTCGATGTTTGTTAACTCATCCGAGTCTTCCGTTTCATGAGTGACCTGCTGGGGGTTTGCCATCGAGGCCACCAGTTGCCTCCAGGCTATCAAGGGGCCCACTTCCTCCTCTCCCCCCCTAGTCACTGCTTCATACCATACCGCAGTTTCTGCTTCTGCCCATTTCAAGAGGTCTGCCCACCAACTCTCCACCCTAGGCCTATGGGCCACTTTCCAGCACATTGCAATTCTGCGCTTGGCCAGGATCTAGGCCAGGTCCTTCATCTTGCTGATATGTTTTGAATTACGTGGCCTGGGAAAACTCCCAAGCATGCATGTCCAGGCAGACCTCACGTCAAGCACCACTCCCCCACTGGCCATTCTCGTCTTTATTTCTTCCCAGAATATCTGCACCTCTGGGCGAGCCCAGAACATGTGCAACAGCCCTGCCTCCACCTCCCCGCACCTGGGGCATTTCTGTACAGCCGAGCCTCCAAACCTGGCTATTCTGCCGGGGGTCAGATAAGCTCTGTGGGTGACATACAGCTGGATCTGCTGGAGTCTCGCGTTCCGGGACACCTTCTTATGGTACCTTTGGACTCTATCCCACTGTCCCTCTGTCATGGGTTCACCCTCCTTCTCCTCCCAGTCAAGCCTCAGTTGGAGCAGCTCCTTCCCTGCCTTCGCCCTCAGGAGCTCATATATCCAAGATATTTTGTGCCCACTCTCCGAGACATCATACATCATTTCCAGGGTGGCATCAGGTTCTTCCGCTAGTACCGTCCCAGACCACCTCTCCCTCACCCGTTTCATAAGCCTGGTATAAGTAATATATTGGCCCCTATGCACCCCTGTCTCCTCCTGCAGCCTCTGGGATTCCAGTGCCTCCCCCTTCTGCCATATGTCTCCTAGTGTGGCTAGGCCCACCGGTTCCCAGTATCTGCGGACCCCTTAAGGAACCTCACCTTTATTCAGTTTTCCCACACACTCCTCTGCAAACTCTCAGCATTTTACAGAAATGGACAGTCAGCCCCACCAGTTGGAACTGGTTCCATTCAGGCACTCTGGCAAAGGGCAGGGGAGTGAATACCTCCTCCCCAACTTTCTGCCTGCCTAGACACACTGGAGCCTAGGCGGGGATGCCCATGGGTTCCCGCCAAAGGCAAAACACACAGGCAGACCTCCCCCTGCCAGAATGGTAGAAGAAGGGCTAACAAAGGACAACATGAGAAATGGCAAAAAAAGGAGTCATGTTAGAACATAGGTGACCCTATTGTGCACAACTGAGGCTGTGAATACAGTCTGCGGTAAAAGAAATAGCACAATAGTTGGTAGAACACATCCACTGCCACCAGCCATAACTGTAGGGTTGTCACTTTGACTAGAAAGTCACAGGAGCAGAGAGATGGGGGATACTAGGCATCCCCTTAGCACTCCACATAAGGTGGTATGTGCTAATCTCTCATAGGATAAAGTTTTAGGAAGGATGCAAAGTATCCCTCTATCCTTAAGAACAGTAGTTGTTAAGGCTAGCGAAATAATCTCAAAGGAGAACCCGAAGGGTTCCCAGCAACAATGCACATAGGGTGCTTTGTGCTGCAAAAGTTAAACACGTGCCTTTAGAGAGATATGGAGGAAATGTGAAGGCGTCATGAAGCAAGACACAGACAACTGATTCAAAGCTCAAACAAAATACTTTTATTAACTTAAATGTCAGGAGGGCAGAAGGCCTAACTTGCCCTATATCCTAAGGCGGGATTTCCCTACCTAAAGAAACTAATGATTGCCTATGTCCTTGATTTCAACTTAAAAATCTGTCTGTGTACAAAACCTATGCTTGCCCTCACACCTAAACATACATAAAGTGTAGGGATGTCAGCAACCCCACAAATAATGTTCAAAATAAAGATCTGCGATTCCAAGATGGCCACCAGAGTGAGAACACCTTGAAGAGGTGCTCTCCATCCCCACATGCAGAGAAAGCCTCCATAAAATGTGTTGAACCCCTCCCCAGGCATCAAGCAGCACATAGTTGGAGCAAGGGTCTAACCAAGCAGGTACCGCGGCAGACCTGGAGTGCAATGCCAAGGGTTGCGGATAATCTGAGCGTAACACTACATAAGGGTGAGGTACCGCCATCACGAGTGAACAGCGAGCCCCCGGTGCAGCCCAAAACCAGCCCACACGTACAGTAACTCCTCTGTAGGGTACAGCACCTTTACGACAGAGCATCGGAGGCAGCAGCGGACAGCAGGGAGGGCAATGGTGGACCCAGCAATATAGAAGCGTAGCAGATGACCACCCAAGGCCGGAGCAGCCCAGAGAAATACGGGCCACTCCAAAAGGGGCAGGACTGGGAGGCGAGAACCAGAGGGAGAGGAAAGCAGCGCAATAGCGAAACCGGAAAGACGCCACCCCCGCCCAATCCAAGCGCCCCGTCAGAGAAGCTGGGGACAGCAGCAAAAGCACAGAAAGGGCCCTATTCCCTCTATAGAGGGGACGCGGAGACCCACACCCCAAGTCATCACCCCCAAAACATCCCCTCCCACAAGAGGAGCGGAGGATTAGCATCAGGGGCCAACAAATGCCTAGGCCCTCAAGGAGGGAGGAAATCGACCCCGGAAGGGAGACCTCCAGCAGAACTGTGGATTAAGCTAACCAGGAGAAGTACTCCTGTGTATGATATGTCCAACCCAGGACACAGGAACTAGCCCAAATGGGCCGAGATAAGAGGACATCTCTGCTGAAAGGGACAGAAAAGGCAGGGAAACTGCACCAGTGCCAAATTAGAGGTTGCAACCAAGCTGATAAAAGCGGTACAGACATCGCAAGGGTGGCAGGGGGACTGAAGAAGAGACCACGATCATTGCAGGCAAGAGCCCTCAGACTCGGGCCCCAACCACTCCAACGAACCAAGAGAAGCTAAACACAAACAAAATCTTGGCACGGGACTGTTAGGCAGAAACCTGTGCAGTTCCCTTTGGGAACACTGCAAAAGATTTAGGACTACAGGTGTTAGCAGTAAACCCACTTGGTAGCAGTCTGTACCACCCAGATTTACCTGGTAGATGTGGCTGAGCAGTCAGACTTCCCTCAAGAAGAGTTAGGCAGTATGCAAAGTATACACAATAGGCACTCAGATATAATAGCACAAGCAAACACTGATCAGAGCTTTGGTTTCAAGGTATATAATTATTTATTTAAAAACACTGTTTGAAACACTCCAGCACTATTATTGTAAATCACTCTCAACACAGTAACTATTATTATATATACATCCCTTACTCCTTATTAGACAAGTCTTAGTTAACACCACTTATTTCCAGACAGAGGTGAGCTCTTAACTATAGATGGCACTCCAATAAGTTCATGAAAAAGGGAGGGAAAAAGGCAGAATGTAGGAAAATACACCACACTAATACTTAAGGAACTCTTAAGCAAGGCAGGAAAGTCAAAAGTTACTTGTGAGCCAAAGTCCATAGGCCGGGCCCACTCTTGGTGAGAGCAGAGCACAAATGCACCCAAGATCACACAATGACAACAGGCTTAAAAAGTCTTGCAGGAAGCTCAGATAGGTTTTAGTTAGGCTCAGAAAAGTTTAGCTAGGGTGTCCCAGGCTAACCCAGGTTCGAAAGCCGGGGGCTAAATCTACGCCGTACATTCGGTTGCAAGGGAAGCCAGGCGGGACACGGTACCTTATGTGGAAAGGATCCTCCAGCGGGGGCAGTTGTTCCTGGCAGCGAGTGCAAGTTGCAGCGTCGTCCAGAAGAAGAGAAGGTCTCGACGTAGAGGAAAGATGAAGGTCGTTGCACTGCCAGGGAAGAAACCAGCCGCAGAGTTTTCCGGTTAAAGGTACTACCCTTTGATTTGCGGTAGTGGTAAAACGTGGTATCCCGGTTGCCGGGGTGCTTGGCACAGGCAAGGCGGCCACGAGATGCTCCAGGAAGCGAAAAAGGAAGCAGACTGGTTATCCCCACCAGTCGAAGGAAGAAGACTCTCCGGGCTGGAGATCTCCTCTGTCGTTGGGAAAAGTGGTGAGACGGTTCAGCAGGGCTCCACCGGTGGTGTCGTCGTAGCAGGTCGGCTCAGCTTCTCCCTCGTCGGATTCTTAGGCCCTGTGGCGACTTCTGAAGTTCCAGTCCCCAAAGCCCTGCTTTTATGCAGCATACCCCCATTCACTCAGTCTAGCTGTCAATCAAACATGCTAAGTGGTGAGCCGTGGGCCAATCACACAAGAGTGCGACTTGAGTTACCAAGGTAACTCAGTCCAGGGTGCCTAAACCCCCTCCCACACCCCCTGTGGTACCCAGACAGAGTGGCACCACTTTTGGAGGCTTCTGTGTAAAAGCCCGCCAAAAAGTGGAACAAAGGGCTCAACTTGGGTTGGAGTCACAGAAGCGAACACGAACGCCATTTTAGAATCGAGTTCTGGCAAAAAATACCAACCAGAGAATTAATATTAAATAAATAAACCGGCGGTATGTTCGAGGCTATAGGAATTAAATAATTAAAGTTGGTAGCCTCGAACAATGGCAAATCCCATAGGAAAATATTTGCAGTCGAATATAAAAAGTAGTTTCCACTGCCACCAGCCAAAACTCGATCAGGAGGGACGGACACGTGCCCCCTCGACTAACAGACCCCGGGGCAATCGAATTGCCCCGACCAGTACGTCCACAATATGATGGTTTGTACTGGTTTCTGTTAATAATTTGGGACTAGTAAAGCCAATGGTGACTTTACATGCCCTGGGAGACAGTAGTCAGTCCCAGGGTATGGAGCCTATAGTGGGGGGTCACTATGACACCCCTGTGTTACTGCACTGAGGGTGCTGTGTAACACACATCACAAAAACACATGAAGCCCTATGGAGTAAAAGGCCCCATAACCCATTAAACACATCTAGAGTCAAAGAAACACACTTAAATCATGCCCAAGAGTGAGGGTTAAAGAGTCTCACTCTTGGCAGGAGAAAAAAATAAACCCCAAAAATCCAGCAAAGCTTCTGGGGGACTCACTAGGTTAGGGAATTCAGCCTAAACAGAGAATTCTCCCTAACAGGGACCCCCCCCCATCCTGGCCCATAACAACATACCTAGACAAGATGTCGAAAAACAGAGGGAAAGACGGCCAGATTCCACAAAAGGGAATAAAAAGACAATACAGAAAATGTGGATGAAGGATGGGGAGCACATCCAGATACCGAACAAGAGGTGGATAGGGACGAAGAGGAGATGCCGGAGGAGCGAATGGTCACATGAAAGTTCCTCGAACAATGCTTCTAGAACTTTGGGGATAGGATGACAAGCACTATTCAATCCCAATTGGATAAAATGAGAGAAGACCTGGCAGTGGCATTAAAAGGAAGTAAAGGGAAAACTCCAAACGCTAGAAGCAAGAGTGGACATAAATGAGAAAGCCATGCAAGAGATGGCCAATGACTCTCACAAAGCCGAGGACCTGATGGAACACCTAGCCCCGGGCTACCCACAACTTGGAGATCCAAACCGAGGACCTCAAACTGATCGAGGAGGGCGAATGAACAAGTTACTTCTTACCTTGTAACGTTCTTTCGACGGGATGTTCCTCCGACGTATTCCTCATCTTAGATATATATCCTTCCAGCTCTGCTGGCCTCGGAAAATTTTTTCTCCAGAGGGCGCTGCGCGTCGACGTCCCTCGAGTCGATGACCCTCGACAGCCGCCGTATCGACGCTCGACGTCATCCTGCCTATAAAGGCCGCGCGCAGCGTCCGTTGCTCAGTTCCGTTTTGTAGCCCACAGTATTACTGTTTGGACTAGACTAATCACCCTGAAGGAGCGTAAGCTGCAACAACAAGGGAAGTAAAACTGCGGGGATGGATGGGAGGGTCGATGAGGAATACGTCGGAGGAACATCCCGTCGAAAGAACGTTACAAGGTAAGAAGTAACTTGTTCTTCGAAGGGATTGTGTCCTCCGACGTATTCCTCATCTTAGATAGGCTCCCATAGCAGTATTCTATATTCGGAGGAGGGAGTACTGACTTCCCGCTGTCTTCTATTGGTGAATAGAATGCAGTACAGCCCTTCCAAACCTAGTCTCTTGACTAGAGGAAGAATCCAGATTGTAAAACCGTGTAAAGGTATGGACAGACGACCATGTAGCGGCCGCACATATGTCTTTAATCGGCACGCCTCTTTTGAGGGCCGATGAAGCTGCAATACCTCTGGTCGAATGAGCCCTAAGGTTTTGAGGGGGCTCTTTCCCTGCCAGTTTATAACATTCCAGAATGGCTAGAATGATCCATCTGGAAATGGTCTGCTTAGTTATTGGTAACCCCAGCTTGTGACCTGCGTAGCCTACAAACAGCTGGTCTGCCTGTCTTATCCTGGCTAGTCTACTAATGTAAAAACTTAAAACCCTCCTAGGGTCTAGTCTGTGTAACCTCTCTTCCTCTTTCCCCGGGTGAGGAGGAGGATAGAAAGATGGGAGGATAATCTTCTGAGAGATATGGAATTCAGAGACTACTTTTGGGAGGAAATTAGGCTTCACTTGCAGGACAACTTTGTCTTTGTGAAAGATTGTATGAGGGGGTTTACAAGAAAGAGCTTGTAATTCGCTCACCCTTCTAGCAGATGTAAGTGCTATTAATAAAACAGTCTTAAGGGTAAGGAATCTTAACGAACAAGAATGGAGAGGTTCGAAAGGTGTCCCCATCAGGAAAGTTAATACTAAGTTTAAATCCCATAGGGGAACTTGGAATGGTCTTGGGGGATAAACATTGGTTAACCCCTTTAGAAACTGTATTACCAAGGGTAATTTGAAATAGGATGGTTCCTCCGCAGTACGCTTAAAGATAGATAGCGCTGCGAGATAGCCCTTAATGGTGCCAACTTGAAGGCCTGAATTTGCCAAATATAGTAGGAAGGACAAAACCATTGGTGTACCACATGAAAATGGGTCGATATTCTGTTCTCTACACCAGCTGCAAAATCTGTTCCAACGGCAGCGGTATAAAGACTTTGTTGCTGGCCTCCTTGCCGAAAGCAACACCTCCATAACATCATCAGGGAGGTCCCAATCCTTGTACCTCAGCCGTTCAGAAGCCAAGCGTGAAGATTGAGGGTTTTGATGTTTGGATGGAGAACCTGACCTCCCTTCTGTGAGAGTAGGTTCTCTCTGAGAGGAAGTCGAAATGGAGGGCAGATGGACAAGTCTAGAAGGTCCGGGTACCACGTTCTCCTGGCCCAATCCGGGGCAATTAGGATCATGGTTCGCCGGAATCTTCTCAACCTCCTGATCATTTGAGGAATGACAGGGACCGGTGGGAACGCGTACAGAAGCGGAAACTCCCAGTCCACTATGAACGCGTCTCCCAGAGCTCCTCTCGGAGGAAATTCCCTTGAGCAGAACAGGTCGCATTTCCTGTTTAGGCTGGTGGCGAACAGATCTACCTGAGGGGTTCCCCAAAGGGCGAAGATCTCTTGAAGGACTTCCTGAGCTAGCTCCCACTCGTGAGAGACTGTGTTCTGCCTGCTCAGAGCGTCCGCTGTCAAGTTCTTCTCTCCGGCTAGGTGAACTGCCGATAGAGAGATTCCTTCTTGGATTGCCCAAAACCAGAGCTGCATCGCCTCTCTGCACAGGGATAGTGATCCTACGCCTCCTCTTTTGTTGAGGTAATGCATGGCCACCGTGTTGTCCGTCATTATCAGGACGTTCTTCCCTTGTACAACTGGCAGGAAAGCCTTCAACGCAAGTTTGATGGCTCTCAGCTCTAACAGGTTGATGTGTAGTCTGGACTCCGATGGAGACCAACGACCGCTGATGGTCAAGTCGTTGGCGTGGGCTCCCCACCCCGTGAGTGAGGCATCCGTGACTACTGTTATCTCCGGCCAGGGTTGCCAAAACTGTTCTCCTTTCAGAATGTTCTCCTGACAGGCCCACCACTGAAGGTCTCGAGCCACCCTGCCGGGAACCTGAAGAAGATCTGTCATTCTCCCTGAGAATTGTGACCACTGAGTCCTCAGTGCCCACTGGAGGGATCTCATTCTCAGGCGAGCCTCTGGCACAAGGAAAATGCAGGATGCCATGAGGCCTAGCAACCTCAAAAAGTCGAAAGCTGGGAGACGTTGGGCAAGTTGGAACTTGGTAACCATCTGTAGAATATCTTGAGCCCTCACCTCTGGTGGCGAGGCTTTTCCCAGGGAAGTATCCAGGATCGCTCCTATGAACTGGAGTCTCTGCGATGGTATAATTTGAGACTTCTTTAAATTGAGGGAGAAGCCCAGCTTGTGAAGGGAGTAGCATACGTGATTTAGCTGGATCTGAGCTTGCTCCGGAGAAACAGCCCTGATCAGCCAATCGTCCAGGTAGGGGTAGACGTGAATCCCTTCCCTCCTTAGACTTGCCGCCACTACCGACATTAACTTGGTGAAGACCCTCGGGGCGGAGGTCAGCCCAAAAGGCAGTACTCGAAATTGATAGTGAGAGTTGCCAATTGCGAACCTCAGGTATTTCCTGTGTTTGAGATGGATAGGCACATGGAAATAAGCGTCCTGAAGGTCCAGAGATACCAACCAGTCCTGAAACTGAAGGGCCTGGAGGATCTGAGAAAGAGTGACCATCTTGAATTTGTCTTTCCTGAGGAATTTGTTCAATTCTCGCAAGTCCAAGATGGGTCTCAGTCCTCCGTCTTTCTTTGGAACGAGAAAGTAAGGGGAGTACCAACCCTTGTTCCACTCCGCTACAGGTACCGGTTCTATGGCACCTTTCTCTAGCAGGTCTATAATTTCCTGCAAGAGGAGCGGATCCGGAGCTTTCTGAGAGCTGATCCCCGGTGGATGACTCTGAGGTATACGTAGGAAAGGTAGGCAGTAACCTTGGGCAACTGTTTCCAATGCCCAAGCATCTGACGTGATAGCCTGCCATTCCGCCAGATGTTGAGTCAACCTGCCTCCTACAGGTGTCCTGTGAGGGAAGTCCTCAGAGTGGTTTTGGGGCGGCTGATGCAGATGCCGATGGTAAAGAGGCACCTGCTGTTGCTGCGGCTTTAGAATATCTACCCCGTCCACCTCGGGTAGTTCTTCTTTGACCCCTTTGAGCCGGTCGTCCTCTACCTCTTCCGAATGAGGAGTAGAAGCGAAAGGACTTGCCCCTCGCAGAGGTTCCTGTGGGACGAAAAGGAGTCTGACGGATTGCAGCTCCTAGGGATTTTGCTGCTGCTTTTGAAGTTTGCAGTTTCTCTAAACTGTCATCCGCCTTTTTCCCGAACAAAGAAGAGCCATCAAATGGCATGTTCAAGAGCCTGGCTTGCACATCTGGGGCAAAACCCGACTTTCTCAACCAAGCGAACCGCCTGGTTGATGTACTTGCCGCCATTGCTCTGCTGATACTGTTAGCCGAATCAATGCCCGTCTGGAGGGATTCGCACATAGCGTCTTTACCGTCCTGTATAATATTCAGGAACGCATCCCTTTCTTCTCCCTCCGGGATGCAGTCAGCCGCTGTAGAAGCACACTCCCAAAGTGTATGGCTGAACCTAGCAAGGGTGCAAGTAGCATTAACAGACTTTAACGCCATGCTACATGCTGAAAAGACTTTCTTAGCGAAAGCATCATATTTTTTATCGTCCCTGTCCTGTGGGACAGTAGGATAAGCCGTCTTGACGTCGGTAGAGGATGCTGCTTGTACCACCAGACTTTCTGGGGATGGATGTTTAGACAAGAACTCTGGGTCTGTGGAAGATACCCTGTACTTTGCAGACAGTTTTTTATTCACTGCTGGTATTACATCTGGGGTTTCCCAGTTTGTCATGATCTTTCTCTGAAGAGCTTTATGAAAGGGCACCACTGGATCCTCTTGTGGGCCTTTGTCAAGAATATCCGTGAGGTCATCTTGCTGGAAAGATTGTGAAGGTGTAGACCACCCCATGAACTCTGTAATTCTGGCCATTAAGGCTCTGTAGGGGGTTTCAGCGTGCTCCCCCGGGTCTGGTTTAGCAAAATCCACCTCAGGGGAAGTGTCTAAACCACTTGCCTCATGTAAAGAATCATGAAGATCCTTTAATCTGCGCTCTTCAGAGGAAAATTCCTCTCTAACTGGGGTTACAGGTCCCTGTAACTCATCTTGTTCTGACAAATTACCCTCTTCTAAAATTGAGGATATAGTTCTCAATTGTTCTGAACTCATAAAGGGAGTAAATCCCATTTCCAAGGCAGAGGGTGCTGAACTTGTCATTATTGGCCTCGAAAACGTTGATGTCGTCGACGCCGACGTCGAAGGCTTCGAGCGTGGCGTCGAAAACAGAGGCGGAGGCCTCGAGGACCTCGACAGAATTGGAATTTTACTCGACAATATCGACGCCATCGACGTCGAGGGCCTGGGAATCGTCACTGGATGTGTGGTCATCGTGACTTTTCTCGGCGTCGACGCCGGTGTCGAGGCCGGCGTCGAGTCGACAGACCTGTGTGTCGAAGGTCCCTTCGACAACGGCGTCGAAGACCTCGACGTCGACGGAACCTTCGTCGACGGAACCTTCGAGGAAGGTTTGGAGGTCATGGTCCTACTCGAGGGTTCGAGACGCGCTCGAGAGGTTTCTTTCGCCGGGTACTGCGACTCGCAGCGTTTTTGACCTTCGGGTCTTTCGACCAGAGCATCGCTCTCGGCAGTCTTCGAGGGGGTCGAGGCCGCTTTCTCGAAGACGCTCATCATGTTTTTTCTGAATTCCTCCCATTCAGCCCGGGAACTATGTTTCGTGGGGCAAGGGATTCTTTTTGGCGAAACAGAGGAAGAGGAAGACGGAGAAGGGGATCTTCGACGTCTCCTCTTCGAGTGTTTCGATCTCGAGGAGTGATGAGACCCACTCCGAGACCTGGAGCGTGAATGGTGACGAGGAGACGAATGTCTCGACTTCGTCGAAGAAGAAGAAGCTTTAAAAGTCTTACCTTTCTCCAGCTTCCCCCTACGCTCCTTCAGGGCCTTAGCTGTCATGGACATAGAGTCCTTGCACTCCGAACAATGGTGTTCAGCTCCCAAGCACCACAGACAATTTCTGTGAGGATCGGCCAACGACATCTTTTTCCCACAATCTCGACATTTTTTGAAGCCGGATCGAGGGGTTGTCGGTTCCGACGAGGAAGCCATCGAGTACGATTCGAATAACTTGAAGTAAATATTACTAAGAACTGAGCAACGGTATTCCGAGGCACCGAGTAGCGCGGAAAAACGGAACTGAGCAACGGACGCTGCGCGCGGCCTTTATAGGCAGGATGACGTCGAGCGTCGATACGGCGGCTGTCGAGGGTCATCGACTCGAGGGACATTTTCCGAGGCCAGCAGAGCTGGAAGGATATATATCTAAGATGAGGAATACGTCGGAGGACACAATCCCTTCGAAATTAGAATTAAAGCAATTCCTGAAGCGGTGGGAGACGCAGATCTACCCCAGACAGTAAAACAGATCTCCGCTGACCTAGTGGATGCAGCAGACCCAGCTGAAATCATGGTGGACTGGATCCATAAGTGGGGGCAAAAAGAAATGAACCTGGTGCAAGGCCAAGAGACGTCCTGGTAGCCATGCACGAATACGCCCAAAAAGAAAAAGGCCCTGGCTGCTGCAAAACGAACAAATGATCTCAACCTTAACGGATCCACTATCCAACTCTTTGAAGACCTCTCCCAGGTCACGCTCACTTAGAGAAGGTTGATGCGCCCAATAGGGCAGAAACTAATGAAAAGAGGAATCAAATACATATGGACCTTCCCCTTCGGCCTTGTGATCGAGCTGGAAAGTAGGCAAAGGAGAATTACCTCAAGAGGAAGGAACAAACATCCTAGGCATCGAAGTCGACTCAACCAGCAGTGAAACACAAGGCCTAATGAACGATCACCCAAAAAGAAAGGCGTGTGAATGGACCGCCCAAAAGTCAAAGAAGAAAGCAAGAACAAAAGGGCCCTAACGGCCCAGGATCTATGCCGGAGAAGGCCCCTCAGGAAAACAACTCCCCAGAAAGGGGTTCCGCTACTTAAACGCAAGTCTGTGAGAATAAACACTGAGCAAAAAGCACCCGTGGAGGGGGAATACAAAGCAACTGCAGTGAGGGGGATGTAGGGGGACTCTAGGACTTGAGATATGGGTCAGGGGCAACTTGCAAGGGGGAATGCTGGGGAAGGAAGGGGACTCAACCCCCACAGAGGAGAGTCAGGAGGGGCTAGACGCCGGTTGAGCCACTCCAGTGAAGGGGAAGGGTCGGGGGGGGGGGGGAATACAGAGGAGATTGAGGGGGGGGAAAGGAGGGGAAGCCCAGGCAGGAACAGGAAATCAGCAAACGAGTAGTGCATTACCGGGAGGAGGAGGGAAGGAGGGGAGGGGGGGCAGTTCAAAGGGGGGGGGGGGACCAGGTCCATGCCCAGCCAAATACGCTTGCAAACTAAGGCCCACATTAAATACTAAAAGTCATATCACTAAACATTAAAGGCCTAAAACACCAATAAAAAGTAAAAACTAGAAAACTGCCTTTGGAGAGAAAACCCAGACCTAGTCACCCTACAGGAAACCCATGTTCAAGGAAAGATAAACATAAAGGCAAGACTGCGAGGCTACAGCCAGATCCAACAATCAAACTAATCAGTGAAAAAAGGGGGAGTGTTAGTAGCAGTGAGAAACAACCTAGACCTCAGGACGATGGATGTAAGCAGAGACATCCAAGGGTGGTATGTTGCCATACTCCTCCAGGGGATGGGGGAAATAATCACGCTGGCCACCATTTACGCTCCCAACACATCACAGGACCGATTTATTCAAAAGAGACAGCAAAAACTGGATGGGTTGGCGAAGGGGAAAATAATACTCACAGGCGACTTCAACTTAGCATGGGACCCAGAAAGGAACAGGAGCACTAGAATATCTTACTCCCATAACAAACCCTAGAAGGAATTGCGGGAAAAAATTGACAACCGATCACTGGTAGATTGGAGGGAAAAGAGGCGATGCTAGAGGCTATACCTTTTACTCTCATGTACGTAGATCAGCATAGAGAATAGACTATATTTGGGCATCAAGATCCCTGCAAGTGCAAGTGGTGGACACAGAAGTGGGAGCAATAACACTATCTGACCATGCTCCAATCCAACTGAAAATTAAAAAGACATTAAACACCTCAGGGTTATGGAGATGGAAATATCGAGCACACGTCTTCAAAGATGAGACCCTGAAAGGGGAATTAAGAGAGGAGATAGAGAACTACTTCCACACGAACGACAGTTAGGAAGTAAGCCCCCTCATGATATGGGGCGCATTCAAGGCCACCATACGGGGGAAAATAATGGCGATAAAGTACCAGAGGGACAGAGGGCGCAGACTCCTAGAGGAGGACCTAGAAGCTAAACTAAAGATAATTATGCTTAGAATGGCATCAGGGATGACAAGGGAAATGAGAAGGGACTAGAGGGCAATAAGGGACAACTTGAAATCATACAAACAAATAGAGTCAAGCGCTCCCCAACGTATCTTAGACATACTACATTAAAGCGAACAAAGCAGACAGGCTCCTAGCAAGGATGCTGAGGAAAGAGGAGAAAGATAGGACCATCCTAAAGATCAGGACACTTGAGGGGGAAGCGCAGAATAAGCTTCCATCAGGAGGGAATTCACAAAATACTACGCAAATCTATACAAAACAGATGACCCAAAGAGACAGAACCAGCTAGAACACCTGGAAAATGGTAGCTTATCAAAAATATCAGACCAAGAAAGGGCAGACCTAAAGAAAAATCACCATAGAGGAGGCCCGCAGAACCATCGCGTCACTCCCATCCAATTAAGCCCACCAGCGCTGACAGTTTCACGACTGACTTTTACAAACTATTCAGGGAAGGCTTGGCCCCTCGCCTAGCCTCCCTTTTCAACAAGTTTGGGTTGGGGGAGGGATTTCACCCTCAATGGAAGAGGTGAAATTTGTGCTGTTGCCCAAACCAGGGAAGGACCCAACACTATGTGGTTCATACAGACCGATAGCGCTCATAAACACAGACGCTAAGTTCTTCACTAAAATCCTAGCAAACCGCCTGGATAACCTTCTTCTCAAAGTGATAGACCCCGATCAGACAGGCTTCATTGGAGGCACGATAATACCCGAAGAATCACCCACATCATAGATAGAGTCAACAAAACACACACACCGACCTTAATGGTCGCATTGGACATGGAAAAAGCCTTTGACAGGGTTGAGTGGCAATTCTTATTCCACACCATGATCAAAATGGGTTTTGGGGAGACCTTTGTGGCCAAAATAGCCACCAAACCTCTCCTTATGCTCGTTAATTAACAGAGACCTGTCCGATCCAGTGGCAGTAACGAGAGGAACAAATCAGGGATGCCCCATGTCCCTGCTTCTATATGCCATCCACCTAGAGCCACTTTTGAGCAAAATAAGAGATATGAAAGAAATAGAGGGGGTTCTCTTTTGGGGGTAGGGAACAGAAGGTGGCAGCTTTCGCAGGCGACATGCTGTTAACAATAACTAACCCAGGGAAATCCCTCCATGCAATAGATAGAGTGCTAGCCCAATTCGGTGAGGTCGCAGGCCTAAAGGTAAACAGAAACAAATCTGAAATTCTAAACCTGACAACACCGCCGGAAAGGGAAAGGGAACGGATATCCAACTTCCCATACTCATGGGCCCCCAACAATATAAAATACCTCGAAATTCACATCACTAAAACTATAGACCAACTATTCTCAGCCAACTACACCCCCCCCCCCGCACCCCTCCCACTTACTGGCGTCCATCAGGAATATGTTGCACAGCTGGGGTCTTCTGGCCATCTCCTGGAGGGACAGAATACATTTTCTGAAAATGGTCGCATTTATGGTCCTTGCCATAAGAATCCCCATGTCGTACTTTCGGGCTATTTGTAAACTCACAAAGGCCTTCATCTGGGATCGCAAGAAACCAAGAATCTCAAATAAGGTGATGATGTTACCTACAAACAAGGGTGCATGGGGGATCCAGAACATAAAGCCTACTATTATGCAGCACAGATCAAAATCATTAGGTACTGGTCAAGGGACGACCTCGAATAAAAGTGGAGAGAAATGGACTGGGTAGTGGTGGGGGCGGATTTCGGGGAGGCCCTGTGACTAAGCAGGGAAAAAAGACCCCATAACATGTAGTGCAGTCAAATTGAAACCCTGTTAGGGAACTCTTGGGACGTGGTGGCAAAGCGGTCGAAGCTCAACACCCTCCCGTCACCCCTCACTCTGATTTTCAAGAACTCACAATTCACGCCAGGGATGTCTGGAAGTAGATTTGGCAAATGGCAGGAATGGGGGGCCTCAAGATATGGGAGATGGTCGAGGGAGGGCAGATAAAAACCTTTCCCCAGTGCAAACTGGACTTTGGTTTGGGAGAAGGGGAAGATTGTACTACGCCCAATTGAGACACTAGCTTCAGGACCCCAAAGTAAAAGAGGCAGCAACAAGAGACCTGACCCCATTCGAAACATTTGTCACCACCAGTGCAGGAGACAACCACTTAGTCGGGGCAATATATGGCCTAATTAAACAAGGGGAAGAAACAGGAGAAAGACGCTTAATGGCCAAGTCGCAAAGGGAAACGGAACAAACAAACTACGAACAATGGACAGGATTATGGACAAACGTCCCCAAACTCACACAGTCATTACAGATACAGGAAATCTGGATAAAGATTATGTACCAGTGACATCTCACCCCCATTAAACTGTCTACATTCTTCCGAACAACATCCAAGCTCTGTTGGAGGGAATGCAGGGAGGAAGGAAACTGGAGGCACATATGGTGGCAATGCCCGAAGGTCCAATCGTTTTGGGCAGTGATTCAAAAAGCGCTGAAAGAAATATTAGGGGAGGTGGAGAAGGGTAACGTTGGCTTGTTCATAATGGGCCTGGGAGGGGAACTGGAAAACCTGCCCACGAGAGCAAAACGCAAAGTTTACGCAATTCTGGCGATGGCTGGGGCCTTGCTAGTAGCCCGCAAATGGAAATCAAAGGAAGTGCCCACAGAACATGGGTTGGGAAGATTATGAGACTTGGTGGCCATGGAATGGGTAACGTATTCTCTCCGGGGAGACCAGCAGAGATTCCTCTTGGACTGGGACCTAGTGATGCAATTCCTAATGAGGGACTCCAAAAACGCATGGTGCCCAAGGAGAATGAAACTAGTGGGAGTAATCTGAAGCTTCGCCCCCATCATGGAAACAGAGACGTCAGCAAACCAATGAAGGCGAAGGAGGGTGGAGGTTAACATGGTAAGGGAAGGTGCGATTGTAACACACAGGCTTACGAGAAGAGAAGTGGGGACTCAATTGTACGCAAAGGGAGGAAAGGGAACTTGCAAGAACAATCTGAGGAAAAGGACTGGAACAACCAAGACCTGGAAACGGGTAGGGGGGTTGGGGGGAGGGGAATTTCTTTCAGTTGTTTGATTTCGTTTTACAGCTTGTTTGAACAAAATGGCAAGAAAAACGTAATAAAAAAATAAAATAAAGATCTGGGATTCTTCCAGCTCCTTGTAGTATAGCCCTTCTTTAAGTTCAAAGCACCTACACAAACCAAACCTCGGAGATCCTTTCCCCAAGGGTAACACAGTCTCAGCAAGGATCTTTGGGGTTCCCTTCCCCAAGTTCAACACAGTTCCAAAATAAGACCTCGGGGTTCCCTTCCCTTCCCCAGCTCCGAGCTGGGGGTAAACACACAAGACTCGTGATAGGGCCAGCCCTTAAATGCGGCGGTAACAGAGTTACTGCTGCATTTAAGGGCCAATGCCCAACTCGTGATCAGGCCCTGGGAACGAACTACAACTAAGAGAAAGAGATGCAGCATGAGTATGACATGAAAATGTTGTCTCTTGACTCCCCTTCTGTTTCAGAGTCTTAATTGCCAGATACCTCCAGGTTCAGGAAGCCTTGTGTCCAAGGATTTGCTGAGTGTGTATGAAGTAAAGACTGATAGTCTGGATTGGATGAGTACATTTGAATTTACATGTAAAGTGCAAGGTATATGTGAGTGAGCTTGTTCCATGGGTTATCCCTAGGTTCCCCCAGAATGGCTGTGATGGAGTTGAATGGTGCTGATAGAGAAGATTACCAGCCGGTAAAGACTGCTCTCATAGCCAGGTTTTGGAAGACCCCTTCCCAATACCTGAAAAGGTTTAGGGACTGTTAGGGAGAATTCTCTGTAAAGGCTAATTTCCAAACCAAGTGAGTCCCCCAGCAGCTTTGCTGGATTTTTGGGGTTTATTTTTTTCTCCTGCTAAGAGCGAGACTCTTTTCCTCCCACTCTTAGACATGATTTGAGGTGTTCCTTTGACTTTGTATGTGTTTTATGGGCTATGGGGTCCTTTACCCCATAGGGATTCATGCGTTTTTGGTATGTGGGTTACACAGCACCCTCCGTGCCGTAACCCAGGGATGTCGTAGCGATCCCCAAACATAGACTCCATACCCTGGGACTGAATAACTGCCTCCCAGGGCATGTAAAGTCACTGTTGGCTTTACTAGTCTCAAATTTTGAACAGAACCAGTACAAACCATCATATTGTGGACGTACTGGTCGGGGCAAGTCGATTGCCCCGGGGTCTGTTGTTCGAGGGGGCACGTCTCTGTCCCCCCTGATCGAGTTTTGGCTGGTGGCAGTGGATACTACTTTTTATATTCGACCGCGAATATATTCCTATGGGATTTTCCCATTGTTCGAGGCTACCATTTTTTTAATATAGCCTCGAACATACCGCCGGTTTATTAAATTAATATTAATTCACCGGTTGGTAATTTTTGCCAAAACTTGGTTCCAAAATGGCGTTTGTGTTCGCTTCTGTGACTCCAACCCAAGTCGAGCCCTTTGTTCCACTTTTTGGTCGGCTTCTCCACAGAAGCCTCCAAATGTGGTGCCACTCTGTCTGGGTACCACAGTGGGTGTGGGAGGGGGGTTTAGGCACCCTGGACTGAGTTGCCTCGGCAGTCGTACTCTTGTGTGATTGGCCCAAGTGGTGAGCTGCCCGGCTCACCGCTTAGCATGTTTGATTGACAGCTAGGCTGAATGAATTGGGGTTTTCTGCATAAAAGCAGGGCTTTGGGGACTGGAACTTCAGAAGTCGCCACAGGACCTAAAGAATCCGAGGAGGGAGAAACCGAGCCGACCTGCAACGACGACACCACCAGTGGAGCCCTGCGGAACCGTCTCACCACTTTTCCCGACGACAGAGGAGATCTCCACCCCGGAGAGTCTTCTTCCTTTGACTGGTGGGGGATAACCAGTTTGCCCGTCTTTTTGCCTTCCTGGACAATTTCGTGGCCGCCTTGCCCGTGCCAAGCACCCCGGCAACCGGAATACCACAGATCACCACTACCGCGAAGAACAGGGTGGTACCTTGTAACCAGGAAACTCCATGGATGGTTTCTTCCCTGGCAGAGCAACGACCTTCAGCTTTCCTCCACGTCGAGACCTCCTCTTCCTCTGGACGAAACACTGACTTGCGCCCGCTGCCAGGAACAACTGCCCCCGCTGGAGCGTTCTTCCCACTTTCAGGTACTGTGTCCCGCCTGGCTTCCCTTGCGACAGATTGTTCGGGGTGACAGTAAATCCTCGACTTTCTAACCTGGGCTAGCCTGGGGCCTGTTAACTAACTTTTCCTGACTGTATCTCAATCTTTTGTGAACTTTCTACAAAGACTCTTTGTGCATAACCCCACTGTGTGATCCTGGACACATTTTGCTTGCTCTCTCTAAGAGTGGGTCTGGCATTTGAACTTCCTTGCTCCCCAGTAGACTTTGCCTAACCTGCCTCACTGTGGTTCTTTAAAAAGTATTGAAATTTGTGTGCTTTCATAACTCTGCCTTTTTCCCTCCATTTAATAACTTATTAGAGTGCCATCTTATGTTAAGCGCTCACCTCTGTCTGAAAATAAGTGGTGTTTCTCATTAAGACTTGTCTAATAAGTAATTTGGGTTGTATATATAATAGTGACTGTGTGTTGAATTTATTTATCTCTCTTTGTGCTAGTGTAATTTACAAGTGTGTCTTTAAATACATAATTATATACTTTTACACCAAAGCTCTGGTCAGTGTTTGCCTGTGCTACTGTGTCTCTGTACCTATTGTGTATACTCTATATACTGCCTAACTCATCTTGAGAGAAATCTGACTGCTCAGCCACAGCTACCAGGTAAATCTGGGTGGTACGGACTGCTACCAATTGGGTTTACTGCCAACCACCTGTAGTCCTAAATCTTTTGCAGTGGTCCCCAAGGGAACTGCACAGGTCTCTGCCTAACAAGGACCACATGAAGAAAGATGGATGCTTGTGGGCAAATTGGGTATGTGAAAGCCTGAGCAACTTAGATGGGTGGTTTAAGGGCCACAAGGTGAGCACTTATGATGCTATGTGTTGGGTAAGATTTTCATATTAATGATACATCTTGCTGACCTGTGTCAACCCCAGATCTTTTTCCTGTGCTGATAGATTATTTTTCCCTATACCTCTGGGAGTGAGACATTTTTTCCACACTCACAGAGTCTTTTACTCTTTTTATGGGTGTCATTTTTAAGACTTTCCGTAGTGTCTTTTAAAAGTTATCCTCGGACAACTTTTTGGCAATAAGTGCCTATTGTTGCTGGGTTGCCCTAGGGGCTCCCCTTTTAACTATCTCTGGCTAACCTTATGAGAACTACTCTTCCCAAGGGTAGAAAGGATCTTTGGATCCCTTTTTCATTTTATTAGGTGAGACCGAGACCAGCACCCCCTACCTTATGTGGAGTGCCGGGGAGATACGGAGTATCCACTTTCTCATCTAAAATGTAACATTTATGTTACAAGGACAAACTTACCTTTAATGGCTGGTGGCAGTGAACCTTTTTATTAATTTGGTGCACCTTCACCGCAGGCTAGTTGCACAGCCCCCGTAAGTGCACCCCCATGGGTGCTAATTTTACAAAAAAGGCCCTGGTCGTCTTTTTTTGCCATTTAAGCATTCCTTGTCCTTTCTTGTTCCTTCTCCTGACATCTAGGGTGGGAAATTCCTTTGTGTAAACTTTATCTTCAGCGGGAATCCTGTGGATTCCTCGCCCAGGCTCCAGAGTGTCTGAAGGCAGGAAGCGAGGGAGGAGTCCAAAACTCTGCAGCCCTTTGTCTTCCAGCCTGACTGCGAGAATCCAGTTCAAACTGGAAGGCTGGCTGTCCTGCAAGGACTGCCAACCCCCCAAGTTTGAATGTTGCAAGGCGGTTTAATTGGCTGGGTTCCTACATGAAAAGTCTGATCATGGAAGCTGAAGAGGTAGTTGACCACTGGAACCAAAACCAAAGAGGAAGTTTTAGTTACTTACCTGTAACTATTTCTCCAGCATTGGTATCTTTCACAGATTCACATGCTTGAATATTCCCAGTCATCAGACTGGGAATCCTCAGTGATTTAAATAATTATTAAAAAATTAAATATATATACATTATTTCCATAGAAAAAGAATGTAGATAGTCCATTATAGCCTATGAGCCATTCAATTGTGTAGTCCCTCCACCTCACTTTGGTCCTTTATGACCCAAACAATGAGGAGGCAGAGTTTAAACTCTGCCCCAGGCAGCCATCTTCAGATTTTGAGCCTTAGAAGACTGCATGAATAGATGGCACCTGGGAGAGCGAGTAGTCTCTGAGGGGAGGCGGGTGGGCGCATGTGAATCTACGAAAGATACCAATGCTGGAGTAATACAGTTACAGGTAAGTAACTAAAACTTCTCCAGCATTGGATCTTTCATACATTCAGATGCTTGAAAAGAATACCAAGCAGTTAGACATGCCCATCATTATGTACATTCTGCAGATCCTTCTGATTGCCTTACTATACAGCAACTGAATATGTTACATTACCAGCGAAGGCGAGAAGAGAAGGCTGCTCCTACCTTAAGCAAAGAGACGGTGAAGAACCACTTGACCCACTGCTGTCTCTTTGCTGGTATCTTCTGCTAGGCAGTAATGTTTGGCGAACGTATGCAGAGTGCTCCAGGTTGCGGCTCGGCAGATGTCTTTCAATGGTACTCAAGCGTGAAAAGCAACCGAAGCTGCGAGTGGATCGCCTTTGGACTGGTGGCAGTGACTGATACATTGGGAAACCCAACGCGCCAATCTCTGCTTCAAAATGTGCTGCCCTTTAGCTCCACCAGCAAATGCAATGAAAAGTCTAGTCGAAGAGCAGAATTCCTTAGTTCTTTGGATGTGGAACTTTAGAACCCTAGCCACATCTAGGGAGTGCAAGGATCTCTCCTCATCAGATGAATGATTCATGAAGAAGGTTGGAAGTACGATGCGCTCGGTGAGCGTAATTTCTGACAGTACTTTGGGTAAGAATTTCTGATGCGTCCTCAGTATGACGCGGTCCTTAAGAAACAAGGTGAATGGAGGTTCTGAAGACAGGGCTTGCATCTCGCTAATCCTCCTGGCCGCCATGATGGCTACTAAAAAAGCTGCTTTCCAGGATAAGAAATTTATGTCACACCTATGAATCTGTTCATATGGTGGCTCCATTAGCGCTGCCAGGACCGTTTTTAGGCTCCATGCAGGAACCGGTGTAGGAGTTGGCGGGAAAGTACCCATCAAACCTTTCAAAAATATTTTGACAGTCGGTTTGGTGAGCAAAGATTGTTGACCTCAGTTAGTTGTGTATGTTGATATGGCAGACAAATGCACCTTGATGGACGAAAGGGAGAACCCTGCTTTAGCTAGGTGCAACAGGTATGGCAGTATCTGTTTGATGGAAGCAGAAAGCAGGTTCACTGAGGATGCTTCACACCACTTAGTAAAACTAGTCAATTTCCTAATGTAAGTTGTTCCTGTAGAAGGGACCCTAGAGGCCTTGATTATGTCCCAGCATTCTGCAGGAAGATTCAGGTTAATTAATGTTCGAAGGCTTAGGGACCACGCATGGAGTGACAAGCTCGCTGGGTCGTGGTGGAGCACTTTCCAATCCTGTTGCGTTAAGAGACTCTCATGAACTATGAGGCAAATATGGGGCCATAGAGACAGGTGATGCAGGTTCGGGTACCAAGCCCAGCGAGTCCAATCTGGCGCTATCAGGATCATCAAGCAGGTCTGTTCCTTCAGTCTGCGTAGCACTCTCGCTATGAGCGGTAACGGAGGGAAGGCATAAAGGAACTTGCCTGTCCAGTCCACTGAAAAGGCGTCCCTCATCGAGAGATGGTCTGGATACTTGGAGGCGAACCTGCAGCATTTTTTGTTGGCCTTGCTGGTAAAAAGATCGATCTGTGGATGCCCCCACTTGTGGAAAATCCGTCCGACTTCTGCTTCGTCTAGCTCCCATTCGTGGGATGCTGATTAGTCTCTGCTTAACTTGTCTGCCAGAACGTTGTCCACTCTCGGTAGGTGTTCTGCCTTGATGTGCATCTTGTGATGTAAAGCCCAGGTCCATAGTTCTTGAGCTTCTTGAGACAACAATTCTGACCTTGTTCCCCCTTGTTTGTCCGTGTAGTGCATCAATGTCGTGTTGTCCATTTGGAAGGTCACCTCCTGCCCTGCAAGTACCGGTAGAAAAGCCTTCAGTGCCCACTGTATCGCCCTGAGTTCCAGGACACTGATGTGCAGTTGGGATTCTTGAGAGGACCAAGTGCCTTTTGTTTGTAGATCTGCCAAATGCGCTCCCCAGCCCGATAGTGAAGCATCCGTACTGAGGAGAAGAGTTGAAGTTGGAGCTTGGAAAGGCATTCCCTGTAGCAGGTTTTGAAGCTGCCCCGCCAAAGGAGGGCATTGTAAAAGGCTGCTGGTAGTTGTACGGTATCCTCCCATGACCCGACTGCCTGCTTCCATTAGCGTTCCAGGGTCTCTTGGATTGGCCTCATGTGAAGCCTGCAATTTGGTAAGAGGAATATGCATGAGGACATCATGCCCAGAAGAGAATTGAGGGAGCGGACCGTGGCTGTCCTGTTGCTTTGAAACCATAAAGCCTGCTGAGTTAAAGCAGATATTCTGTCTGCTGATGGTCTTACTCTGGGTATGTTGGTGTTGAGTTCTGCTCCCAGAAGAAGAACTGTCTTGCTGGAAACTGGGCAGGACTTTTCCTCGTTTATCGAGAAACCTAACTCAAGAGATTTACTGTTCTCTACACTGCAAAGCTCGTAAGTTGGAATGAGCTTGCCCTTATGAGCCAGTCTAAATTATGGAAGACGTCTGTTCTCGATCTTCTGAGGTATGCTGCCACCGGTGCGAGGCATTTGGTACACACTCTTGGTGCTGATTTTAGACTGAATGGGAGGACACGGAATTGAAAATGTGACTCCCCTATGGCGAATCTGAGGAATTGCCTGTGGGCAGGATGAATGGGAATGTGGAAATGAGAGTCTTCCAAGTCGAGGAAGTCGTGTTGGTTGAGCCACGGGAGAAGGTTCTGAAGGGATGTCATTTTGAATTTGATGCGCTTGATAAACTTGTTGAGAGTTCTCAAATCCAGAATCGGTCTCCACTGGCCATTTTTCTTCTTCACCAGTAGAAGCCTCTTCCCGTTTGCTGGTTTGGTAACGGTTCTTTCGCTGCTTTTAGGAGTATCTTGTGAACTTCCAATATGACCTGCTTCAAATGATTTACCTTGCGTGGAACGGGGGCAAGAAACCGAGGTTGATCCAGAAATTCGATGGTGCCCTTCGCAAACCACCTGTAGCATCCACTTGTCTGATATTTTTAACCAACGTTGGTAAAAACTGCTCACTCTCCCTCCCACCGGGGTGCGTCGTGAGAGGGGAGGAGGGGGACTGTCAATTTTGCTTGAAGACGCACCTCAAAAGGATCGAAAGGACCTGCAATCTTGGTCCTTGGCCTTAAGAGAACTGATGGCTTGCGCCGTATTGGTGTCAGCCTTTATACCCTTGAGATGGTCGTCTATCTTTTTTCCAAAGAGGTCTTGCCCATCGGAGGGCATATCCAGTATCTGGGCCTGAACCTCAGGTCTAAAGTTGGTAGCCTTCATCCTGGCTTGCCTCCTCAAGACCGTACCATGTGCCATTTGTCTGAAACCCGACTCCGCTATTTCCACAGCTGTGTCGATCATATGGTCGGAGGTAGCCTCACCATCCGATATGATTGCTTTGGCCTCTTCCTACAGTTCTGCAGGCAAGTGCTTGGTCTGCTTGGACAAACGGAGCCACAGCTCAGGGTCCAGACATGCAGTCATGGCAAGAGCATTTCCAGTCCTAATGGTGAGAGATGTCGACGATGATACCTTCCTACCGATGGCTTCCAATGTACGCCCGTCAGGTGGAGCTGAAAGGGGCGATTATGGGTTAGCCAGCCTTTTTCTGGCTGCAACCGTTATGACCGAATCCGGTTTAGTATGTCCCCTTAGACATAATGGTGCCGTGTCTGGTGCCTTATACTTTTTCACGGGTCTTGAGACGAGTGCCGGTGTGGAAAATGGTGTGGCCAAAATCTTCACTCCAGTGTCCCATATCGTGTCCAAAAGAGGAATCGTAGTGACTGTCCTACGTTTGTATCTATCCTCATAGAGCACCGTTTCTTTCTCTTCTGATGCAACTTGCAAATTAAAGGAGGTCCGCCGCTTTACCAATTATGGTATGAAAAGACACTAGATTGTCGGTGGTGAAGCGTCTCCTGGTGAGTCCTTCTTAGGCTTTTCCACAATGTAATCGTCCCACTCATTCTGCGCATTAGGATCCTGGGTAATTTCTCCTTCAGGATTTGAAAAATCCCTGAAAGGATCTTCCTGCCAGTCAGAAACGGATGCAGTGAATGGAACTATCATGGGATCCCTCGTGGGTGGCCTCGTGGGGTCCCTTGTAGGTGGTCTTGGTGCAGGCGATGATCTAGGAGGGGAGCCCCTTGTAGGCGAATCACTGAGAGTCCTGCTTCTGGACCTGCAGGGAGGTTCCAGTGAGCGTGCTCTTACGAGGTCTGCTCCGGTTAGGAGAGTTTCCTGGAGAATAATGAGGTGGTGAAACACGCCTTGTAGGAGACTTTTCCATCGGTGTAGAAGAACAATGCTTTTGCCTTTGACGCCTATTAAATTTGTCAATGATCCTCTGCATTGAAAGCATGAACGCTGGATCATATGGGTCTGCCGGTTCCTCTGAGGTATTTGTATTTATTTCGTTTATATAGCGCTTTACATTATAACAAGAATACATGGAATATAATAAATAAAAGTAAAAAATGTAAAATAATAAAAATAGAAGGAAATTTACTAACATGAAATAAGCCATTAAAACAGTATGTAAAACAATTAACCTAGGTAAATAAGAGAAAAGGATGGGAAGGGGAGTCAGGATGGGAGAATAAAATGAAGTGCAAGGGGAGTGGAGGAAGCGTGAGAGGAATTGGAGGGAGAAAAGAGGAAAGTGGGAGAGAAGTAAAGGGAGGTAGTGAGGGATGTCAGGGTGGTGGGTGGGATGCCACGGAGGATTGTTTTCCTTAGGAGTGAGGGATCAGTTGCTCAGAAATGATTTCAGAATCCAAAAAATCCTCCTGAAGGATGAGGTCAGGCAGTTCTGCCATCTCTCTTAAGGGAGACAGTTGAGCTCCTATTGCTAGACTGAGGGCTTCCGGAGTGTGGAGGTCTGTTTCCATTGGTTTGAACAATTCGCTTTCCTTGGAAGGCGTGCTCGAAACATCCGTGGACGGTGCCTTGGATTTATTCTTCTCCGTCTGTAATTTGGGTGTCTTTGTCGACGCGAGTGCCATGGACAACGATTTTGTGGACGATTATAGCTTTGTGGATGATGATGGCTTCGTGGACGGGTGATGCTCTGTCGACGATAGCTTTGTTGACGAGTGGTGAGATACCTTCGTCGACGATTGTTTAGTTGTGGCCGACTACGACGACGACTTGGTTGTGGACGAGGTCTGAAGCGTTGTCGTAGATGACTTAGGTTTTGTCGACGGCTTGCTCGTCGATGGGCCTCTATCGCCGCTGCCGCTCGTAGATAGCGTTTTCGTTGATATTGAATTTTTGAAAACCTCTCCTTACCTTTGGAGGAGGTTTGCTCGTCAGGGTGCTTTTTTTTTTGGTCTCCAGAACCCAGGGAAGACGATTCCATCTTTTTCATATTACTATATGAACGAGATGAACTTCTTTCTACAGAGCAAGCCTGTCTTTTCGAAGTTTGCCTCTCTGAAGGCTTCATAGACAGTAGAGGGGCTGTCTTAGCTGATTTTTAATCAGATTAGTGTCCACTTGATTCTTCTGTGTCTGTCCTGGAGAGTTTTCCTATAAAAAGTCTTACAAATCTCACATTTGTGAATGTCAAGGTGATAGAGACAGCATATGCACTGCTCACGAGGGTCTTTCATGTAGACAAGCTCCTTTTTGTATCTTACACAACCCCTGAAAAGGCAAGGTTTCTTGGTAGTAAGTTCCTCTGACATGGTGCGAAGAGAGGATTCACTCAATGAATTTCGAGTGAAAACAGGCGTTTTCTGAGCCCAGAAACATGCGTAGGAAGGATTTGGTCAGGAGATCAATATAAAGCTGTTTTTGAGAAAATTATTATATCTAACAGTTAAGAAAAAATGCAAAGCTCAGAGAGCCGAGGATTCCCTCTTGTGCGTTAGACTGCGGTGAAAAATCTGAAGATGGCTGCCTGGGGCAGAGCTTAAACCCTGCAACCTCATTGGTTGGGGCCAAAAAGGACCAAAGTGAGGTGGAAAGACTACACAATTGAATGGCTCATAGGCCATGGACTATATTATTTTTCTATGGGGAAAAAAAAATTATAGCTCTTCCTTCCAATCGACCTGGGTACTCCGAAAACGACGACCCCGACCAAGAGCCTGATGAGACTGCATTGTGGGCCATCCCACGTTGTGCTGTGACCTTGTGGGGCTGCAATACCCCAATACCCTTGGACCTCGAGCCATCTGGCGGTGCATGGTCTTCCGTATTCCGAATCTTGCTGAAACTTTGTGAGCATCCTGCTGGGCCTCCAGAGATGTGAATCGAGTCCGAAAAGTCCCCTCAGAGTGCTGGACCTTGCAAACGACGAATATCCAACCAG
Organism: Ambystoma mexicanum; assembly: GCF_040938575.1. Taxonomy (NCBI): domain Eukaryota; kingdom Metazoa; phylum Chordata; class Amphibia; order Caudata; family Ambystomatidae; genus Ambystoma; species Ambystoma mexicanum. The sequence continues at coordinate 1,213,561,683 of NC_090931.1, forward strand.
TGATATTCTGTCTTCTGTGCTCCTGAAAAGGCACCAAATCCACAGTCACATCCAGCCGCGAGGAAACTCTTGCCTGGAGCCTTTTCCTGTGATACCCGCTGCAAAGGTTCTTCCAAAGTCCTGTCTTCCGTCTTCTTGACAAAGGAATCCATCGACCAGGTTTTTTGTTGTAGATCCTGAAGTCTTCCTGCTGCAACTCCTCTTCTGTGCTGAGGTACTGCGTTGGCTGCGGTATTTTCCTTACCTTAGGCCTTTGTGATTTCTGTAAAGATTTGGGATGTTTTCTGTGATTGGGAGGCCACTCATCCAGTTCACCCTGGCCCATTGCGGAATCCTCCTAGGGTGTCTTGTCTGAAGTCCCTGGACCCTCAACTAACTTTAAAGTGAAATACATACTTGTTTGAACAGTCTTCCTCTGGAACTGTGACTCTGCTTGCAACTGTACCCCATCTGACCCTACCTACAGCTGGCACCTAGACCACTACGGTCCCTCTACTGCCTCTGAGTGAACTCGTGCTATAGAATAAGGGAAGAACTAGATAAAAAAAGGGTTTTGCCTTGAAAAGAATAGCAAGTGTGCAAAAGTTACTTACTTGTAAAAGAAGTTGGTTGGCAACTGTAACTCTGAGTGCACAGTTAAAAAAGTTCTTACTTACCTGATGTGTGTTGCACTATTCTAAAAAGTATATATAAGGTTAAGTTACTCACCTGTGAATTGGCCGTGCCTCTTCCCCAAAAGTAATGCTGTTGGCTGCACTTTACTATTCCTGTTAGGATAGATGAAACGGGTTATTTACCGGTAACTATTGTTCTCCAGCGGGGGCGTGGCCTGGCAGCCATGGAGTAGGCTGTGACTCCATCAGGCTCCGAGATCCGAGGATAGATCCGTCGTAGCGTGTGCTACCAGTTGATAAACTGCTACGTGAAACTGACACTATGGATGCATGAAGGTGACTGCTACAGAACGTGTCTACCCGCGAGCGAGCTATCCCAGCAGAACGGGAGATGTGCTACATTGTGTCAGGAGCGAACGCGGCTGGCTGATGTTAAGATGGCGGCCGCCTAAAGGAAGAACAAAGGGACCAGAAGAAGTGACTGGCGCGAACGTGAGGGACTGCTGGAGCTGCGAGCGTTCGTCTCGCGAAGTGGGCGTGCAGAGGCCAGGTAGTACTGGGCTGACAGTGGGTGCAAGAGAACACGGTGAGCGGCACCCCGAGGAAAGCGCAAGCCGTGCAACACGGAGCGGCGCTGGCAGAGAAGTGTGCTGCGGCCGGCTGCTATTCGGGGTCAGACTGCCACGGACCCGACCCCCTGTGGTAGCAGGGAGCTGCCGGGTCTTTCCCAGCGGCGGAGCCGGCAGCGCTTGCGCGCACGCAGTGCATGCGGCTGCTGGTAATAACGCCCGCTGGGCCAAACGGAATGAAAGGGGCCTGCTGCCCGCGGCTGCAAGTTGAGTAATGCCATTGCAAACGTATGGCATATAAAACAAGCACCTGATCTACATCAAAAGGCGGATGGCATTGAATATCATTAAGATGCCCCAAGTGCAACGTGCTGGGGGGCCTTGCACTGATGGATCCTGTGCCACCTCATTTCAGCAGATTGTGCAATATCAATGATGTAAGATGGGGGGACCCTGCACATCAAGGAGCTACTGATCTGAGGTAACTGGACTGTGACACTGCAGCTGAGGAGACTCAGCACTACTGTGGCTGTGGAAGGTGGCCCACACCCCTGCAAAAACTCGTGAGAAGTCAAGCAGGGCAACGAATAAACATTCACATTAAGGGACGTGATAGGAGGATCACGTGCCCCCCCTCCCCATTCTGGAGGTGGGCAGAAACAGGCTCTCCTTAAGTGGCGGATGGGAACACTGGTTGCCCCCCCCTCGAAGTGACACAAAGAGGAAGGGGTTTAGACATCCCTGCATAGGTGCCGCGGACAGTGGGGAGAGTGCAAATACACTGACCACACACTAGCGAATCGGATACCCAAGTAGGGCGAGGCGCAGGAGACGACAGAGGGAGCACCCGAAAGAGTGTAATCGGCAACAGGCTAGGAAAGTACGTGGGAGAGCACAACCCACATGAAATCGTAGGGCAGCGCATGCCACCATACATTGCGGCTAACTGAGGAAAAAGCGCCCGGGCCTGGACTGTGCTGGTGCCACTGAAAGTTGCGGGGAAACAGTACGGGCACGACGTGAGATCACTGGAGCAGGTCACGCAGTCAGGGGTGCAGCATGTCGGTTAAAGGCCTCAGAGCCAAAAGCAAACAACCCACAATGGAGGCCTTCGCCAAGACGCCGCAAACCCCTACTGCCCCGACACAGGGTGCAACGGCAGTCTCTGCAGACAGTACTCCAGGGGGAGAAAATCAGCAGGTCCTTGCAGCAATAACGGAGCCGAGGAATACATGGGGAACAGCAATGGCGGACCTACGGACGGCCCTCGAGAACAAGATTGACTCAGTGGGGATAGAAGTTACCCTGCTTTGGCAAGACGTTAGGGCGCTGGCGGAAAGAACAAGTGGATTGGAGAGTGCGGTGAAAGTCAATACAGAAGCCAGCACAAGTAATGCGAAGGAAGTCCACGTATTAAAGCAGCAGGTAGCTAACCTGGAGATCTGAGCAGAGGAGGCGGAGGGGAGAGCGAGACGGAACAACATCCGAGTGGTCGGCTTGCCGGAGGGGGAGGAGGGCCAGGATCCCACGGACAATGTGGAGAATATGATCCTGCAAGAGATAGGGGCGGACAAGCTCTCGCAAGGATTTACAGTTGAACGAGCACATAGGGCTCTGATGAGAAAACCACGGCCTGGGACCCCTCCTTGGGCGATAATCGCGAAGATATTAAACCATAGGGACAAAGAAAAAGTTCTGGAATACTTCCGAAAAGGTGGGACGATAGAAAGAGCATCTGCTAACATCACAGCGTATCCAGATTACACGATGTTGGTGCAAAGACAGAGGTACAGCTATGTGTCAGTCAAGAGGAGATTGCGCGAGGCTGGGATCAAGTATATGTTTCTGTACCCTGCGAGGCTAAAAGTTTTTCAAAAAAGTAAAGTGTTCTTCTTTGAGACCCCAGAGGAAACGGCGGCATGGCTTGACCTGCTGGGCTGCCCGGATCGAGATGAGGAACGGGATCACGCAAAGCAAGATAAGTGAAGGGGATGCAGTGAGGCCGATGGGCCGTTAAGCAGATGGGGGCCCGCTGAGTCATGTTTGAACATTTGTATTGTATTATGTCACTTGCGGACTTACAGATTCTGTTGGACTGGAATATAGATAACTAATTATGAGCTGACTGGGAAACACTAGATGGTGTAAATAGGAGTAGTAGAATGGAGGTGGCCCACCCCTCAGAAGTCAATAGTAAGACAGCCATTAGGCGGTTTGACCCTGCTGAGCCGCGAGTATGGGCTATTGCCAGAAAGGGCTAGATGCAGGGGTGCCTGAGATCCAGGGATGGAGCTGGGCAACAGTTGGGTGGGGTGTTGTTAGGAGGTGTTTGGGGGGAGGGCGGTTGGGAAGTTGAGGGGTTTGTTGTGTTTTTAGTGGGGAGTTTAAGTTGGGGTATGAGCCTACACAGACTATTTAAGAAATGGGGTCTGGACCAGACAAGCGAAGGGGGGAGTGGGTTTTTGACAGGCCATGGGGGATCTTAAAATAGTTACCTGGAACGTCAGGGGGCTCAATAGTTATTTGAAGAGGAACAAGGTTATGCTAGATCTACGTAGGCAAAAGATAGACATTGCTCTGCTGCAAGCGACGCATCTAACGCAAGATAAACTGGAGATGGTTGGGAAGAAATGGAGGGGGAATGTGGTGGGTTCGACATATTCGGCGTATGCCAGGGGTGCGATTATCTGGGAGGCGCCACAAGTCCCATTTCAGTTGCTACAGACGGTGGTGGGAGTGGATGGGAGAATAGTTATAATGAGAGGACTGGTGGAAAACAGGGAGATAAGTGTGGTGGATATGTATGCCCCGAACCAGAATACAGCAGCATATTTTAAAACATTAAGTAATCACCTCAGCATGTGTGCGGGGAGTGCAGTGATCTGGGGGGGGGGGGGACTTTAATTGTGTACTGAACCCTACATTGGACAGATCGGATGGGAAAATAGATAGACCTACCCCAGCTGCTAAAGCGCTGCAAACATTACTAAATGATTTTGGGTTTGAAGATATATGGAGAGCACAACACCCCCTTGAGAGGCATTATTCGCATTACTCTCCCCCGCAGCAATTACACACCAGGCTAGACTATGTTTTTGGTACACCTGACATAGTGGTTGAGACCACACATGTTGAATATAGAGCAAGAGTCCTCTCGGACCACTCGCCCCTGATCCTCAGATGGCAATATCGTCCCCCGAGGGCGAGCATACCGACATGGCGCCTTAGAGCGGAAGTGCTAAAGGACCCCCTTTTTAGGGAGGAGATTGTGAATTATTTTGAGACAAATACTGGCAGCGTGGACTCGGCGGGTACACTGTGGGAGGCCTTTAAGGTGGTGATGCGGGGAGTGGCTATATCAAAATCTAAAGGACTGCAGGGAGGGATCCTGGCAGACCTGCGGGCAACGGACAGTGAACTGGAAAGGGTACAGAAGGGGGGGAATAATACTGAAGAGGATGCCAAAAGGGAACTCCTGCTGCAGCAGAAATGCGCTGGGCACTGGGAGAGACTGTGTAACCTCAACTATAAAAAATATATAGAGAGACAGCATGCGGGAGAAGATAAGCCTGGAAGGATCTTGGCATGGCTATATAAGAGTGAAACCCCTAGAACCATGATCAGGACAATAAGAGAAGACGGGAGGGTGGTTGATACTCAAGAGGAGGTCAACCAGGAGTTTGTAGACTACTACGGGCAGTTATATGGAGATGATGGGGAGGATAACCGTGCAATGATTGTGGAAACGCTAGAGGACATAGGATTGCCCCAGATTAGTACAGAGGAGAGGGGGGAGCTGGATGAACCAATCACCCTGGAAGAGCTGGAGGAGGTGGTGAGACAGTTGCCCACTAATAGGACTCCGGGGGCTGACGGACTCCCAAGTGAATTTTATAAAACATTCGAGGGAGAGGTGCTTCCCCCGCTGCTGGAGATGTTGAACGAGGCATATGAGCGAGACAGGCTGCCTGAGTCACTTAGGGAGGCGGTCATAATACCACTACCCAAACCAAATAATCCAGGGCATAGCTGCGGTTCATATAGACCCCCATCGATGTTGAAAGAGGACCGCAAAATACTGACGGCTGTCTTGGCAAATAGATTGAGGAGAGTCATAGGCAAACTAATACATCCGGACCAGACAGGCTATGTCCCCAATAGAAACATAACCCACAACCTTAGGAGGCTCCACAGAGTCATTGAATACGGAAACGAAAATGAAGGAGAGCTAGCAATCGTGTCATTGGACGCAGTAAAGGCCTTTGATTCAGTGAAATGGCCATGGCTGCTGGCGGCAATGGCCGGCTATGGGATGGATCCGGGATATTTGCAGTGGGCCAAGATGCTATACAGTGAACCGCTGGCTAGAGTTAAAACTGGGGCAGTGATATCGGAGAGATGGCAACTTAGCAGGGGCACCAGACAAGGTTGCCCATGGTCCCCTATGCTGTATATATTGGCTCTGGAACCTTTGGCGATTTACCTGAGGCAGCAATACGATACGATAGGTATTGCTGTTGGGGGTGAACGACATCTGATATTTCTATACGCAGATGATGTGCTGCTGTATCTACGACATCCAGAGGAAAACCTCCAATATATACTGCAAATAATGGGAAGATATGCGGAGATGTCTGGGATAGCTGTGAACCGTCAGAAGTCTAGCATGTTTCCACTAGGTGGATATAAAGGGACCCCCTCAGAACAATTGCCGGTGCTACAGATACCATGGGCAGTAGACACGTTCCGCTACCTAGGGATAGACATATACCACACGGTGGCGGAAGAGCATAGGTTCAACACAGAGGTAGCTATTAGAAAAATCGAAAACTGCATGAGGTTCTGGGTAAAGCTGCCCTTAGCGATGATGGGGCTGGGGACAATGCTGAAGATGGTGGTTTTGCCTAGGCTTCTGCATTACTTTGGGAACATCCCGCATTGGATACCTAAGAAATGTTTCACTATACTGGACAGTATGAGCAGGGATTTCCTATGGCATGGCACACGGGACAGAGTAGCCCTCTGGAAACTTCAGAATTTCCATGAGAAGGGGGGCATTAAACTGCCCAATTATGAAGCCTACTATGTAGCGAGCCAACTGCAATATGTTGCTAAATGGCTCTCAGATGAAACGACTTCGGAATCCAGGCTGTTTGGACAAGATTGTGCCCCATTTTATTTGAAAGAAATAATGTGGCTGCCCAAGACAGAGATAGAAGGGCGTCCAAAGATGCTGGTACTTGGGTGGAGGATATGGCGTAGGGCGTGCCAGATGATGGAGAGCCCATACCCGTGTTCCCCGCAGGTGCCACTAGTTGCATTGACAGGGGAAGATAAACAACTGGGTATGATAATTAGAAGCCACTGGGAACCGGTTGGGTTAGCAACAATGGGTGATATGCGGCAAGAAGGAACCATCATAGATTTTGAAACGCTGGGGGAAGAAACTGGGTTACACACGGGTCAGAACATCATTTATCATAGAATGGGGCAGAGAATTAAGAAAACATGGCCTGAAACGGTACTGGCAGAAGGTCCTGATGCTATTATAGACACGATATATGATGTGGCGGAGGGGGGACATGAGACATCCAGAATATACGAGATGTTGATGTCTAAAGTTGGTAAGGAGATAGTACAACTGAGACTGGACTGGGAGGCGGAAGTGGGAACCCCGATGGATGACGGGTTGTGGGAAAGAGTCCAAGGGTATCACAAGAAGGTCTCGAGAAATGCGAGATTAAAACAGATACAATTGTATATTACACATAGGGCGTTTATGACACCCCAGAGGATATCAAGGTTTAAAAGCGTGGGATGGCAAGCATGCCCCAAATGTGACGAAGAGAATGCGGGCATGGTGCATACGTTTTGGTCATGCCCGGTCATTGAATGCTTCTGGAGCGAAGTGGCACAGAAGCTAGCTGGAAAGGGGGTTAAGATAGAGGTGGATACAGTGTGGGCCCGTTTGTTGGGGGGGTTCCCCAGACCAAGGGAACTTCAGTATGTGAACAAACTAAAAGACCTGGCATATGTGCAGAGTAGAATCGCTATGGGGTGGAAGACATGCCACAGGCCTCGATTAGAGGTGTGGTGGAGGGATTTGCAGAAATGGGCGGAGGCAGAAACCATGGTATGGCAGGAAGCGAGTAGTGCCGGGGTGGAAGAAGAAGCAGAAACCCTGATGGCCTGGAGATTATTAATAGCAGAGTTGTTTGGATCAATACAAGACCCAATGGAAACAGTAGAAGAGGAGACCCCACTATAGGATGTAGGAATAGAACGCAAGGAGTAGTAGGCACAGGTGGGAGGGAGGGATAAGGGGAGCAGTGTACATCATCAAACAAATATTGTGGAAATGTTGTAATTATGCTGCAAGTTTGGTTTGTATTGTTTGATTGTATAAACTAATAAAAATTGTTTAAAAAAAACTATTGTTCTCCAGCATGGGTCTGGCATGGATTCACATGCTCATGAATATTACCTGTCTTCAGGCCAGGAATCCTCGGTAAAAGAAAAGACAGTTTCAATTTCACTTACAAACTGTATTGCTCCTCTAAACCAATCAGTGTAATCTGGGTCATACTGCCCCGCCAATGACTGCCCTCTCCCTAGGCCCCTCGTCTGGCAGCCATCTTCAGATTTTGTAAGCACAGAAAGGGGCAGTATGGCCAAGAAGAGCTGCAGAGGGGAAGGTGGGAGGGTTTGCATGTGAATCCATGCAAGACCCATGCTGGAGAACAACAGTTACAGGTAAGTAAGCTATTCCTTCTCCAGCAGGGGTCTGGCATGGATTTGCATGCTCATGAATGACAAAGTTACTCACCGTAGTGACTACCTTACTCCTAGTCAATAGTCCCCTTTCCTCCATACTTGTGGGACATTCCATCCTTCGGGACAGGACCGGAGCACTTTTAAAGCTCCAACAAATTTACTTTTTTGTCCTTCTTTTATCTTTACACGGGGTGACTGCACGTGACCGTAGCCCCATCTTCCTGAGCTCTGCCCCACGCATCGCCCTTCAGTCCTTTTCTATCGCCAGGTCAGGACCATTTAGCAAAAATAGAGGATACTTATTAGAGGGGACGGCAGGTGGGCGTATGGAAGAAAGGTGACTATGGACTAGGAGTAAGGTAGTCACTACAGTGAGTAACTTTGTCATACTCCTACGTCCTGTACCCATTCCTCCATACTTGTGGGAGTTTCCCAAGCACTGACCATAGGAAATAAGGGTGGATGGAAAATCCCTTATTCGAACACATTCTTAAGAACTGTCTGGCCAAATTGGGCACCAGCCCGTGAGCTCAGGTCAAGACAATAATGTCTGCAAAAAGCCGATGGGGAAGCCCACGTAGCAGACTTGGCTATAGACTCCCAAGGGACGTATTTTTGTAAGGCAACAGAAACTGCTTTGCCACGGACCAGATGTGCATGAATGTCTTTTGGGGGCTGAAAGCCTTGAATCTTGTAGGCCTCGGAAATACATGAAGCTATCCAACGAGAGATGGAAGCTTTCGAGGCTGGTTTCCCTTTTGGGTCACCAAACGTAACAAAAAGTTGTGAAGAACTTCTAAGTTTGCGTGTTCTGTCATGGTAAAACTTCAGAGCACGTCTGACGTCCAGATTGTGTAAAACATTTCGGTATCGGAGAACGGGTTCGGGAAGAAGACCAGGTAGGACACTGACTGGTTAAAGTGGAATTCAGAAACCACTTTGGGAAGGAAAAAAGGATGAGTGCGAAGCACAATCGTATCATTGTGGAAAGTTAGGAACGGATGTTCGACAGAGAGAGCTTGAAGATCACTTATTCGTCTTTGTTAGGCAGAAACCTGTGCAGTTCCCTTGGGGACCACTGCAAAAGATTTAAGACTACAGGTATAGCAGTAAACCCACTTGGTAGCAGTCTGCACCACCCAGATTTACCTGGTAGCTGTGGCTGAGCAGTCAGACTTCCCTCAAGAAGAGTTAGGCAGTATGCAAAGTATACACAATATGTACCCAGGCACAATAGCACAAGCAAACACTGACCAGAGCTTGGTTTCAAAAGTATATAGTTATTTATTTATCAAACACACATAAGTTGAAATCACTCTAGCAAGATACAGTAAAAACACTTCAAACACAGTTATAATGAAAGCAGTTTCAACCCTTACTCCTATCTAGACAACTCTAGGTTAACACCACATAATTAAAACAGAGGTGAGCGCTTAACGTTAGATGACACTCTAGTAGGTTCAAGAAAGGGATAAAAAGAAACAGAAATGGGTTAAACACACCACTCTAAGGTCCAGAACACTTGCAATAGGCTCAAAGAAGCACAAAGTCACAGGTGAGCAAAAGTCACTAGGCAGGGCCCACTCTTAGAGTAGCCGGAGCGAAAATGTGCCCAAGATCACACTGTTATTAGGGATTCAAAGTCTTGCAAAGAGTTAGAAAGAGTTTAGAGTGGCTTAGAAAGTTTAGCCAGGGTGGTCCAGGCACTCCCAGGTTCGAAAGCCGGGGGCTAAATCTACCCCGTACAGTCGGTGGCAAGGGAAGCCAGGCGGAACACGGTACCTTAAGCGGAAAGGATCCTCCAGCGGTGGCAGTTGTTCCAGGCAGTGGCAGCAAGGCTCGACGTCGGTCAGGGGAGAAGAAGTTCTCGCTGAAGAGCAGAAGAAGAGGGTCGTTGCACTGCCCGGGAAGAAACCAGCCGCGGAGTCCTCCGGTTAAAGGGTTGTACCGACTTTCGTGGTTGGGGTAAAAGTGGTGGGTTTCCGGTTGCCGGGGTGCTTGGCACTGGCAAGGCGGCCACGAGATACCTCGAGAAGCGGAAAGAAGGTGAAAACTGGTTGTCCCCACCAGTCAAGGGAAGGAGCCACTCCGTTAAGAGTTCTCCTCGGTCGTCGGGAAAAGTGGTGAGACGGTTCAGCAGGGCTCCACCGGGTGGTGTCGTCGAAGCAGGTCGGCTCAGCTCTTCCCTCGTCGGATTCTTGGTCTTGTGGCGACTTCTCAAGTTCCAGTCCCCAAAGCCCTGCTTTTATGCAGCAAACCCCCATTCACCCAGCCTAGCTGTCACTCAAACATGCTAAGTGGTGAGCCGGCCGGCTCACCACTTGGGCCAATCAGGACGGAGTGCGACTTGAGTTACCAAGGTAACTCAGTCCAGGGTGCCTAAATCCCCCTCCACCCCTCCTAAGTACCCCAGACTGAGTGGCACCACTTTGGAGGGCTTCTGTGGAGAAGCCCGCCAAAAGTGGAACAAAGGGCTCCACTTTGGGTCAGAGTTACAGAGGCGAACGCCAACGCCATTTTAGAATCAAGTTTTGGCAAAAAGTCCCAACCGGAGTTATAATAATAAATATATAAACCGGCGGTATGTTTAAGGCTACCGTAAATAAATAATTAAATGTGTTAGCCTAAAACAATGGGAAATCCCATAGGGAAATATTCGCGGTCGAATATAAAAAGTAGTTTCCACTGCCACCAGCCAAAACTCGATCAGGGGGGACGGAGACGTGCCCCCTCGACTAACAGACCCTGGGGCAATCGAATTGCCCCAGCCAGTACGTCCACAATATGATGGTTTGTACTGGTTCTGTTCAGGATTCAAGACTAGCAAAGTCTTTGGTGACTTTACATGCCCTGGGAGACAGTAGTCAGTCCCAGGGTATGGAGTCTATGTTGGGGAGTCCCTAGGACACCCCTGGGTCACGGCACAGAGGGTGCTGTGTAACCCACATCACAAAAATACATGAGGCCCTATGGAGTAAAAGACCCCATAGCCCATTCAACACAAGGTTTAACCAAGAAAACACACTTCAACATGTCCAAGAGTGAGGGTAAAAGAGTCTCACTCTTGGCAGGAGAAAAAAAGAAACCCCAGAAATCCAGCAAAGCTGCTGGGGGACTCACTAGGTAGGGAAATTCAGCCTAAACAGAGAATTCTCCCTAACAGTCTTGCAGATGTTACCGCAATCAAAAAAGCCACCTTCCAAGAAAGGTACTTGAGCTCCGCAGTGGCCATAGGTTCAAAAGGCTTATGACATGAAGAGGCGAGGACCACATTCAGATCCCATTTGGGATGAGGAGCCCGAACCGGTAGAAAAAGATGAAGACCTGCAAAGCGTCTCTGAATGATAAGACATGGATACAAGGTCAGATACAAAAGACAAGGAACAAGTTACTTACCTGTAACTGTTGTTCTCCAGCATGGGTCTGGCATGGATTCACATGCTCATGAATATTCCCCGTCGTCAGGCCGGGAATCCTTGGTAAAGAAAAAATCAGAATCAGTTTTGTTTCTGATCTGTCTTTCTTAGTAGTAACCAATCACTGATGTCTGGGTCATACTGCACACAGCCAATGACTGCCCTCTCCCTAAGCCCCTCCCCTGGCAGCCATCCTCCGATTTGGTAGCACGTAAAGTGGCAGTAAGACCAAGTGAAGAGCCGCAGAGGGGAAGGAGGGAGGGATCGCATGTGAATCCATGCCAGACCCATGATGGAGAACAACAGTTACAGGCAAGTAACTTGTTCCTTCTCCAGCATGGGGTCTGGCATGGATTCACATACTCATGAATACAAGAATACATAGCAGTACACACATGCACAACCACGGGAGGTGGCAAAAGGCTCAACATTAAGCATTACATAAACACAACATTAAGCAACTCTTACCTCCTCACCAGGCCCACCTTCAGGCGAACAGGTTGCGCAGCACTGCTTGGCTGACCCTGGAGTCCCGATCGACGCAGAAGAATCTCGTGAAGGTGTGAGTCGACCTCCACGTAGCAGCCCTGCAGATGTCGAGCAGGGGCACACCAGACGGGAGCACCGTAGTAGCAGCGATCGCTCTGGTCGAATGGGCTCTCGGACGGCCGGGCAACGGTCGGTTTGCCAACCGATGACAGTGCATGATGCAGCCGGAGAGCCCTCTGGAATAGGAAGCCTTCGAGAGAGCCTTCCCTTGGTTCACAGGTCCAAAGTTCACAAATAGCTGTGATGTCTTCCCAAAACTCTTCATGCGGTCCACGTAGAACTTCAGCGCTCTAGCCACATCCAGCGAGTGCAAAGTCCTCTCGGCTGGCGACGGAAAGAAAACAGGTAACACCAAGGGCACGTTAAGGTGGAAGTCCGACGGCACCTTGGGCATAAAGGAGGGGTGCGTCCTCAGCACCACCCTCGTGTCGTGAAAAGTCAAGCATGGAGGCTTGCAGGATAGGGCCTGGATCTCTCCCACTCGTCGTGCGGAGGTGATGGCCACAAGAAACGCAGTCTTCCACAACAGGAACTTCAATGGTGCCGAATGCAGGGGCTCGAATGGCGCCCCCATGAGCCTGGTCAGCACCACGTTGAGCTCCCACGCCGGGGCAGGAGCCTTCACCGGCGGGAATGATCGGAACAATCCCTTCATAATATCCTTCACCAGGCGATGGGACCACAAGGACGCCCATCCTGTGGTTCTGGTGTATCGGGAGATTGCAGCCAGATGTATCTTGATGGAGGCGTGAGCCAGTCCAGCCTTGGCCAGCGACAGTAGGTACGGCAGCACTTGAGGGGCCGTAATCCATAGAGGGTTAATCTTCTGTGCAAGGCACCAGACAGAGAACCTCTTCCACTTATGTCCGTAGCACTCGAGAGTTGAGGACGCCCTGGCATTTGCAAGAACCTCTCTGCAGTCAGCCGGGATATCGTACCCTCCAAACTCTAGTGCTGCAGGAGCCAGGCCTGCAAGTTCAGCGACTCTGGGTCGTGATAAAGTATGGCGCCTCCTTCTCTGGAGAGAAGATCCGCGTCCGTCGGCAGCTTGACTGGTGGGGACGCTGACAAGTCCAGAAGGTCCGGTAACCAGATCTGCCTCGGCCACGCCGGTGCGATGAGGATCATCCTGCACCGGGACCTTTTGAGCTGGTTGACGAGTCGGAGCAGCAACGGCAACGGAGAGGGAACGCATATAGGAAAAGGCTGTCCCAAGGGAACGAGAAAGCATCGCCCATGCTCCTCGGCTGGGGAAACCTGCTGGCAAACCTCTGGCACTTTGAGTTCGTCGCCAACAGTTCGATCTGCGGTTTTCCCCATCGTCGGAAGAGTCGATCCATTTGATCCTGACGTAGTTCCCACTCGTGGCAGGAGCGCAGCTCCCTGCTGAGTGAGTCAGCGATGGTGTTTATCCCTGCCAGATGAAAGGGCACCAGAAACATCCCTTGGGCGACGGCCCAATGCCACAGATCCTGGGCTTCCTTGGTGAGGGCTGGGGATCTGGTTCCTCCCTGCTTCTGGATGTAGAACATCGTGGTGGTGTTGTCGGTGAAGATTCTCACCCCCTTTGCGGGACGGGAGAAAGGACCTGAGGGCCCAGAACACTGCACGGAGCTCCAGGATGTTCATGTGGAGCGGCTTCTCCTCCGGGAGCCAAAGGCCTCTCGTGTGAAGTTCTCCGGTGTACGCTCCCCACCCTTCCCGGGAGGCATCCGTCGTCACAGTTATCTGGTGAGATGGGGTCTGAAAGTCTGTGCCCGCCGTCAGATGAGCGCGGGTGCCCCACCACCGGATCGCTCGTCGGAAGGTCTCGTTGAGCGGGATCCTGTCCTCTAAGCTGCCCGTCGCTTGGATCCAGCGGGCGTCGAGGAACTCTTGCAGAGGGCGCCTCCGAAGCCTGCACAGGCGCACGAGATATATGCAGGAGGACATCATCCCGAGGAGGGACTTGATGGACCTCACCCTTGCCATGTCCGTGGCCAGCAGACGCTGCACCTTGCCCAGGATGGCCTTCGTCCTTTCCTCCGACGGCGAGGCCAGACGCGCCACTGTGTCGAGCTTGGCTCCCAGTAACAGTGCGACTTGCGATGAGACCAGGTGGGATTTGGGAAAGTTGATGGAGAATCCCAGGTCCGTGAGCAGCTTGACGGCCTTTGCTGTGTGTTCTACGGCGAGCTCCCTTGTCCTCGCTCGGATGAGCCAGTCGTCCAGGTAGGGGTAGACGTGGATCCCCTGCAGGCGCAGCCGCGCCGCCACCGGTGCGAGGCACTTGGTGAACACCCTGGGTGCCGACTTCAATCCGAACGGAAGGGCCTTGAACTGGTAGTGCCGTCCTTGGACCACGAACCTGAGGAACTTTCGGTGTCCTTTTAGAATGGGGATGTGGAAGTACGCATCCTCCAAATCCAACGACGACAGGAAATCGCCCTCCTCCAGCTGTCCCAGCACGTGCTGGAGGGTGACCATCCGGAACTTCTGTGCCTTGATGTACTTGTTCAGTCGTCGCAGGTCCAGGATGGGGCGCCATCCTCCTGTCTTCTTTTTCACGAGGAAGTACCTTGAGTATACTCTGGAGCCCCGGAGCCTCTTCGGGACTAGCTCGATGGCACCTTTTTTTGAGCAGCGCCCTTACCTCCAATAGCAGTTGAGGGACGCGATTTTCCTTCCTGGCCACAGGTGGAATGCGGGGGCACTTTTTTAGAAATTTCGAGGGCGTGCCCCTGGGACAGGGCGTCCAGCACCCAACGGTCGGTGGAGATGGCCTCCCACCGGGGTGCTTCGGTGGGGGCCCGACACCACGGTCGGTTCAATCTTGCTTGGAGGATGCCTTGCCGCCTTGCCGCCTTGGCCTCCCTGGTGACGACAGCGGGGTCCACCCGACTTGCCTCGTCCTCTATAGGCTTCCTGCGACGAGGAGCGGGCCGCTTGGTGGTACGTAGAGGAGCCACCGCTGAATCCCTCGGAGGCACCCTGCTTTCCTCTGGTGCTCCGAAAGGCTGGCCTTCGTTGCCGGAGAAAGCCTAGGGCCTTAGCTGTCTCCGTGTCAGCCTTGATGGCTTGGAGGGACTCATCCACTGTTTTCCCAAACAGATTTTCCCGGGAGGATAGCTCAGCGGCAGCGTGCGTGTCTTGGAAGCAAGACGACACAAAGCAACAACAGGTTCGATCCCCGGGTCCGCGCTTAGAAACCTCTGGGTGTTTAAGCGCGTTATAAATACGTAACTAAGACAAAAAAAAAAAAAAAAACACAATTACGCAACTAAGAAAAACAAACAATTCCTGTAACAGCGCCTCGATGCCTGCGGGCTGTGTGAGCGCTTTATAAATGTTAAATAAATAAATAAAGATTGTTCCCGTCGAACGGCATGTCCAAAACCTTGGCTTGTACGTCCTGGCAGAAATCTGTCGCCTACAGCCACCCTCGTCGTCTAAGGCAAACGCTGTTGCCTAGCTGGCGGAAACCGGTGTCGGCAATGTCTGTTGCCACTGTAATGGCGTGGTCTGACGCCACTTCGCCTTCTTGCAAGATCTCCAGGGCCTTGGCCCTCTTGTCGTCCGGTAGGAAGTCCAACAGGGGGCGATCTTGTACCATAACTCCCTGTCGTAGTGGGCCACGATTGCGAGGGCGTTGGCTGCCTTAATCGTTGTTGCCGCCGACGAGACAACTCGTCGTCCCATTGCCACCAGCTTCTTTCCTTTGCTGTCTGGCGGGGAAGTTGACGTTGAGGCCGATGCCCCCCCCCCCGCTTTCTTCTTGGCCGCCGCTGAGACGACTGAGTCAGGGGTCGGTTGTGCCCTTAGACACAAAGGGGCCACGTCGGGGACCCGGTACTTCTTCTCGTACCGATCCCTCTTAGCAGGTGTCGTAGACGGATTCTTGAGAAGGGTGAGGCCCTCGTCCCAGATGTCATCCAGCAGAGGCACGGCAAGGACTGTTTTCCTCTTGGCCTTGCGCCGTTGGTAAAGGAAACCTTCCTTCTTCTCTTCGGGGCAGAGCTGAAAAAGCCAAGATGCCCTGGCAATCATTGCATGGAAAGATCCGATCTCGTTGGGCAGGGAGGCCCGGGCTGGGGGCGATGGGAGCTCCGTCCCATCGTCACCACCGTCGGTACCCGTTGTGGCCGTGTCCGTTCCCATGTCATCCCCAGGGACGGGGGACGTGGGCAAAGGTTGCGTAGGCCGCGAGGGCTGAAAAGGCGGTGCTGGATGGATCAGTCTTCTCTTGTTCGGGGGGCTTCCTGCCGGGCCTGGCTCTGGCTCCTCCGTCGCGCCTGGTTCCGGTTCCTCCGTCAGTGGTAAGGGCAATCTTGTCCTTATCTCCAAACATAACGATTGTATTGCCAACAAAATGGCCGCCGAGTTGTCCTGCAGCTCCGGAAGCGACGGGTGACTAGGACCCTCGCTGGTGCCGCCATCGCTCTCGTTGTCACCTTCGTCGGTATCCCTCCCGTCGGAACGGGCCTCTTCGACGCCCTCGTCGAGGCCCTCTAAGACTTCTACCAGCTCCTCCTCGGATGCTGTGTCCGTGTCCACAATGGCCACCGGTCCCCCCCTCTTTTTCTGACGGGGTCTTCACAGGGGTCTTTTCGATGGGTCTGAAAGAGGCTTCCCTCCGCAGAGGCAGGGAGACTCTGGGCCCCGAAGTCGGTCCACTGGTGTAGCCTTCAAAGGCTGTGCCAGGGCCGCCGCGACTTCCTCGATATCGGGTGAATCAAGGCCTTTGCCACCTTATGCGGGCCTGTGGCCTTCACCTTGGGGAGAGGGTCACCGCCTCGCTCCCCCTCGGACGGATCCTTCCAGCTCGACCGGGGCCTCTCCAGAAGCTTTGCCGGGTTCTCGGCCTTCCTCTTCCCTGAGCCAGAGCGTTGGCTCGTGGTTGATGGCGCTGGGGAGGATGCGCCCTGCCCAGCCTGGCAGCCGAGGAGCCCGACCGTTCGGTACTCCCGGTGCACGCGGACTCCCGGTGGTTTGCCTTCTGTTGGGCCCCCGTCGCCGGGGCGCCCTCACAGGACTTAGAAGACCGCTCGGACTTCTTCTTCTCACCTGACGGGATCTTTCCTTCCAGCCAGTTGGAGAGACGAAGGTGTCGGTCCCTGATGGTCCGTTCCGACATGTTCCCACAAAACGCACAGTCCTCCTCCATGTGCGTTTTGTCCTCATGAAGGCAGTAGACACATTTCGAGTGCTCGTCCTCCTTGAACACATTCTGCAGCTGGCATCCAGGGCAAACCCTGAACAGCTTTCCGGCGTCGAGCTTCCTTTCTCCTGGGCCATGTTTGGGTAGGCCGCAGAAACTCCTGGACTCCTCCAAGAAGCGTAACTCGACGAAATATTCACCCTTGAGGGGCGTAGAAAAATCCGACACGGATTCTGTTAATCGGATGTAGAGACGGTGAAGCTTGAGGCTCCAGTTGACCGAAAAATTAGAAATTCTCTTTGAAAAAGCGTGAAAACGCAGCAAAAGCTCGAGAGCTAAACACGAGGACTCCCAACACTTGAGCGTGCGGTAAAAATCTGAGGATGGCTGCCAGGGGAGGACTTCTGGAGAGGGCAGTCATTGGCTGTGGGCAGTTTGACCCAGAGATCAGCGATTGGTTACTACTAAGAAAGACAGATCAGAAACAAAACTGATACTGATTTTTTCTATACCGAGGATTCCCGGCCTGATGACAGGGAATATTCATGCCAGACCCCATGCTGGAGAAGACAGTTAATAGAAGCCTGTCTGGGATCAAGTTCTTTGACTAGACATCAATGACAAAATCGGAGCCACTTGCTCCTGTATTGAGCTCTCGTAGAGGGCTTACGTGCCACTTGAATTATATGCATGTTATCCTCAGAGAGGTTGAACTACGCTAATGATCGGCACTCGGGCACGAGGCCGCCAAGTTGAAGGATTGTGGGGATGGCTGCCACAACTGATGATGGCTCTGGTGAAGGTGGTCAGGAATCTGCGGCAACCTGATCGGGGAGCACACAGACAGTTGCTGCAGTTCCGAAAACCAGAACCTAGCTGGCCACCAAGGAGCTATGAAGAGGAGAGTGCAGTTGGAAGCACTCCTGAGTTTCCAGAGGGACAGATGAATCAGCGGCAAAGGAGGAAAAGCGTAAGCGTTCATGTTGTCCCACGGAATCTCAAGGGTGACCCCAAGGAAGACACTCTGAGCCCATCCCTGGAAACATAAAAGAGGACGTTTCCAGTTCGATGAGGTCGCAAAGAGTTAAAACCGCTGGAGAAACCCATTGCTGGAAGATCTTGGTGAGAACATCAGTGTTTATCTGCCACTCATAACTCGTTGCAGATTGGCAGCTGGGGGAGTCTGCAACCACACTGATGTGACCTGGAATGTGCACAGCTTGAAGCCAGACATTGTGTTGTATAGCCCAATTCCAAATATGGATAGTAAGATCCACCAGAGGAGGAGACTTGGTAGAACATCGCTATGGAATTGTCAGTGCAAATTCGAACTACACTGTTGGTGATAGAGGTTTGAAAAGCCTTGAGAGCCAGAAAAACTGCCAGGAGCTCTAGGTAACTGATATGGAACCGCCGGTCCTGACGCCTCCACAAATCGTACACCTCGAGGTGGCACAGTGTCGCTCCCCACCGCAGAAGGGAGGAGTCTATAGCAACCGTTGCTTGTGGGCAGGGCACCTGGAAGGAGGTCTCCACTGAAAGACTGCAGGCGGACGACCACCATTGAAGATCCGCCGTCATGCAGGATGGGACTGTAATCATCTTGGAGTCCGGATCTGTGGCCTGGGACCAGCAGCTCCCAATAGCAAGCGGAGTGTGTCATGATTCGCCGTTTCCGCCCCTTTTGTACTTCATGGTCCATCATGCACCGCAACGTCGTAACTGCTATCCTACCAACATGGCCGACACCAGAAAAACGCTGCTGTCTAGTGTTTACGCAAGACTTGTTGCTTCTTCCTAAAAAACAGACACGCCCCCGTGGCTCTGCGCGTCTCAACGCTAACCTTCCGAGTACCCGGCAAGTGCGTTCCTAACTTCCCTTCTTCCGTGCTACTCCTCCGATAGTTATTGGTCCCAAATTCCTTCCTGGTGGGCTTATTTTGCTCCTGGCACTCCCGCCTGAGGGTCCGCTCGTTCCTCTCCCTCCCCGGGGCTTCGGTCCAGTCCTTCTGTGCTCGCATACTGCTTGCTGCACTCCGCGAGCATCGCCAATCCTCCCTGGTTCCTAGATCCATCCCGGGCATTGACCGTTACTCACCTTACCTTCCTGGAATACTGAACATTTACCTTAGCTCCGAGGCTGGTGTCCGGTCTACACACTGGAGGCAGAGGATACCCGACCATACCTGTATAAGTCCTGAACGTCCAGAAACAAGGAAAGACCTCCAAGAAGGAAGACAACACAGGACAAACAGGTGAGACGAGGGGCAGAGTGTGACAGTGTGCGCCTTATCTTCAGTCGTGCAAGAGGTAGAGCTAACACGCAAGAGGCCATGAGGCCCAGGAGTGTCTGGAACCACCATGCCGACATGTGGGAGGACTGCAGGAAGAGCTGGCACGTGGATGAAAGGTCCGCAATCCTGTCCTCCGTCAGGAACACTCTGGTACTGACGGTATCCCAGCGAAAACCCAGAAAGATCAGGTCTTGAGCAACCGTCATCCACGATTCCCGCCAGTTCACCAACAGCCCAAGATGGAACAGGAGCTGAAGGAGTGACTGAAGATTGGCCGTAGCGACCTGTTGGCAAGGACTGCACAGGAGCCAATCGTTCAAGTAAGCATATACATAACTCCCTGCAGTCTGAGGAATGCTGCGATCACCACCATCATCTTCGTGAAGACACGCAGTTCCGAGCTGAGACCAAACGGAAGCACATGATACTGGACGTGTTTTGTTCCCACAGAGAACTCCAGATATTTTCAATGCGGGTTCCAAATCAGAATATGCATGTAGGCATCCTGAAGGTCTACCACGCTGAGCCAGTCGCCCTTCTGGAGAGAGGACTTTATCTGGCAGGGCGCAATCATCTTGAATTTCCCTGGGGTAGAAAGAGATTGGACTTGGAGTTGTCGAGGGTAGTGTGCAGGCCAGCAGGCCAACAAGGGAACAGATTCCACTGCTCTGAGGTCTAGAAGTTTCTGTACCTCGGCTCTGAGGGAGGGCGACCCAGTCTGATGGAGGAGGGTTAGAGGGTGGGGCAGGGGAAGTGGCAAGAGGAAGCCAGCCCGGATGATGGACAAAACCCATCGGTCTTCTGTGATGGTCTGCCACGCCTCCAAATGAGACAAAATTCATCCTCCCACCAGGGTCTCGTGTGACCGATGAAAAACATTTAGATGGTTAATCAGCAGGGAGACCACCCGTTGCTGAAGAGGAGGCTGTTGACCGAGAGAAAACCCAGCCACCTTGCCTGTGCCGTTAACGGGAGGGCCACCAGCGGGAGCCTCTGCCTGGCGGTCCTGAAAGCCTCTGAAACCAGAGAAGGACCTCTTTTGAGACCCCGACCTCTGAGTATAAGGTGCCTTTGCTGGGTTTTTGGAAGGACTGACAATGGCTTGGCAGTTTGGTTGCCTTGGTTTTTGTGAGTTCCTCATCAGTGGAGGAGTGGAACAGTTCCTTACCTGTTAGGGAGAATTCTCTGTAAAGGCTAATTTCCCAAACCTAGCGAGTCCCCCAGCAGCTTTGCTGGATTTTTGGGGTTTATTTTTTTCTCCTGCTAAGAGTGAGACTCTTTTTCTCCCACTCTTAGACATGATTTGAGGTGTTCCTTTGACTTTGTATGTGTTTTATGGGCTATGAGGTCCTTTACCCCATAGGGCTTCATGTGTTTTTGGTATGTGGGTTACACAGCACCCTCCGTGCCGTAACCCAAGGGTGTCGTAGCGACCCCCAAACATAGACTCCATACCCTGAGACTAACTATTGTCCCCCAGGGCATGTAAAGTCACCATTGGCTTTACTAGTCTCAAATTGTGAACAGAACCAGTACAAACCATCCTATTGTGGACGTACTGGTCGGGGCAATTCGATTGCCCCGGGGTCTGTTGTTCGAGGGGGCACTGTCCAGTCTCCCCTGACCGAGTTTTGGCTGGTGGCAGTGGATACTACTTTTTATATTCAACCGCGAATATATTCCTATGGGATTTTCCCATTGTTCGAGGCTACCACTTTTTAATATAGCCTCGAACATGCCGCCGGTTTATTAAATTAATATTAATTCACTGGTTGGTAATTTTTGCCAAAAATTGGTTCCAAAATGGTCTTTGTGTTCGCTTCTGTGACTCCAACCCAAGTCGAGCCCTTTGTTCCACTTTTTGGCGGGCTTCTCCATAGAAGCCTCCAAAAGTGGTGCCACTCTGTCTGGGTACCACAGGGGGTGTGGGAGGGGGTTTAGGCACCCTGGACTGAGTTGCCTCGGCAACTCAAGTCGCACTCTTGTGTGATTGGCCCAAGTGGTGAGCCGCCCGGCTCACCACTTAGCATGTTTGATTGACAGCTAGGCTGAATGAATGGGGGTTTTCTGCATAAAAGCAGGGCTTTGGGGACTGGAACTTCAGAAGTCGCCACAGGACCTAAAGAATCCGAGGAGGGAGAAGCCGAGCCGACCTGCAACGACGACACCACCGGTGGAGCCCTGCGGAACCGTCTCACCAATTTTCCCGACGACAGAGGAGATCTCCAGCCCGGAGAGTCTTCTTCCTTTGACTGGTGGGGATAACCAATTTTGCCCGTCTTTTCGCCTTCCTGGACCATCTCGTGGCTGCCTTGCCCGTGCCAAGCACCGCGGCAACCGGAATACCACAGATCACCACTACTGCGAAGAACAGGGTGGTACCTTGTAACCGGGAAACTCTGAGGCTGATTTCTTCCCTGGCAGCGCAAAGACCTTCAGCTTTCCTCCACGTCGAGACCTCCTCTTCCTCTGGACGAAACACCGAGGAACACCCGCTGCCAGGAACAACTGCCCCCGCTGGAACGTTCTTCCCACTTTCAGGTACTGTGTCCTGCCTGGCTTCCCTTGCGACAGATCGTTCGGGGTGACAGTAAATTCTCGACTTTCTAACCTGGGCTATCCTGGGACCTGTTAACTAAATTTTCCTGACTTGATTTCAATCTTTTGCGAACTTTCTACAAAGACTCTTTGGGCATAACCCCACTGTGTGATCCTGGACATTTCGCTTGCTCTCTCTAAGAGTGGGCCTGGCATTTGAACTTCCTTGTTCCCCAGTAGACTTTGCCTCACCTGCCTCACTGTGGTTCTTTGAAAAGTATTGAAATTTGTGTGCTTTCATAACTCTGCCTTTTTCCCTCCCTTTTTAACAACTTATTAGAGTGCCATCTTATGTTAAGCGCTCACCTCTGTCTGTAAATAAGTGGTGTTTCTCATTAAGACTTGTCTAATAAGTAATTAGGGTTGTACATATATAATAGTGACTGTGAGTTGAATTTAGTTATCTCTCTTTATGCTAGTGTAATTTACAAGTGTGTAAATAAATAACTATATACTTTTACACCAAGGCTCTGGTCAGTGTTTGTTTGTGCTACTGTGTCTCTGTACCTATTGTGCATACTCTGTATACTGCCTAACTCTTCTTGAGAGAAGTCTGACTGCTCAGCCACAGCTACCATGTAAATCTGGGTGGTACAGACTGCTACCAATTGGGTTTACTGCCAACCACCTGTAGTCCTAAGTCTTTTGCAGTGGTCCCTAAGGGAACTGCACAGGTTTCTGCCTAACATTACCCTCGAAGGGGAGATCAAGCACCTTGTCCTGAACTTCCTTTGAAAACTTTGTAGCATGCAGCCAGGCTTGGCGGGAGATGTCTACTCCGACCATAAGGCCTCGAGCGGAGGTGTCTGCATGATGGGCCACGGCCTCCAGTAGGACCTGCGCCAGAACTCTGGCATCGGATAAACCGCCCTTAAAGTCTTCGAGCCTATGAGGAGGAATACATTTATGAAACTCGGCAAGCTCCTTCCACAGCTTGACCTTAGCAGCCACCAGGATAAGCTCGGTATTAGCCTGATGGAGCTGAAGAGCTGAATTGGAAAATACCTTTTTCCCCAATGGCGTCAAGAAGCGTGTCCTCCTTGGAAATGATCTGAGATGGTGCAGTGGAGGATGGAGAGGCCGGCTTCGACTGGAGCATAGCTGCTGCCACCACTGCCGATGTGGAGAGTGGACATGCAGACAAGGATATATGTCTTCAGACGCGTTTAGCTTGTAGCGAGCGTCGATTTGCTGGTTTAGGTGTTGTACGGAATGAAGCTTTTCCCAGACCATGCAGGCTTCGGCCAGGACATCCTTTTGAAGGAACATGCCAGTACACTCCTGTGTCCACTGAGTGAAGGCTCCAGAAAGTACACCTGCTTGAGGAGCCATAGGCTCAGGCATTGAGAAGTTTAGCAATGCCATCATATCCACAACCCGGTTGTGAAAGGCTCTAATAGAGCGGGGTGGGCTGTCGCTGTCCTGGTCCACCCGATTCTCATCCAGTGAGGCGGGAGCAGAAACCTGATCCGTTGCATGTGGCGCTTCAGGCAGGAGGGCAGGGTTGACTGTGCAACGGGATGCTTTTCCACAGGAGAAAGTGGAGGCAGTGGAGGAGGAGGCCTCACTGGGAGTGGTGGAGGAGGTGGCAATACCGCGCCCTGCAGAAGGATTGCCGGAGCAGGGGCCGGT
The DNA here is from genome assembly GCF_040938575.1 of Ambystoma mexicanum. Lineage (NCBI taxonomy): Eukaryota > Metazoa > Chordata > Amphibia > Caudata > Ambystomatidae > Ambystoma > Ambystoma mexicanum. The sequence goes on from NC_090931.1 coordinate 1,213,585,266, forward strand.
TCGGGTGGCTTAGGATAGATTTCCTTAAATAAATCCTTAAAGTACGCCTTCATGGGATCAGAATGCATAAGCGTCTGAAACTTGCCAAAAACGCATCCTCAGAAGCCAGTCTAGGCGCTGGAGTGGGTAGGGCCGCTCGGAAGGGGCATACCCACAGGATCGCAAAGAGGATGGTTGACAGAATGGTCCTCCACCAACTGGATCCACATAAACCAAAGGAGCGAACGTAGGAGGGAGTGAGACTGTTTGCGGCAGCGGAGTCCGAGCATGCCAATCCATTGGAGGGCGGAACAGGTTCTTGTTATCCACAAAACGTGGAAAAGGCTGCTCTGCCCCAAAAACAGGCCCCTCAATACCAGCCGTTGTGAACATTGGTGTGAGAGGTAGACAAAATGGCCACCGTGGACCGCAGGGGTTGGACCGCCATTTTGTTAATGCCTGCGCCACAGGTGTCAGTGAGGCTGTGGTCACCACAGGGGACTTATGTTACATTTTAGTCTTGTGACAAAGAACCTCGGCAGAGCCGGTGCTAGCAGATATAGAGTGTTTCTGCTACCCCTTAGAGACTGCTGGTTAATTAGCCCCCAGTGAGGGAACCTCGGCGGAGCCGGTACCCGAACACCTATGGTGTTTAACCGGCTTCTTTGCCCCCCCCCCACAGCAGGATCGGTTCGACCGCAGGCCAGCCGGAGTGTGGGAAGGCTTAGAGTCACCTCCTGAAGCCAGAGCCCTCGAAGGGGGCCCCTCAATCTTGCTGGTCTTAGATATAGCCCCAAGACGGGGAACCTAAGGGGTAACCCCGGTACGTTTAGTCACCTTAACAGGAACCTCCAGCCAAGACTCGGTAAACTTAGTTCCAGATGTGGAAACCTCGGGAATGATCACAGTGACAAAAACCCCAGAAGTACTGAGCTTAACCGTAGCCCCCAAAAGGGGAACCTAAGATGAAGATCCAGTCTTGGCAGCCCCTTTGCAGGGGATCTCAGAGGAAACTCTGGAGCGTCAGTTAGATCCCTTTCGAGACACCTCATGGAGATCCCTGGTAGCAGAGCCACTTGAGCCCCTCCCGGACCTACAAGACCGCCGGAAGGGGTCCCCCGTCCGGGGGACCCTAAAAAGGAACAAACTTACCAGCCGTTTCCTTTTTTCTTCAATGAACTGCTGTAAATGTGGTGGAGGAACTCGCTGAACACCTCCTCCCACCTGACAAGCCGACGCTGGAGTGCCCAGAGAGGGAGTCGCAGTAGAAGCACGAGTCCCACCCGTGGTTCCCAGGCCTAATCACTCCAAGCAAAGAGAGTGGAGATCCGCCCTCGCGAAACGACATTTGCACGATGAACACGACACAAATCCCAGAAGCTCCGGCATATACGGAAGAAAGAAGACTGTGGAACCGCAGCAGGAAAATGAAGGACAAGGGAACAAAAAGAAAAATATCCCCTAAGATTCAAGTGAGTCCCACCATGACAGCGCAAAAAAAAAGGACTGAAGGGCGATGCGCAGGTGGAGCTCTGGAAAGCTGCGGTGGCCCAGCGTAAAAATAATAGAAGGACAAAAGAAATGTTGATGCTTTAAAAGTGCTCTGGTCACTTCCAGAAGGAAGGAATGTCCCACAAGTATTGGGTAAAGGGGACGGGACATGGAAGTATAAAGAATACATAACAGTACAACATTACAAAACCACAGGAGGTGGCAAGGCTCAACAGAAGCAATTCACTCTTACCTCTGGAACAGACTCAACTCAAGCAAACATGCTGCAAAGCACTGCTTGGCCGACACTGGACTCCTCTCTGGAATCCCTGTCGACGCAGTAGAACCTCGTGAAGGTGTGCATAGGCCTCCACGTAGCCGCCCTGCAGATGTCCAGCAGGGGCACACCAGGCAGGAACTCTGTCGTCGTAGCGATTGCTCTGGTGGAATGGGCTCTCGGACGGCCGAGCAGAAGTCAGTTTGCCATCCAATGAGAGTGTGTGATACAGCCGGAGGGCCACCCTGAGATGGAAGCCTTGGACAAGGCCTTCCCATGGTTCACAGGACCAAAGTTCACGAACAGTTGAGATGTTTTCTGAAAACTCTTCGTGAGAGCCACGTAGCACTTCAGAGCACGAGCAACATCCAGCGGCGAGAGCAATGTCTTTTCAGCCGGTGACGAAGGCTTCGGAAAGAACACAAAGTAACACCAAAGGCGTGTTGAGGTGGAATTCCGACGGAACCTTTGGCATGGAGGAGGGGTGCGTCCATAACACAAACCTCGATTCATGGAAAGTCAGATATGGCTGTTTGCAGGATAGGGTCTGGATCTCACCCACCCTCCTGGCAGAGGTGATGCCACAAGGAAAAGCCTTTTTCCACGAGAGGAACTTGAGAGGGGCCTGATGCATAGGCTCAAAGGGGGCTCCAAAGAGCCTGGTCACTGCCACGTTGAGTTCCCATGCCGGGGGGAAAGATCCAAACAGTCCTTTGAGGAACTCCTTGACGAGACGTTGGAACCATAGAGAAGATCTTCCCGGAGACCTGGTGTAGCGGGAGATAGCCTCCAGATGCACCTTGATAGAGGCGTGTGCCACCCCCGCCTTGGCCAAGGACAACAAGTATGGAAGAATATGTAGGGCCGTGACTCTCAGAGGGGTGATCTTATGCGACTGGCACAACGTCGCGAAACGCTTCCACTTGTGACCGTAGCACTTAAGAGTGGATGACGCCCTGGCCTTGGCAAGGACCTCCCTGCAATCCGCCGACAACTTGTATCCTCCAAACTCTAGGGCTGCAGGAGTCAAACCCACAGGGTTCAGCAATCCTGGGTCGTGATGCAGGATTGCGCCTCCATCTCTGGTGAGCAGATCTGCGACCAGTGGCAGCTTGAACAGAGGCGACGCTGACAGGCTGAGAAGGTCCAGGTCCCAAATCTGCCTCGGCCACACAGTGGCAACGAGTATCAAGCTGCATCGGCCCTGTTTGAGTAGACTGAGGACTCACAGCAGAAGAGGCAACGGTGGGGGGGGGTAACGCATAAAGAAGGAACAAGTTACTTACCTGTAACTGTTGTTCTCCAGCATGGGTCTGGCATGGATTCACATGCTCATGAATATTCCCTGTCGTCATGCTGGGAATCCTCGGTAAAGAAAAAATCAGAATCAGTTTTGTTTCTGATCTGTCTTTCTTAGTAGTAACCAATCACTGATCTCTGGGTAATACTGCCTCCAGCCAATGACTGCCCTCTCCCTAAGCCCCGTCTCTGGCAGCCATCCTCAGATTTGGTAGCACGCCAAGTGGCAGTATGACCAAGTGAAGAGCCGCAGAGGGGTAGGTGGGAGGGTTCGCATGTGAATCCATGCCAGACCCATGCTGGAGAACAACAGTTACAGGTAAGTAACTTGTTCCTTCTCCAGCATGGGGTCTGGCATGGATTCACATGCTCATGAATAAAATAATATATAGCAGTATACACATGCACAACCACGGGAGGTGGCAACAGGCTCAACATTAAGCATCTCTTACCTCCTCACCAGGCTCAGCTTAAGCTAACAGGTTGCGCAGCACTGCTTGGCCGACCCTGGACTCCCCCCTGGAGTCCCGATCGACGCAATAGAATCTTGTGAAGGTGTGCGTCGACCTCCACGTAGCAGCCCTGCAGATGTCCAGCAGGGGCACACCAGACAGGAACACCATGGTAGCAGCGATCGCTCTGGTCGAATGGGCTCTCGGACGGCCGGGCAGCGGTCGGTTTGCCAACCGGTGACAATGCATGATGCAGCCGGAGAGCCATCTGGAAATGCAAGTCTTCGAGAAAGCCTTCCCTTGATTCACAGACCCAAAGTTCACGAATAGCTGTGACGTCTTCCGAAAACTCTTCGTGCGGTCCACATAGAACTTCAGCGCTCTAGCTACATCCAGCGAGTGCAAAGTCTTCTCGGCCGGCGTCGAAGGCGACGGGAAGAAAACTAGTAGCACCAAGGGCTCGTTGAGGTGGAAGTCCGACGGCACCTTGGGCATGAAGGAGGGGTGCATCCTAAGCACTACCCTTGTGTCATGAAAAGTCAAGTATGGAGGCTTGCAAGATAGGGCCTGAATCTCTCCCATTCATCGTGCAGAGGTGATGGCCACGAGGCATGCAGTCTTCCATGATAGGAACGTCGAAGGCGCCGAATGCAAAAGCTCGAATGGGGCTCCCATGAGCCTGGTCAGCACCACATTAAGTTCCCACACCGGGGCAGGAGCCTTCACTGGCGGGAATGATCGGAATAGTCCCTTCATAAATTCCTTTACCAGGCGATAAGACCACAAGGACGCCCGTCCCGCAGTCCTGGTATATCGGGACATGGCAGCCAGATGCATTTTTATGGAGGCGTGAGCCAGTCCAGCTTTGGCCAGCGACAGTAAGTATGGCAGCACTTGAGGGGCCGTAATCCGCAGAGGGTTAATCTTCTGTGCACGGCACCAGACAGAGAACCTCTTCCATTTGTGACCGTAACACTTGAGAGTTGGGGATGCCCTGGCCTTTGCAAGAACCTCTCTGCAATCAGCCGGGATATCGTACCCTCCAAACTCTAGTGCTGCAGGAGCCAGGCCTGCAAGTTCAGCGACTGTGGGTCGTGGTGTAGAATGGCGCCTCCTTCTCTGGAGAGAAGATCCGCGTCCGCCGGCAGCCTGACTGGCGGGGACGTTGACAAGTCCAGAAGGTCCGGGAACCAGACCTGTCTCGGGCACGCCGGTGCGACGAGGATCATCCTGCACCTGGACTTCTTGAGCTGGTTGATGAGGCGGAGCAGCAACGGCAATGGAGGGAACGCGTATAGAAACAGGCCGTCCCAAGGGAACGAGAAAGCATCGCCCATGCTCCTCGGCTGGGGAAATCTGCTGGCGAACCTCTGGCACTTGGAGTTCGTTGCCGTCGCGAACAGGTCGATCTGGGGTTTGCCCCATCATTGGAAGAGTCGATCCACTTGGTCCTGGCATAGTTCCCACTCATGGCACGAGCGCAGCTCTCTGCTGAGTCAGTCAGCGATGGTGTTTTTTTTATCCCTGCCAGATGAAACGGCACCAGAAAAATCCCTTGAGCAACGGCCCAATGCCACAGATCCTGGGCTTCCTTGGCTAGAGCTGGGGACCTGGTTCCGCCCTGCTTCCGGATGTAAAACATTGTGGTGGTGTTGTCTGTGAGGATACTCACAACCTTGCCCTTGAGGGACGGGAGAAAGGACCCGAGGGCCCAGAACACTGCCCGGAGCTCCAGGATGTTGAAGTGGAGCGGCTTCTCCTCCGGGAGCCAAAGGCCTCTCGCGTGAAGATCTCCGGTGTGCGCTCCCCACCCCTCCAGGGAGGCATCCATCGTCACCATCACCTGGTGGGTGGGGGTCTGAAAATGTGTTCCTGCCGGCAGATGAGTGCAGGTGCCCCACCACCGGATCGCTCGACGGAAGGTCTCGTTGAGAGGGATCCTGTCTTTGAAGCTGCCCGTTGCTTGTATCCAGCGGGCGTCGAGGAACTCCTGTAGAGGGCGCATCTGAAGCCTGCACAGGGCACAAGATATATGCAAGAGGACATCATCCCGAGGAGGGACTTGATGGACCTCACCTTGGCCACGTCCATGGCCAGCAGACGCTGCACCTTGCCCAGGATGGCCTTTGTCCTTTCCTCCGACTGTGAGGCCAGACGCCCCACTGTTGAGCTTGGCTCCCAGAAACAGTGCACTTGTGAGGGGACCAGGTGGGACTTGGGGAAGTTGATGGAGAACCCCAGGTCTGTGAGTAGCTGGACGCTCTTCGCTGTGTGTTCCACGGCGAGCTCCCTTGTCCAAGCGCGGATGAGCCAATCGTCCAGGTAGGGGTAGACGTGGATCCCCTGTAGGCGCAGCCGCGCCGCCACTGGAGCGAGGGACTTGGTGAAAACCCTGGGTGCGATTTCAGTCCGAACAGGAGGGCCTTGAACTGGTAGTGCCGCCCTTGGACCACGAACCTGAGGAACTTTCGGTGTCCTTTAAAAATGGGGATGTGAAAGTATGTATCCTCCAATTCCGACGACGACAGGAAATCACCCTCCTCCAGCTGTCCCAGCACGTGCTGGGGGGTGACCATCCGGAACTTCTGTGCCTTGATGTACTTGTTCAGTCGTCGCAGGTCCATGATGGGTCGCCATCCTCCTGTCTTCTTTTTCACGAGGAAGTACCTTGAGTATACTCTGGAGCCCCGGAGCCTCTTCGGGACAAGCTCGATGGCACCTTTTTGAGCATCGCCCTTACCTCCAATAGCAGTTGAGGGACGTGATTTTCCTTCCTGGCCACGGATGGAATGCGGGGGCACTTTTTTAGAAATTCGAGGGCGTGCCCCTGGGCCAGGGCGTCCAGCACCCAACGGTCGGTGGAGATGGACTCCCACACGTTGACGAACTTCGCCAGCCGGCCTCCCACCGGGGTGCTTCGGTGGGGGCTCGACACCACGGTCGGTTCAATCTTGCTTGGAGGACGCCTTGCCGCCTTGGCCTCCCTGGCGACAACGGCGGGGTCCACCCGACTTGCCTCGTCCTCTATAGGCTTCCTGCGACAAGGAGTAGGCCGCTTGTCGGTACGTAGAGGAGCCACCGCCGAATCCCTTGGAGGCACCCTGCTTGCCTCCGGTGCTCTGAAAGGACGGCCTTCGTTGCCGGAGAACGCCTAGGGCCTTAGCTGTCTCCATGTCCGCATTGATGGCTTGGAGGGACTCATCCACTGTTTTCCCAAACAGATTGTTCCCGTCGAACGGCATGTCCAAAACCTTGGCTCTTACGTCCTGGCGGAAATCCGTCGCCTTGAGCCACCGTCGTCGTCTAAGGCAAACGCGGTTGCCTAGCTGGCGGAAACCGGTGTCGGCCATGTCCGTTGTCACCGTAATGGCATGGTCCGACACCACTTTGCCTTCTTGCAAGATCTCCAGGGCCTCGGCCCTCTTGTCGTCCGGTAGGAAGTTCAACAGGGGGGGGCGATCTTGTACCATAACTCCCTGTTGTAGCGGGCCACGATCGCAAGGGGTTGGCCGCCTTAATCGTTGTTGCCGGCGACGAGATAACTCGTCGTCCCATTGCGTCCAGCTTCTTTCCTTCGCCGTCCGGTGGGGAGGCTGACGTTGAGGCCGATGCAACCCCCCCCCGCTTTCTTCTTGGGCGCCGCCGAGACGACCGAGTCAGGGGTCGGTTGTGCCCTAAGGCACAAAGGGGCCGCGTTGGGGACCCGGAACTACTTCTCGTACCGATCCCTCTTGGCAGGCGTCGTAGACGGGTTGTTGAGGAGGGTGAGACCATCGTCCCAGATGTCATCCAGCAGAGGCACGGCGAGGACTGTTTTCCTCTTGGCCTTGTGCCGTTGGCAAAGGAAACCTTCCTTCTTCTCTTCGGGGCAGAGCTGAAAAAGCTTGGATGCCCTGGCGATCATTGCATGGAAACATCCGATCTCGTCGGGCGGGGAGGCCCGGGCTGGGGGTGATGGGAGCTCCGTCCCGTCATCACCGCCGTCGTCATCGGTACCCGTCGTGGCCGTGTCTGTTCCCGTGTCATCCCCAGGGACAGGGGACGTGGGCAAAGGTTGAGTAGGCCGCAAGGGCTGAAAAGGCGGGGCTGGATGGATCCGTCTTCTCTTGTTTGGGGGGCTTCCCGCCGGGCCTGGCACTGACTCCTCCGTCGAGCCTGGTTCCGGTTCCTCCGTCGGTGGTAAGGGCAATCTCGTCCTTATCTCCGAACATAAGGACTGTATTGCCAACAAAATGGCCGCCGAGTTGTCCTGCTGCATCCGGAAGCGATGGGTGACTAGGACCCTCGCCGGTGCCGCCGTCGCTCTCGTCGTCACCTTCATCGGGATCCCTCCCGTGGGAACGGGCCTCTTCGACACCCTCGTCGAGACCCTCTAGAACTTCTACCAGCTCCTCCTCGGATGCTGTGTCTGTGTCCACAATGGCCACCGCACCTCCCCCTCTTTTTCTGCCGGGGTCTTCACGGGGGTCTTTTCGATAGGTCTGAAAGAGGCTTCCCTCCACCGAGGCAGGGAGACTCTGGGCCCCGAGGTCGCCTCCACTGGTGTAGCCCCCACAGGCTGCGCCAGGGCCGCCGCGACTTCCTCGATAGAGGCCTTGGCCGGGTGAATCAAGGCCTTTACCACCTTATGTGGACCTGTGGCCTTCACCTTGGGTGGGGAGGGTCACCGCCTCGCTCTACCTCGGCCGGATCCTTCGAGCTCGACCGGGGCCTCTCCAGAAGCTTTGCCGGATTCTCGGCCTTCCTCTTCCCTGAGCCAGAGCATTGGCTCATGATTGATGGCGCAGGAGAAGGTGCGCCCTGCCTGGCAGCCGAGGAGCCCGACCGATCTGCGGTCCCGGTGCCTGCGGACTTGCAGTGCTTTGCCTTCTGTTGGGCCCCCATCGCCGGGGTGCCCTCACAGGACTTAGAAGACCGCTCGGACTTCTTCTTCTCACCCGACGGGCTCTTTCCTTCAAGCTAGTTGGAGAGACGAAGGTGTCGGTCCCTGATGGTCCGTTCAGACATGTTCCTGCAAAACGCACAGTCCTTCTCCACGTGCGTTTTGTCCTCATGAAGGCAGTAGAGACATTTCGAGTGCTCGGCATCCTTGAACACATTCTGAAGCTGGCATCCAGGGCAAACACTTAACAGCTTTCCGGGCGTCGAGAAGCGTAACTGGACGAAATCTTCACCCTTGAGGGGCGTAGAAAAATCCGACACGGATCCCCGTTAATCGGATGTAGAGACGGTGGAGCTTGAGGCTCTTATTTGACCGAAAAATGAGAAATTCTCTTTGAAAAAGGTCATGGCCTCACTCTGGTGGGCTCAATGTTGTCTTGTGCATAACCCATGGTTTGTAGGGTTAAATGTTCTCAATCCATCTCCCCCAAACCTTCAAGTACTTCCCAGGACAGCCCCTGGCAGTGTAAATCCTCCTCTTTAATGATGCACATCGGTCCATTTCATTGGCCCATCGGATTATGCACAGTTTATCTGGGGATCCCCATGTGGAGACGATGAGTCTTTTCCCCAGTCCAAGGGCTACTGAGAGAAAGGTTCTTTCACATTTGTTAAAGTCTACTTCCCCCCAGATACCAAGGATCACCATCTTAGGGTCCAGCGGGACCGGGGGTCCCAGGGCTGTGCTGAACCTGCGGATGCATTGGCTCCAAAAGTCCTGAATGATGTCACAGTCCCCAAGCATGTGGAAAAAGGTACCCTCTACCCTGCAGCCCTGTAGGCAGACACCAGCACCCACTTCATCATGGAGGTCCTGGAGTAATATGCTTGATGCAATATCTTTAATTGTATTATGCGAAGCTTGGAGTCTATACCAATCTTCTGTGGGGACATTAGAGCCTCAACCCATTCCTCTGATTCTAGCGTGCCCACTACCCGTTCCCATTTCTCCCAGAGCTCAGCAAGTTCTTGGGCCCCGAAGGCAGTGATCACCTGGTAGAGTGTAGATGTGACCTTAGTTTATTAACTAATCAGCAAAAAGGGGCTAGCTTTGCCCATCTCTACATGGTTACCCCTACCTAGTCCAAGATAACTCGAGTGTTCGTCATCAGGGTGAAGGTCACAAGAAAAGAGTCTTCGTCCTCCATTCAAATCCTACTCTAACACTAAGTTACACAACAGTTCAGCATCTATAGAAGACAAAATACCAGAAGAATGGCTCCCTTCTATTGGTAAACTGGTTCAGTATTTTCATTCTTTTACTTCGGTTTATGATTCAACAAAGGGTTCCGGGGCAGGAGAAAGACTCCCTTCTCCTCACCCACCCAACAGTCCACAAAAGTCTCTTAAGTTACTTCAACAGAGTTTTGCAGACTTGTTCCACAATTCCAATGGCCCTTCTTGACCTTTTCCCACACGGAAAGTCCATTCTAATCAGCTCTGGTTGTCTGTCCTGCTCTACACTGCTATTAATGTAATCTCTGTGACATAGGAGATTATTCCATAGGCACTCTTGACTTTTATTAATTTCAGTGTCACCACTGTGATGAGGAAGATCACTCTTGTTGCACTCCTGACCATGTCTGCTTTGCCAACTACTGCTGTAGTAAGGGGAGTGCCTCCTGAATGCTTCTTATCTGTGGCTTATCTTGGTGTTGCCTATGTAACAAGGGAGAATACTCCCAAGTTTTTCCCCTCTTTGACTTCTCTTATTGTTACTAATGTGACGAGCGAGCGCTCCTATTCGGCTTCTCTTAGTTTTATCACTGTAATGAGGGAGATTACTCCCGAGTGTTTCTTCTCTTTGGCTTCTCTTAGTATTATCACAGTGACGAGGGGGATTACGACTGGGTTTCTCTTGATCTTCAAAGGGGTCACTACTGTGACGAGGAAGATCACTCCAGTATGTCTCTTGGCTTTCAACGTCAAAGTTGATGCAGTTACATCCTGTATTGCGCGAAAGCATCACCGGTTCTTCCTGTGGGGTCCAGGATGCTTTTCTCTACTGTGGGACCTTCGTGGCTCGGTCCGCATCTTCCTGGAGGCTTACCTCTTCCTTTGGGGCTTTGACAGTATCTGCATCGTTTATGGCAGCAGCCGGTCCACCCTCTTTGCATCACGCCACTGCCTGCAGCTCTTCTTCGTCTGTCTGGGTCGGCGGCTTGCCTCCCTGTTACTCATGATCGGGATGGGCCACTCTCCGTCATAGCAGTCTTTCACCCGGCTCTCACTTCTGGCTTAACTGCTGCTTTGCATTCGAATCTCCCAGCCTCCTTCTCACTGGAAGGTTAGTTCTTTCTCTCTTTTATTCAGGTACCGCTGGTCCCTCTCCAGAGCATGAACGCAGAGGGCCTCATTACAAGTATGGCAGAGCATGAAACAATTGGTGTTAACGGAATTACCACCAATGTTCCCGATCCGCCATGCTACGAGTATGGCCCTGGAGTGGAGGATTTACTTCCAGCATCATGCTGGAGGTAAATCCTCCAACACTCGCAGAGAAATCGGAGCAATTACCTCTCAGGAATTCCTCCAAAAAAGCCTGAGTCCTATGGATTCACATAAAATTGGGATTTACACTGCCACAGCCACTTGTAATCAGGTGGTAATTCTGCCAGACCAAGTTGTGGTAACGGTAGATTTACTGCCGAAATACCACTCAACTCGTAATGAGGCCCAGAGTATTTTGTTTGCCTTTATAGATTGATCGCTACTCCTCTTTCCCTTTTCTTCGTCTCAGTATGGTTGGCTGCCAACCAACGAGCACTCTTTATATAGTTTTCATTCTTCCTCTTCTCGGTACTATTAGAAAGTGTAGGTGTAAATGGGTCAGCATCACAGTAACAAATAGAAACTTGAAACGCTGATACCTTAGAAGGGGGAGAGGAGCTAGGAATGTCTTAAGAGGCTATGAGGGTGTTCCGTAAAGGAAAGAGTCCTTATCCCCAAGGTGGGAGTCTCTCCCTATGAGGTCCACCTTCTTATTACCACCACTAGGGGGAATATTGGGTAGCAGCCTCACCTCCCTAGGCTCGTAGGGAAGGGCTCCCCCCTGGGGAGGAGTGACGGAATCCCATGAATCATCACACTTCTCAGTCACACTACCTTGACAGAGTTTGGCTAGACATTAAAGGGGTAGTGCCATCAAAAATGTTATTAGCTCAAAAGATGGGCCATTATCAAAAATATATATAAAAAATATTAAGAAAGTTGCTATGTAAACTTTTGAGCAAACGAGGCTCAAAGTCACAGATTTAAAGCACTAGGAAGCATCCATTTTGTGAAATGGATGAGCCTCCTGTGCTTGAATAAATGTCTGCCCTTACGGCACTAATGAAAGAAAAGCCAGCCAGCTGTAATACACTAAAGCTACCAGCAGGTGGCTTTTGCTTCATTATTGCCGGACAGCAGAGATTAACACAACCTGCTGCTGGTAAGTGCTTTAAATTTCTTTTCTAAAAGCACTGGAAAATAAACGCTACGGTTTTCTTTCTAACTTAGAAAGAAAACCGCAGCATTTATAACTTGTATTTATGTTTGCTGTGGCTTCAGCTTTGAGTCTCCTGGGCTCCCCCGAACTCGTTCGGGGGAGACCAGGAGACTCAAAGCTGAAGCCACAGCAAACATAAATACAACATTGTTGTATTTAAATATGCTGCGTTTTTCTTACTACGTTTCCCAGAGCCCGAGAAATGTAGAAAGAAAACCGCAGCATATTTAAATAAAACAACATTGTATTTATGTTTGCTGTGGCTTCAGCTTTGAGTGTCCTGGGCGGCCCCGGAGAACCCAGGAGACTCAAAGCTGAAGCAGAAATACAACGTTTTTGTATTTGTAAATGCTGCAGTATTTACAAATACACGTATTTCTGACTGCGGCTGCTTTCACTTTGAGTCTCCTGGGTTCCCCCGACCCGGGGGAGCCCAGGAGACTCATAGCAAAAGCCGCCTTAGTCAGAAATAGAACAACGTATTTATAATTGATGCGCTTTTGCTTTTTGCCTTTCATTTTACGTTTTCTCTGCTTCCCTTGGCTTCGGAGCACCGAAAACGTAAAATGAAAGCAGCCTCCTCAGCTCATGCAGCTCTGCTCTGGCTGCAGTAAGCAAATGCTCCCAGTAGGGGGCTTTTGCTGCTTGTTTAGTGCTGCCAGGGCAGAGCTTAACATGAGCTGAGGAGGCTGCTTGAAATGGCAAAATGGATGCTCCCATATATACGCTTTGAGCCTTGTTTGCTCAAAGGTTTACATAGGAACTTCCATAAAAATTATGTTTAATGCATGTTTTGGATTATTGCCCATCTTTTGGGACAATAATATTTTTGAGCACGCTATTCCTTTAAGTGCCTCATACCTGTACACCAGAATAGGGCAGCCTCTCACAATCTGTTCACAGGTCTGAGTCTGAAAATACATCTTAACAAAGTGTATTTACCGGTCATCTGTGAAATGGTTGAAAATGAGATTTAATTTCTTAAACATTGGGGCTCATTACAAGTATGGTGGTCCAGAAATAAGAGCGCCAGTCCCACCATGCTGGGACCCTTTCCGGACCGCCACACTACAACTCTGCGAGTGGGGGGCCATTGCACATGGCAGGTCTGACTTGCCGGACGCAATGGCACGCGCCTGCAGAGTTTTCACAGAAGCACCGGCACCGTTGTCAACGGTGCCGGTGCTTCCAAGTCCCCATTCCCATGGAGTCCTATGGGACTTTCCGGGGCCTGATATCCCTGGCCGCCGGGACTCATAATGTCCCGGGGGCACCGGGATCTCAGGCGGCGTAAACAGTGTTACAGGTCCGGCATAAACCCTGCGATAGCACCGGTGGGTAACCGGCGGACTTGTAATGAGGCCCATTGTCACAGAACTCCACACATCTGACAAGAGATTATACAATGTGAGCTTTAAGAAGAATTTCTTTAAGCTAACCTGAATGTGGAATACACCGAAAGATTAACTATTCCCATCTACCACAATCATATCAGAGCACAGGATGTGGTGCATAACGAATAAAAGGAACATCTGGAACTATGAATGTAGGAAAGTGGCGAACACTGATTGCACACTCTATATATTCTATAACCAAGTTGAACCTCACCCATTAAAGTGGAAAAAACATCTAGTGTGCATCATAATACATACAGTGCCAGATGATACAAAACAGCTGTTAAGCCAAATAATACCTTCTATTTCTCTGAACACTTTCTCTCTTTGATTCAATCTCTTCCTGCCGAGCTTGCAAAGCTGCTGCCTTCACCGCTTCAATTTCTTCCTTTGTTTTTGCAAAACGTGCTGCTCTGTCGGCCCGATCCTTAAAATGTAACAAAATTATGGGGCAAATGAATTTATAAAATGACAGGTTTGCAACAGCCAACATAACGCAATACTGCAATGAATCACGCATTTTCACCCAATCAAATTACTAAACTGGGTAGTCACAGCACTTCCCCAAGCTTAAAAAGAATGTCAACAATCGGCTGGCTTAATAGTTTAGGTATTTCGGTTTATGTGATTTTGGGGGCAAGGAGGGGGAATACTATATGCTGGTCCTGCATCTGAATCTTTTGTTTTCTTTCACTATTTTCTTCAGTGACCATACGACTATTGCTTTTATAATGACATCTCATGAAACCTTTCCCTTTGAGATTGGATTATCTCCAGATTATCAGAGAAAAAAACAAAAAGTCCCAGTTTGAGAGGAGCGTCAAACACATTGCCCCTCTGGTGGTACAGAAGATTCATCAGAAGATTCATCATGTCCGGCAAGAGAACGAGTTATTGACTGTGTTGTCTACTGTACTGCAAGCCCACAGCCCTCTTTCCTCCATACCTATGGGATGTCATCCCAGGAGGGGTTAGGGATGGGTAAGGACAGGATTAGAGCAATATGAAAAGATTCATTTTCTTTTTTAAATATCTTTTTTATTACGATTTAAAAGCCAAAAGGATACTCTTATTAGAAAAAATCATACTACTGAGCAGCCAATCAAACTCTGTAGAAATGACAACCCCCTCCAAACCATTCCCCAAGGGTGAACAGATAATTACAGGGTCAAAATCAGAACCATGCTTCACAGCCTAGGCTACCTACAGTAGTTCTCTACTTTAAACAACAAAATGTCCAGAGCTACAGAAAAAAAGGATGTACAGGATCATCCCATGAGAAGGCTTTCAGTCTCTGGGGTCTATTTATCTTTATAAAGTTGCAAGTAAGAAATCAGAAAGTAATATTTTGCAATAAATTCAGACGGGGTAGATTGGAGCTTCCATGTGATCGTCTAAAAAGCTAACAGGTTCCAATATTTTTGAATCTGCAATACAAATTTAAGACTCCGGTTTCTTTCAGAATTTGACAATCACTGAATACATCAGGCACCAACATGAGTTCGGAGATAAAGCTGGGAAAACATTAGCCTAGATGACCATGAAAACACAGGAAAAGAGACCAATCACCCAAATAGAAATATCTGACGGTCACTCAACGCATTACCCTTTATCAATAAGGCGTTTACAGAGTACTATTCAAGGCTATATAGCCAGCATGAACTGGCAGAGGTGGAGCAGGCAGCAGGATACCTGGGAAATGTTAGGCTGCCACTGTTGGCTCAGGGAGACCTGGAGGATTGGAAAGCCCCAACACACGGCAAGACATACTGTGGGCTATTTTAAATTTCCCAAAGGGAAACACACCATGTACGAGGAAGCCTTGGAAACGGGGCAGCTGCTAACTATGTTGAGGGAGGCAAAAATTATATTGTTGTTAAAGCCAGGCAAGACAATCTAAATGTGGGTCCTAAAGGCCACTCTCCCTAATCAATACAGACGAGAAAATTATTAGCAAGATTCTAGCTGGGAGAATTGCGAGGATCACACCCCGCGCCTGTTAAGAGAGGACCAGACAGGCTTCGTCACAGGCAGGAATACAACTAACAGTTTGTGCAGGCTTTTCAAGGTTCTGGTCAGGGTGCGGAAACAGGACGGAGACTATGCATTGGCAAATATTTACGCCAACAAGGCATTAGACTCCGTCAGCTGGGAGTTTATGCTAACCGCGCTGTAAAAAGTACAGGTTCGGGCCCAGAATGTTTAAGTAGATCGCAATACTATATCACGACCCAGTGGCTACAGTGAGGACAAACTGCATTACATCTGCAAAGTTCACTATATGTAGGGGCACCAGGCCCGTCTCCACGACTGTTTGGACTAGTTATTGAACCCCTCGCGGTTACCCTCAGAAGGCGTTTGCTGACAGAAATCGAGACAGTTGGGAGGCAACTTATTATATCCTTATACGCAGATGACATTCGATTGTACGTGTGCTGCAGATACTGCAGGAGATTGAGCTCTGTGGGCAGGCTTCTGGTTTACATATTAACTGGACTAAGTCAGTACTGTACAGCTTTCACAGTTCTATTGGAGGGCAAGCTCAATGCCTTGCTATACAAGGTCTGAACGGATTCCTTTAGGTATCTGGGGGTTATGATCAATATAGATTGAGTTGATATATCAAGAAAATGTCGCTCATAGGGAGAGTAGGGATATACAAAATGGTCATACTCCCAAGGCTGTTAAACTTTTTACATCTCCCAGCTTAATCTCCATGCTGAATCTATTGGTAGTCTTCATGACCATCAGTCTGGCTTCAGAGCTGCCAGAAGCACGGAAACTGCTCTCCTGAACATCTGTGAGGACCTGCTCTCAAACCTTGACTCTAATACCCCTTGTGTTCTCATCTTGCTCGACCTCTCCTCTGCCTTTTACACTGTTAACCACACCATCCTGCTCAACCGTCTCCGTGATAACCTGGGTATCACTGGTCAAGCTCTGGCGTGGCTGTCCTCCTTCCTCTCCAATCGACCCTCCCAGGTCCAACTGGGTTCCTTCGTCTCTGACATCTTTTTCTCTACTTGTGGTGTCCCCCAGGGATCTAACCTCTCCCCCTGGCTGTTCAATCAGTATCTTGCACTTCTTGCTCACCGAATAGCCGCTCTCGGTCCCAAATTTCAGTGCTACGCGGATGATACCCAGCTCATTTTCAGGCTACCCTCGGACTTCTCTTCCACTTCCATCATCACTGATTGTCTTTCTGCTATCCAGGAATGGTGTGCCGCCAACGACCTCTGCCTTAATGCCAGTAAGACTGAGATTCTACTTATCGGCACACCCACTCCCTCCTTCCCTGCAGCTCTCTAGCCGGCCTCCCTTGGCCCTCTTCCTGCTCCTACCTGCACGGCAAAAAACCTCGGGGTCATCTTCGACTCCACACCCTCCTTCTCTCCTCACATCTCTGACGTCTCTAAGAAGTCACACTACCAGCTACACCTCCTCAGAGGTATCCTTCCTTTTCTCTCCTTCCCCCAGAAGCTCACTGTCTCCAGAGCTCTGGTTCTCTCTAGGCTGGACTACTGTAAGAGCCTCTATCTAAATCTTCCTGCCTCTACTCTCCGCCCTTTGCAACTCATCCAGAACAGGACTGCGAGACTGGTCCTTGGCCTCAAGCCCAGGGACCGTATCTCTCCAGGACTGAAATCACTACACTGTCTCCGAGTGGCTGCAAGGATTAAGTTCAAAACCCTCTGCATTGTCCACAAGGCCTTCTGGGGCCTTGGGCCGAAATACCTTCAACTCTCTCTTCCTAAATATCTTCCTTCTCGAGCCCTTCGCTCATCCACCTCCAACTACCTCAGGGTCAGCCGCTTCTCCAAGCAACGAGCTGGTGGTAGATCTCTCGCCGCAGCAGGGGCCTCCCTCTGGAACAGCCTTCCTGCCTCCCTGAAACTTGAGGAGAACCATCTCCGGTTCCGGAAGCACCTCAAAACCTTCCTCTTTACCTCCGCTTTCTCTCCCTCTCTCCCCTGCTAAAATCACTGAACCTGCACTAAATCTGCAACTGGGCCACTCACCGATCTCATGTCCTGGCCCAGCCACTCTTCCTTGCACTGCCTACATGCACTACGGGACTGTCTCTGTATCCTACAGCCCCTTCTCCTGGCACTTACCTTTGCACTTGCCACCAGCTGGCCCTATTATTTATCTCGTATTCTATTAACCATGTACCGCACTTTCCTTGCACTTGCCACCAGCTGGCCCTATTATTTATCTTGTATTCTACTAACCATGTACTGCACTTCCCCTCTCCCCTTCCCCTGCACTTTTTCCCCAGTCCCCCTACCCTTGCACTTGCGCGATCTGAATGACACCTGGCCTAGTAGGATTGTTGTCTGTCTCCCTCTGTTCCCCCCCCCGCCTCGTCGCGCCTTGAAACACTTGTGTATAAGCGCGTTACAAATGCCATATCATATCATCATATCATATCAAGTCCTGCCCTTGGTCATAGCCCCAGCATTTTTCAAGAAACTTGAGATACTGCTCAATTTGCTCTGGGGCAATAAGAATCTGCGACTCACCTTACCCACATTGAAGCTTCCTATAGAGAACGGCGGGCTGGGCGCCCCACATTTCAAAAGTTACTACTAGGCTGCACAACTGCAACATGTGGTGCAATGGTGGGGGGCTGATAAGATAGACCTGGGAGGATGGTGAGCGATACGAGAGCAGGGAAGATATGCAAGGCTGGTTTAAAGAATTTCAAATTCAATTCATGAGATCATTCTAAACTCAGTTCAACTCATTGAAAGATGAAATGAAGCAGTCCCTGCAGGAATTACATAAAGACGTGGCCAAATTAGAGGAGAGAACGTACACGTTAGAGAAAATCATTCAGAAATGGAAGAAGACTCTCAAAAAAAAAAAAAAAAAAATGGTGGAACACAGCCCGCTTATGCCAAAACCTTGATAGCCGATGCGAGGACCTGGAAAACTGCTCAAGGCGTGCAAACATACGAATAAAAATTATTTCAGTGGAGGACAAAGACCTGAATGGCACAGCACAACAACTATTCACAGACATTAGCGGTGGACAAGGAGGAACAAATCCAAATGGACAGAATCCATCGGGTCGGACCAAGAAGTACAGAAGAGCCGGGTACCCGCCCAAGAGACGTGCTGATAGCAATGACGTCCTTCAACCAGAAAGAGCAAATCCTGAGGAAAGCGAGGCAGATACGGTACAAATGGACGTTCCCTGTTCGGCCTTCTATTCACATGGGAGCGACGAAATCACAGAATAACTACATGCGAGGAAGGAGAGCGGATCCTGAATATCCAAAGTGAGGGGGACGAAAGAAGTGGAGCAACACATTGCAGGAAGCCATGGGAATGGAAAACAGTATGAAGGAAAGGGAAAGATGGAAGCAAAATGTGAGAAGAAGAAGAAAAGGGGAACAGGAAACAAAATTTCCAGTTGGGTAAGACTATGGTAAAGGAGGAGTTGTGGACACAAAGCCCTGGAAAGGGTTAAGGCAATGTCACGTACCAGAAGAATGCGGCCCGAGGGGAGGGGGAATAGGGGGCGCATCTTGGAACATTAAGTGGGGTTTAGGAATCACCATGCAGTTATCTCTGGGAAGAAATGAGGGCCAGGTGCGATGGACATTTCTTTCGAGCACTCATAGGAACCTGGTCCCTCCTCAGGGAAGAGGTGGGGGGGTGGGTTGAAGAGGAGTGTTATGGTTGACAAGTTGGGGAAGTCGGGGGAGGCAGGAGGGGAAGAGGAGGGAAGGGAGGGAACCAGAGGGAGGCACGACACCAGCAGGAACTGCAAAACAAGGGAAGTAAAAAACCTAATAAAACTGGGATGAAGGATGTCCAAATACGAACGTTCAATGTAAGGGGGCTAAATACCCCAGTCAAAAGGAGGAAAGTAGAACAGAATCTCAGGGGGAAAATCTTGACATACTCATGTACCAAGAAACACACATAAGAAAACAAGATAAATGGAAATACTAAATAAAAATATTTTCACAAATATACCAAGCCAATGAGGGGGAGAAAAAAGCAGGGGTGCCGATGATAGGCTGGAAGCTCAAGTTAAGGCCTTTGAAGCGGACAAAGGTGGAAGATATGTATTCCTAAACATAGAAATGGGGGCCAGGCACGGAAGCTCGCGTCTCTATATGTCCCAAACATGGGACAAGATAGATACATAAGAGGAACACTGTCACAGTTAGAAACCTTCACCACGGGGACATAATTTTGGCCAGAGACCTGAACACAGCATGGGTCCCGGGACAGGACAGGAGTGGGAACAGCACACTGGGAACTCAAGCCCCCTCCAAAGCACTACAACTGCCCTCCATGATATCTGGAGGATTAAACGAGGGCAGGAACAGGGGTTCACACACTTCTGTCATGTACACTCATCAATGTCATGGATAGACTACATCTGGGCATCCACAGGCCTAGTGGGGAAAGTGAGAGAAATCGAATTAGGAACTATCGCCCTATTGGACCATGCCCCGCTATGGATCACTATGAGAGTGGGGAAAACAGGGGGTGGGGGGCTGTGGAACGGGAAACTACACACGGACCTCTTACACGACCCAATACAGAGCGAACTAATAGGGTTCCAAAGGATGCAATACTTTAGAGAAAACATCAGAAGAGGTCCTGCAAGATATAGTGGGGACGCCTTTAAGTCAGTAATGAGGGGGAATCTAATAGCTCAAAAGACTGGTAAGGGCAAGCAGAGAAGGCAGTGGGAAAAGGAATTGGAGACACAATTAAGAGACACAAAATGAAATGGTGAAAGCCCCTAGCAACAAACTAAGGAAAACACTGCGACACATCCAGGGTCAACTGGAGACACTTAGAACAAAAAAAGCAGAGAAAGCCCTACTGTACCTAAAACAATGGCACTACGTGAAAGCCAACAAAGCTGACAGATGCCCTAGCCAGACAGTTAAGGGGAAAAAAGGGGACACAAAGAATCATGAACCTTCAAAACAGTCAGGGGCAGGAAAAGACATTAAATGAAGATATGGGAGAAATATTTAGGGAATTCTATCAGAAACTGTATACATCATAAAGCCCCTCAGAAGAGCTACAAGAATAATATCTGAGAGGCCTCCCCATGTCACGTATAACAGAAGAGGAACAGGCAGACCTGGAGGGGGAAATAAGGGAAGAAGTCATCCAGAAAGCCATAAGGGACCTCCCAAAGAATAAAGACCCAGGCCCCGATGGATACACAGCATTATTCTACAAAAGAAATAGCACTATTTTGACCCCAATTCTTACAAAACTATTTAATACATTCAAGACAAATAAAAACATTACGCCATCAATGAATGAAGCAAAGCTAGTAGTGTTCCATAAGCAAGGCAATGACCCAGCAACACCAGGGGCATGCAGATTAATAGCTTTAATCAACCTGGATGCTAAACTTTACACTAAAATACTAGCCAATAGATTAATCCATCTCCTACCGAACATAATAGGACAGGACCAATCCAGTTTCATACCAACCAGGCAAACATTCGACAATACTCGTAGAATCTGTCACCTCATAGTAAAAAAACAGAAACACAAAACCCGGTAATCCTGGTATCACAGGATGCAGAAAAAGCATTCGATAGGGTTGAATGGACAAAGCTGTTTAAGACAATCAAACACATAGGGGTTGGTGAGAATTATATTAGCATGGTGAGAATCAACTATGCAACTCCATCAATACGCATTACGCTAAATGGCACAGTAACAGACAGAGTTGTCCTGGGACAGGGAACGAAGCAAGGGTGCCCTCTATCTCCACTCCTCTACACCTCATACCTAGAACCACTACTAGTCAGGATACGAAAATCAACCCAAATGACGGGAATAGACATGGCGGAAGAAGCACATAAAATAATTGCATTTGCAGATGATATGCTAGTGCCCTCTCGAACCCGGAACATTCACTACCAACCCTTATAAAAGAATTGGAAGACTTCGGGAAGATCTCGGGTCTAAAATTACACAAACAAAAATCAGAAATTCTGAATCTATCAGCAAACCCGGAGATAACCAACAGATTAGAGCAGACAACACAAGTGAAGTAAGCCAACAAAGGCTTAACATACCTGGCAATAACCCTCACAAAAAAAACTGGAACAATTGGTGCTAACTAGACCTGATGAAATGGAATCCATGGATGGTAACATGGTGGGGCCGAATGACGACAATAAAAATGGTGATTCTGCCAAGATGAATGTATTATTTTCAAGCACTACCTATAAGAGTCCTGAGGTCCTTCTTTAGCATATGAAAGAGGAAACCACCCAGGGTAGCAATGGCAAAACTCTCGGCCCCTAGGAACAAAGGGGGCTGGCATTCCCACACTTTCTCCGATACTACGAGGTGGCATGGGTTATGGGAGAGTGGCTAAGGCAAAACCAATACAAAATATGGGTGTAACAGGACAGGGCAGTCGCGGGAACAACCTTACATGGACTCCTGTGGCTGGACAAAAGGAAGAGACACCCCAACAAGGATTAGTGAGATAGTAGGTGTAGGATTAGACACATGGGAAGGGGCAATTCAGAAGGAGGTACTATCGACGAAACCCTCCCCATTCTTCCCTCTGTTTGGTAACCCAGATTTCCCTCTGGGGATGGACAGGTAAGCATTCAGGAAGTGGGAAAAAGCGGGCTTCCTGAAAATAAGGGGCATGTACCAAGGACAATCCCTTAGATTGTACGAGGCTTGCGTTGAAGACATAGGCTTGGTGTAAAGGGACAGATTCAGATTTAATCAATTGAAGCATTGGCTAAGTACCCAAACAATAAAAGAGGCAGCCACAAGACAACTGAAGCCCTTTGAACAATACATCACAACAGACACAAGGTCGAAAAGCCTTGTCTCCAACTGTGACGCTCACCTGATTCCCACGGAGGCGCCGACCTGTTCTGGACTGCTATGACCTCTTCTAAGGTGATGCGCAGGACTCGGAAGACAGACTGGACCGGACCCCCAAACCTCACCTGTCTGGCCCGTAGAAGAATCCTTCTGTAGATGGAAAAGGGGATTAACTGTCTGCTGGATAATGTGTCGGATTCCCCCCCTTCCCCCTCTCACACTCCTCGAAACCCTCCGCGATTCCCCATAGAGTCTCACCTTAGAGTCTGAAAGGATGAGCTCTCCATCCTGCTTCCGATGCAGGGGCGCGTTGATTTCCAGTTACTTCACCGGATCTCGGGTTTGGTGAGTATTCAACTCCGCTTGACTTTTCCGATATGAGGCCGTAAGTATTCAGTTGCAAAAGTTCAAGCCTTAATTGTCCGTTGTCCTTTTCTCTATTTCAGATGCAGGCTGAAGAATCCGTGTAGAGGAATGGATTCGCCGAAGGTAAACTCTGGTGAGTCTTTTTGATGGATGGTTCCCTTAGTGATCCAATAATCAGGTAAGTCTTAAGGTGGAAGAATCAGGCCTTCCTCGATCTGTTCCTTCGCTCACCTTTGTTTTGTCTCTTTCTCCTTAGTCGCTGAAAGGCGACGGATGGTGCCAATGGTCGCTGAAGAGCCCGAGGGCGCCTCGTGAAGGTGAGTGGAACGCGGAGCTGCAGCGAGCGATGGATGCGCTTCTAAAAATAATGTCTTTTCTCAGGATCGTCGGAGTGATGGTTCCGGACTCCGGATGGAGGTAGGTAAAGTTCAATTATTCACCTTTCTCTCCTTTCCTTCCTTTTCAGGTGTTCCAGGTTGCAGGCGGGCGTGGCTGGAGCCAGGATGCAGGAGCAGACACGGTGAGCGTCCAGCTGCTAGATGCAGAACAACGCGAAGCGTGAGCTGCTGTCTGGGCGTGGTTTAAATAGCCCCCAAAGTAGTTCCAGGTAAGTATTCTTCCTCAGCCACGCCCGAGTGGTAAAATAGTCCCATAGGTAAAATAGTCCCTTTCAGACCTCAAGGAGGTCTGGATCCGCAGCATGGTCTGCATCAGGTAAGTCCATCCAAGCACTCCCATAATGAGCCTGGCGCCTATGGTGCCAGGACTGATGCCTTCTATGACCCTGGTGCCAAAGGCGCCAGGACAATGTCCAAAGAGCCCCTATAAAGGGGTTGCTGGGTCCCTCCCTGGGAACATTATGTCTGCTTTCGGGAACGCTGGGCCTGAACTGGCTTCCCGGGAGTAGGCATCATGACACTAACCTCTATAAACACTTGAACGACCAAGAAGAACAAATACAGTGGAATTAGATTGAGGAAATGGGGGGATACTCTAGGAGAACCCATTTCAAGAAAACAATGGGAGCATCTGTGGAATCAAATCCCCAAACTAACTAGATCCATCCAACTCAGGGAGATTTGGATCAAAGTGACTCTGCAATGGCACTATACGCGGGAAAGAATACAATGTTCCCCCAAGCATCCGATCAATGATGGAGAGGATGCAAAGCGCTCGGAGACTGGTAGCACATATGGAGAAACTGCCCAAGGCTACAAGTATTCTGGGGGGAGGTCAAGGAACAAATGTCTGAAATATATCAGGCACAGACCAACTGGGGTAATAGCAGCATGGCTGGTGATAGCACAAAACAGGAAACAACAAACTCCCCCAAAGATACAGGACTGGCTGTACAAAGTGTGGAGCTTTGTGGCATTGGAATGGGTAACTTACAAAATCCAGGAAGACCAAGGGAGATTCCGGCAGGAATGGGGCCCAGTGTTGACCTATCTACAAAGTGACTATATGGCACAGTGGTGCCCACATAAGATAAGAATATTGGACAACCTATGAACACATAAGCGAACTAGCAGGATGAGGGACAGATATAACCTCTGGTGTGGAGGGCAGAGGAGAGGGGGGTAGTTATATGTTAAGTTGTTAATGTGTCTAGAAATGTGTGGCTTAAACGTATACAGTTTAAATATGTGCACAGGGTGTATCTGACTCCGGAAAGGGGGGGATACATTCCCCACAGACAGTTGGGCTGCATGCCCAAGATGTAAAGGCGTTCCCGCTAATTTCCTCCATATGGTGTGGAGCTGCTCGCAAATACAGCACATGTGGCAGCCCGTGGTAACATTTGATGGAGATAACAGGCTGGTACCTGCCGCTCAACCCTGAGGTTTGCAAACTGGGCTATCTACCTAGGAGGAAAGGTGAAAAAGTTACCAGAGAATTAATTGCATTGGGCTCCTTCTCAGTGAAGCGTCGACTTGCTATGCACTGGAAGAGCCCCGTTGCGTCGGCTTATAAAAACTGAGTGGTGGATCTGATAAGACAGTTTTTAGAATGGATTGATAAACTGTGGCCTTGTGGTCAGATGTTTAGGAGGCCACCCTTGTTATAGTGAACAGGGAGAAACTTCTTGGAGTTTAGCCAAACCAATCAAGGTAGTATGGAGAGATGTAAAGGCTAAATCTCAGGAGAGGTGAGTGGGGACAGGAGTCCACAATGAGTCCACGCAGTTAAACACCAATGATTAGACTTAGACAGTTAATATAAAAATACTATATCTATTCTAGGCCCAGAAAATACACTATGAACAAACAGACACAAGCCAAAACTGTTGGCTTTGCCAAAGTATTAGGCATTTGTCGAGCACAGCATTTAAGATGCGCAGGCTTGCACCATTTTGCACCTGCTACCATTAATGGCCAGTTAATTCCAGTACAGCAGTGCCTGCCAAGTGCCTTTCCAATGCCTACACAAACGCCCAAACTGTTGGCATTGTCAATACTTGTTTTTTATAGGGTAAGGATGTTATGTTTTGGCTTGAATGCAACTAATCATCATGGAGAAAGACAGTTAGTCAGGTCACGGGCTGATCACAAAAAACCTGATCTTGGGACCTCTCTTGTTACATATGTACGCGGATAGGGATGAGAAATGAGCACCAGGGATTTAAATTGTGCCAGGGCTAGCCAGGGCTCAGCGCTGGCAGTATCCAAATATTGCCCTTGAGCCAGGGTTCTGCCAGGGCTCTCCAAACTGACCTCCCTGACCACATTTCTTAAAAAATATGAGTGGTATTACTGCTCTTTGTCAGCAGATTTCACCTTCAATAATGTTTAGAATCACAACATCAGTTAAAGAAATGTGAAATTAGGTACTTTTCAAATAGGTTAAAAGGGTTGGAGTTGAAGGCTGGCGGTCTCCTGCGCTAACAGCAAGAGTTAGTTGGTGGGTATATCGATACCTGCGTCCTGGCACATGGTTTGTCGGGGAACCAAAACTCCTATGTTCCCAGAGGGTTAATTACTGGATGATAGGACAAACCTTGCTTTGTAATGGCATTGGCGGTTGGTTGTTAACCAAAGTTAGTAACCTTAAATTACTTGGGTGGTCAGATTCATGAAATGATATATGATATGGCATTTGTAACGCGCCTATACACAAGCGTTTCAAGGCGCGAATAAAGGAGAAGGGACTCCAGTCTTGTCTTCATCAGTGGGGGTTTAATGTCGTAACACTCATAAATCACAGGTCTAGCAAGATGTGCCCGGTGATGGTGAAACAAAAGCCAATGCGCGTTTCGACCGTAAACCGAACCACGGAGCGTCTCTAGTCATTGCACAGATTGGCTAATCAATCCCGCCGCCCACATTACTGGGAGGTCTCTACAGGCACTCCATTCCTATTCAGCATCAATCAACAATCTTCTGCCTTAATAAAGACTACGGCCAAAACGCGTGTTGGCTTTTGTGGGTTTTAACATGGAAGTTATGCTAGGAAGGACGAAGCAGAGAGGAGGGCGAGAGGAAATAACATTTGCATTAATGGGCTGTTTGAGAAGGTATAAGGATCTACCACCATGGAACAGCATCTAGAAAGCTGGATAAAAGAATGGACTGGGCAAAAAGGGCTATCAAATTTCTTTTTCATCGAAAGAGCCCACAGGGTGCCGGGTAGAGTTCCTCCTCCTGGGAGGCCCCGCCCAGGCAGGTCATAGCACGACTCCTGAACTTTAGAGACCGGGACTTCATCCTCCAGGCAGCCCGCAAGAAAGCTCTGATGTAGGTGAATGGGGCAAGGGAGGTGATCTACCCGGACTTAAACCAGGGCAGTCCAGAAGGCCAGACAGTCCTATGATGCAGGCAAGCGGCAGCTGAGAGCGAAGGGAGTCAAATAATCCATGTTAATACCGGCCATCCTCTGGGTGATCGGTCCACGGGGTGTGTGTTTCTTCAAGAACCCCAGCGAGGCCTCGGAATGGGCAGACGACCATCCGCTCGGCCGCAGGCACTGAGGGGACAGTCAAACAGAAAAGCAACAATGATGGAGTAGAGGAGTGGGTGAGCCCTGAGCAGTCCCAAGCCACAGCATCAGAATGAAACTCCAAAGACATTTGCAAAGGGGTGCACGCAGGTACGAGGAACGGGCATGCAGGAGTGTGCGCAAAACTGTTACATGAGACTGTCACAGACAGTCTCAGGATAGGCAACAGTACTGAAATATTGAAATAGACGTGCCTGCCAGTAGTGGGGCGACCAGGGGAGTGAACACCCACGTTAGGTCCAGCGGAGGGCCTATGGGCACGAACTGCTGGACTCCTGTTTGGGTTTGAAAGATGCTTCAAGATGGGGAGTATAGGGTGTAGGGGAATCTGTGGGGGAGAGAGTTAGATTGGCATGGGAGAGTTGGCTATTATGTTGGGATGTTTGGCAGAGCACACAATGGGATCCGATTGTATGGAAGTATACGGAAAGGCGGTCACTGGGGCCACCAGGCCTAATCCGGGGGCGATCTATGGTCTTGGAAACTAGAAATGAGGGATGAACGAAACAGAGCTCAGGTGCCTCACTTTGAATGTTAATGGCAGACAAGGTTAAAAGGGGACTGGTATTGAAGTATTGAAGTACCAGAGTAGACACAAGATCGATATCACCCTGATGCAGGAGACACACATGGTGGATGCTTCCTGTGGGTTTTTGGGGAGGGTTTTTTGGGTAGGGGGTTGTATTCAATTGTTTAACATGCAGGTTACTACAGAGGTTCCTGTGGGGTGGCCATCTTGGTTAGGCAATCCATTCCCTTTGAGGAAAAAAAAGACAGTTAGAAGGGAGGGTGGCAGTGTGATATAGCCTTGTTGGGAGGTATCTGTGGGGGGAAAGCCTAACAATTTTAGGTGTGTACGCACCGAGACCTCCAAAATTAGACTTATTTGCTGAAATACAAGACCTACTAGTCCGGTATGGGGCTGACATTACTCTGGTGGGGGGGGGCAGGGGGCGAGGGCGACTTTAATGATGTCATGGTTAGGGAACTAGCAAGCTCCCAAACAAACAGCACAGGGCTTGCAACCTTCGCCAAGACGAATGAATGGCCTGGTGGAAGTCTGGAGGACCTGCTCCAGCGGAGAGCAGTTTCTTTTGATTCTGGGGCACATGTTACGCTTTCCCGTATAGACTACTTCTTTCTCCCTGTCACCAGATCTGGGAGGGTGACCATGGCGGAATACCTATAGAGAGGTATTTTGGACCATGCCCCTCTGAGCATGAGACTGACGGGTAAGGCACTGAGGGGGCAAAAAGGAGTAGAGATTTGTTAGGGAGAATTCTCAGAAATTTGCCAATTCCCTTCTACCTTAGAGACCCCCCATCTCTTTTGCTGGACTTCAGGACTTTTAAATTTCTAACCTGGAGAGAGTGAGACCTTTTTCCCACTCTCTCATGGATTTTTTCTGTGATTTTGAGTCTGACAAACTCCATAGGCATCATCTTTGCATTGTGACACACACCACCTTCAGTGCAGTGACACAGTGAAGTCTCTTAGATTTCCCAAAGGTTTAAATACCTTATCTTGGTAAAACTACTGTTACCAAGAGTAGTGAAGGGAAATTTACTTTACTTACATTTTGTAACTTTCTAGACCCAGCACACTCTGTCTTACCATATGATGTTGGAGGGGTTACTTAGTATCCACTTTGTCTAGTTTCTCGTGGAAAATGTTTATGTTACCCTTTCTACAATTAATGGCTGGTGGCAGTGGTTTAACGTTTACTACCATTGTGTGTTTTTACCGCACGCTGCATACGCAGCTGCAGTAAGGCACCCATGGGTGTCCATTTTATCAAAAAGGCCCCGGTCTCCTTTTTTCGACATTTCTTGCTGGAAAGGTCCTTCTTGAGATTTACTCTGCGTGCCAAACCAGGTTTGGTCCCTTTGTTCATTGTCTTTGACGGGATTCACGATTGAAGCCCGCCTCTGGATCCAGTATGGCTGGCAGGGGCAGGAAGTGAGGGAGGTGCCCGAAAATCACTGTGCTTAATCTCATTGGTTACAGGAATGCACCCAAAGGTGATTGACAGCGAGGCTGGAATGAATGGGGGAACCCTGCATAAAAGGCAAGGCTTTTAGCTTGGAAAGCAGAGTCGACCACTGGATGAAGGAATCCGAAGAAGAACTTGGAAGAGATGCCTGCTGCAACTCCTGGACTGTTGGTTTACACGGTGAAGCCCTGCTGCTGTGCTGAAGCTCCAAATTTGTTTCAACTAGAGAAGCCCTGCAAGGACGACTTCTCCCATTGAGTTGGTGGGACCAATCAACTCCAAAGTGAACTCGTTTGGGCATCCTCTCAGAGCTGGCTGTACTTCCACTGCTGCTGGAACCGCAGTGCCAGGGAGAGGAACACAAAATCGACTGGATCGCTTTTAAGGCGGACCAGAGTGCCAGGAAAATCCTCCAGACTTCATTAAGCAGCACTGACCAACCCTGAGCCACCTCAGAGTGCTGGACCCCACACCGTTGCCAAGAGTGCCTTCTCACAATCGCTGAATTTTTCCTCCACAGAGGATAAAGTCTTGCTTGCTTAGGAGATGACTTTATTGACCTTGTCATGCTTTTGATATAATACTGCTGTCAAGCATGTATTTGAAAATCCTGTCTCCAAGAAGAACTCGTTTTTGACAGGGTAAGCTAGACAAGGCGCTTGTGAGAGGCTTCTTTTGAGTTGCTTTACTGCCTCGGCTTGTTCTGGACCCCACTCCCACTTGACCCCCCCCCTTCAACAGATGAATCAGGGGTCTTGTGATCTCTCCGTAATCCTCAATGAAATTCCTACTGTAATTAGTCAGTCCAAGGAGGCTTCTTAGCTCACGCAGAGTTGTGGGGTCTTAGTCTTAGGAGTGCTTCCACTTTCTTTTCCTGGGCACAGAGACCCTCAGAAGTTATCTCATGCCCCAAGAAGTTGACACAGGTCCTGCGCGGTATCCAGTTATAGTTTCAAAAAAATAGCTTCTACATACAAAAGTTTCGAAAAAAAAATATGAATGCATTTCTTTTCTTGTTACAGGTTTTATTTTAGTTTCGTATAGAAAAAAAAGTTTTAAAAAGAAAATGGGGGTAAGGGGGAACCCCTCCATTAAAGATTTTTTTTAGAAAAATGCATTCTAAACTTTTTTTTTCGATGCTTTTGTGTTGAAACTTTTGTATGTAGAAACTTTGACTGTCGAAAAAAATCACTATAAACCGTCCTGCACCACTGTGCCTTTTGGATGGATAGTTTTGCTCCGGCAACACACTGTCAGAACATAACCGATTTCTGCTATGTGTTCCTCCACAGTTGAGCTTTTTTATCAGGACAACATCCACATAGGCCAGGTTACCCCTTTCACTCAAGTCGGGCATGGCCTTATGTAGGAAGATGTTGAATTTGTTGCCGGAATTGATGTATCCGAAGGGAGTCCGGGTCCAGGTGTACTGCTGCCCCCCGAAGGTAAAGGCCAGCTTGTATTGGTCCTCCCTACGGACAGGCACGGTCTAGTACCCATTGGTCAGGTCAATGGCAGTGTATACCTTTGACCCCTGGATCTGGGCCAGCCCCTGGTCAATGTAGGGGAGAGGCCATCGGGGCATGTGGACCCGTTTATTCAGCTCCCTCAGGTCAGCACAGTGTCTCCACTGGACGTTCGGTTTTAAAATCCCCAGCACCGGATTATTAAAGGTGCTGTGGACTGTACTAATTATCCCACGGGACTCAAGGTTTTTGATAATTTCCGTCAAAGACTCCATGGATGCGAGAGGCAAACGGTATTGCTTCACAAACACTGGAGTCATTCCAGGGTCCGTGGGAATTGTTGTATGGATTTCGGTGCGACCACAGTCATACGAGTCCACCGTAAAGAGATCTTGAAAATCTAAGAACACCTGTTTCAACTTTTGCTCTGGAGTCTCAAAAGCATCAGCTAGATTCACCCGCTCTTCAACCATTTGCCTGAAGACTGGAAAGACTTCCGGTTTTGCTATCTCCACACAGCTGGAGGAGGCCGCTGAGAGGATTGACCTGGACAGAGGGTTTCAGGTAGGAGAGGCTGTCATTGTGGACCTGGAAGATCACCTCATCCTGCCTGATGCCACAGGTCACCTCTTCCTCACCATAAGGGCAGGAAGAGTACACCAGGAAATTCCCCCCCTTTCCGGGTGAAGATGATGTCTGGTGGTAAGTCATTGTCACTGTCATTGTCAAAACAGTCATTGGGGATTGGTCCTATCAGTTCATTTCCTAAATCCATGGAAAAATGTCGGTCATCAACCGCGATTCCAAAAAAGGTGCCTGCGCCCAGAGTGATACTTCTAGGGTCACTGTTATCCATCAATATTGGAATGGTGTTGTGTTCTACATTGACTAATGGTGTTGGGTTTAACCCCAACCCCTGCTGTTGGAGATGGGCATTGAGGTGTACATATGCGTCAGGATTTTGCAGTTTCTGTCCTCTTTTAATTTTTAATTCAAGTAGGAATAGTCGGGTCCGCCCTGGGATGGGGACCTCCTCTTCAATTTGAACTTCAACTGCATACAGCAGCAATTGGCCTGACCGAAATGTTTTTTCTGAACCATCAAAGCCCATGGGATTGCCCCCTAGTCGGGACCAGGCTCTGCAATTGATCAGGTCCAAATTAATGGCAAAACGATTGAGAATGCCACTGCCTAGATAGAATGCAGCAGGGACATCTCGCACGACCCAACAATTGTGTTCTATGCTTTTGTTACCTATAGAAAATGTTTGCATACACCTGCAAGGCAGGAGATGTTTGGAATTGGGAGTTGCCAGGCCCATTTCCCACTTATCGATCAATTTAAATGTGGGAATGGCTGGATCTTTTGGGAGCTGCCTGAAGGTGGCTTTGTTGATGAATCTCTTACCGTTGTTCACGCACACTCGGGCGAGAACAGCCTCCTTCCCCTCATTTAACTGAATAGGGATGAACAACTGTTCTCTGATTTTCTGAATATCAGCTCAACTTTGAGCTGGTTTCTCATCACTTTTGACGATAGAATTGGGGTTTCAGATTGTGAATCAGTATACAATTTCAAAGTATTTCCTCCTTCCACTGTGGAATGCCACTTGAAACTGGACGGAAGGTTGATATTCAGGAATGGAGAGGAGTTCCCATCACCAGTTAGTTGTCCTACAGCAATTACTGTCACGTCAGGTATTTGATTGTTCTGGAAATTAAACTCAATATGATCAGGTTTTTGTTCAACCATGTGGCATGTGCCATTTAAACTAACATGGTTGACACTCTATTTTAATTTGATTGGCCTGTTAGTCTGAGTCCAGAGAACCTTATTCACACAGTCTATTAGGGGGGACAACCCGCGCAGGATGTCATTCCTTAGTAGACAGGGTGTGCCCTCTGGAGTCACGACTATGACTGGGTGTTTCACTTTGGTTGCCCAATTTTTATTTCCAAATCCGCTCTACCCTCGACAGGAATTTCATTCCCGTCGAAGTTTTGGAGTTGTCCAGGAAGAGGGGGTGAAAGGGATCTGGTATCTCTCCCCCTTCCTGAATTTAGCTGATCAAAGGCCCTTTTTGACAGAAGAGTGGCTTGGGATCCAGTGTCCACCAGCGCTGCAAATGTACATTTCCCTTGCACTTGGACCAGGGCGCAAAATCTACCCTCTTTTTCCTCCAATGGGCAACGGTAATGTGCATTCCGGACAAGCTAGGTGGTCAATTTCTTTATTTTAGATTCCGACACAGGGGTAGTTTGGGCATAATCCTGTGTTGGAGTTTGCGAATCTGAAAGAAAAATGTGACATTCTGACATTTGGGGAGTTTTGGGCTCCCCCTTTTCTGATTCTGGGCTGCCCCCCCCCCCCTTTTTGGAGGCAGTCACCGGAATTGATTCGGGAAGTTTTGGAATCCTTTTTTAATACTCGATTCCCTGGATGCTCATTCTGGGGTTCAAGGATGGGCGATAGTGAATCAGTCCCCACACCCACCCAGTCTTCATTTAGTTCTCTTGGGACCCATTTATTTTTCCATCCGGAAAAGTTCCCCCGTCCCTGAAGGAGAAGATTTTTTCCCCAGAATCCTCTAAGGATTCTTCCCCTTCACAGTGGAGGACACTACCTTCCTCCCCAAAATTGGCCTTTTGGCTTTCTTTATTTCTCCTACCCACCCTCTGTTCCCTAGGTTGCAGATTTTAGGGGCAAGACATTTTTGTTCAGGTTCCTGGGTGTCCAGGGGCTTTTCACAAGTGAGGAAGGAAGCTTCCTCTAGGGCTTTACACCCACCCTCGCCCACCCCCGTCCCTCCTCTCGAACCAGTGAGTTGTCAGGGTTCTCTCCCAGTCATTGTTCTGGGGTGCCAGACCCTTGGTTTGTGGGGTTCTGGCTCGCCATGTTCACCTGAGGGTTCTGTTGAGCCCTCAACATGCGACCCAGATCCTGGGTAAGATTCTGGACCTGGCGCTCCAGTTGGGACACCCGTTCCGGCTGGTACAGGGGTCTCTGTTCAAATCTAGGTGGATCACGGGAAGGGTAACTATACCTTCTCCCGTTGTACCTTGGATATTGTGAATTTTGGTAACCCTCCACCCTTGGCCTCCCCTCTCCCGGATTGGGTTGTATGGTTTCCTGAAAGCGGGAAAAGAAAGGAGGGTTGACCTGCAGGTTGGGGTTTTGTGAGTACCTTGGGGAAAAAAACTTAACCCAGCATTTGGGGGATTACTGCCCTCCTGGGGGAAGTTAGGAGGGAAGTTTTCCAGGGCAGTACTTACCCGATTGGATCCCCCACCCCCTTGGGCAGGGGGAGTCCACACATACCCCAAGATTGGTCAGTTGCCCTTGTATCTGAGACTTATATAATCAGGGGAGTTAGGAGTCCCATTGGTGGGATTACCTCCCTGACCGCCACCTGTTTGTGATTGGCCTGAAGGCCTTCTGGATCTCCGATTTTGAGGATTTTGTGTAGGTACATTTTTAGGCTCCCCCATCTCTAGGTCTAGAATGGGGGCAACCTTCACCTCTGCCACCCTAGCAGCAGCAGGGGTGTTGGCTGGTTTGGGGTTTTTGGTCAAATTTTTATTTTCGCCAGGTTTTTCGACTTCATAAATGCGGGTCGCCTGCTCTATGACCCAGTCCAGAGATCTTTTATCGTTGAAGTCCCTCACCAGCTGGGTCATAATATACTTTGGGAGTGCATGAAAGAAGGTGGTTACAAACTCCCTGCTATCTGTGCGCACCCTAATAGTGGTTTGTGCAAAGGCGCGTTTGAGCTCCTGCACAAATTCTTGTAGGGCCGGATCTTCCCTGCACTACAGATTGTAGGCCGCTTTGCGAGCCTCTTGGAGGTTTCTGTGGGCGGAAAAGTGTTTCAAGATGGCTCCCCTGTAGGTGGACCATCTTGAATGGTTCTGGTCCTCCAGTCCAGCAAAGAAGCTGGAGTACTCTGGAGAGAAAGTCCATTTAACACACTATGCAGTTCTGGTTGTCTTTCAGGGGGAAAGTGTCCATCATTTGCTCATAGAGTTCCAAGTGTTCCCAGACAGAATATTTTGCGTGTTTGTGGTATGGGGTTATGATACTCCTAATGGCCTTAATCTGCCCAATGGTGTCTTTTATCATAACTGTCTTCAGTGTATTTGCCTTCTTTGGCTTAGTCACCCAAGTCTAATCGCCCTCCTTCTCAGAGGCGCTGCTACTTGAGGTCCTCTCATGATCATCTAGGCGCTCCCTGATTCTGTGAGCTTGAGAGGGGTTCGCAGAATGGTGGGGCCTTGTTTCTTCACTTCTGCGGTGCACAGGAGAGAAGTCTTCTGACTCCTCCCTGCTCCCAGGGTTGGCAGAGGATCCCCCCCACTGCCCTGATTGGGTGGAGGTCTTCAGGATGTTCTTATGGGGCCTCTTTTCCTGTTGTTCCTGAGCAAATTGAACCAACTGGTCCCTTTGGAGGTAGTGCTCCTGCAGGTCCGATTCCCTGACTCTCTCCTCATAGGGGGTTTCCTGGTCAGAGACATCAGTCTTTATATTTTTGTACCTGCATAGGAACAGCCTATTAAATTCTGATGGCGTCATGGCCTCCGGCTCTTATGAACCGGTAGCTATGAAGTCAGCCGTGCGGAAAGGATTAAATGAGTGTGCGTCCCTTAGTATAGAGGTCGTCGTATGATCAGGGATTGCCCTGTCCCTCTCTACCTGTTCAGGGTCCCTCCAGTTTGTATTAAATCTAGCACCCTCTATCTCCAACCTCGCTTGTTTTTCTTTTTCAGCCCCAATCTCTTGATAATATGCAAAGATCTGAGCCTTTTGTTCGGCTATTAGGGTTTCACTGGCCTCTATGACCCGCTCTTGCGCTGCCACTTGTTTGTGGAGCCCATCATTCTCTTCACAGAGGGCCTCGTTATCTCTTTGTGCTGCCTGTATAGTTTGAGCACCCTGAGCCAATTTCTGTTGCAGGACACTCACCACCTGAGTTTGTGCATTTTTGGTTTGGGTATTCTCTTCCAGAGCACCTTCTATCCGTCTGGCGTGCTCCAGTAGATTCCCATATTCTGTTTTGAGTTGATTTAGTTTCTGGAGGCCCAACTCACTTCCTTGTAACTCTGTTTTTAAATTGCTTACTTCCTGGCATAGGGCGTCTTTCTCCTGATTTAGGGTGCCCCTCTGTTCAACCAGGTCATCCCTTTGTTTCTTGATGGTATTTAATTTCTGGTGCTCCTCATCTGATTGAGAGTGGAGATCTCTCATAATTAATTTATTATTTTCCTCTTTCAATTTCTCCATCTGATCTTGTAGGGTAACTATCTGCTCTGCGCAGACTCTATTATAATTTATTTGTTGATTTAACTTCTGTTGACTCTCTTTCCCGACACTACTCTTTCAGTGCCTCCAATTGGGTCTCTTGATCTGTCTTTCTGCAGTTGGAGAGCCAAGTCCTCTTAATTGTATGATGTAATTTCCAGATTCTACCTCCAACTCTTGGCTCTTTTGTAACTTTTGTTCTGCTAAATTTAGATCAGTCTGGATTCCATTTAATTGTTCAGATTGTTTCTGCGCCAGAGTTGTATTTTCCTCATGTTTTTCCTGCATCACACCCATGTGGAGATACAAGTAGGCCGCAATTCTAACAATTTTGATTTGCTCCTCTTTAATTTTTGGGGTCATATATAACTCACTCAAAGCTTGGTGTAATAGGCCACCGTCCTGTCATGTATCCATGTCTATGGCGGTGACCTGTTGGGTTTTTAAGTCCCTCGTAACCAGGACTAATGTCTGGCAGAGGGACTCCCAGGACCCCCTTTGTCAATTTGCATTGTTTCTTCTAGCCAGACTTTCACCTTGTTCTGGCCATTCACCTCTGACAAATAGCTTGTGCAGAAGGTGCTCCCTAGCCATATTGATCTCTACTACAGTCGTTTTGGATATGTTCTTTCTTTATTAATTTATTTATGTAAGGGTAACCTGTATTCTATTGCTTTCCATCTATGTTGGGGTTGATTTAGCTTAAATTTTTAGACACAGGCCTGGTACTGTATTTGTTTTTGGGGAGGCGCTTGTACAGTGTAACCCAGTATTCCAACTACACAAAGTATCACTACCTTGCAAGTTAGTTGCTGTTTTAGACTGTCACGGGTGGCAACCAAAACCCAAATCCCGGCGACGAGCCCCCAAGTGTGTTAAGGATTTCAATGAGGCGACACACACCTTGGTCTCAGCCTAGGATGTGGCGCTCAATTGATATGCCTTTCTCTTTTTTGTAATGCAAATTCAATGTGAGATGGTACACAACTCGTATAACACCACCTTTTTCAAATACCCCGGGTCACAATGGACCGTGAACCAGGCTGGTTGGGGAAAATGCAATATTTATTGATTTTTAAAATCAAACGAAATCAAAAATGTTAATAAGGGGCAACAATCACCAATGGGGTGATAAATACAATAGAAATGTAAGCAATGCACTTGGTTAACCTTCTCCTAGAACATAAACAATGCACAATTGAAAAGGAGCACTTTTTGATTCTAGGAAAGATAGCATCCAAGTTAAGGTTTCCCCCTGCAATGGTCCCTCAAATAATCAAATCCTGAGTGGATAGAAAGAAGCAGCAGGTAGTCAGGAATAAGAGGGAGAAAACAATCACAATCCGACCTTCCCTCACAGAACAAGAGGCAAACACTTTAAACCCTTGGCAAAGGCCTTAACACTAAAATTTTACAAATAATTAATTAATGTGTGGTTACATTTTGAAGTAAATATGATTTCTCACTAAGGCAACAATGCATAGACACTAAATCACAATGCAATGGATCAACAAGGATAATTCAATTCGAAAATGAGAGGAAAGTTAAAACAGCTGTCAAATGACACGTTGAAAAATTAGCAATTTACTCAATTCCCGTTTAAAATGTCAAAAAACGGTTTCTTTGAAAAACGGGTGAAATACTCTGATTTGGAGTGTGGTTTTTGGGCTGGGGAATAGGTATCTATCACAGGGACAATATAGAGGAGAAAATAGTTGCCTAGCTGGTGAATTGACAGAGATTTGGAAGATAGTGAGGTTTGTTTTTAGGAAAATAGGGCAGTTAAAAGTGAGAAAATCGGTTTTGAAAGGCAAATGTTACTTATACTAAATTATCTAGGCTATATTGTTAAAGAGGAACACAGTAAGCTCCAAGGTTGATTTGCGAGGACAATCTTGTCACCCCAGTGCTCAACCCCAACAATAAAATAAATGGAAATTAGTTTGATTACTCCAAATATAATTAAGGGCTTATAATTTACACCAGACAAAATTGAAGAGATGGCGCTAGCACTTAAAACATTAAGGACAGGATACGAGGATAATTCTAACAGTTTCAACAAGTTACCAGGGTATGAATGTGACTACTCAGAAAGTGGGATAAGGACAAAGTCAAGACAAGATAGGCTATGTGCCGTTATGGGGTGGGGATAATACAGTCCACTTTTTAGTTTTGGGATTTTTGGACAGTCATCAGGGTCTGGTCACCACACGGCGGCATACCTGGCAAAAGTCAACTGGGCATGGTCTGATCACCGGGTAGAGAACAGCTGGGCAATTCGGGTCACCGGATGGCACAGGTACTGCTGAATGCAGTTAGTGGGCAAGCAGTTAGTGGGCAGCAAGCTGGTCTGATTTCAGGATGCAAAAGGTACCACAGCTTTCCCCTTTTTAATGGAAGATTAGTGGGTTGATTCTGAATCAATGGCCTTGCTGGGAATAGGATCAGCAATGCTTTGGCCTTGCAGTGGGGTCTGGAATCTGGCAGGATGAATGCAGAAGATCAGGAACGCAGGAGCAGGAAATTCAGGAACAGTGTGTGTAGAGTCCTGTCATGGACTCTTCTATAGTGCATAGTGACATCATAGAAGTATATGGCTGGACAGGCTTAGCTAAACACACCTGTAACCCACTGGATTTGTCTGGGATGCTACACCACGCATCGCTCTCAACTGGTTGGATTTCAAGGGCAGGATGTAAGATTTATGATGCCAGTTTTACAATGTTCAAAAACTTTAGCTAAAATCCAATTTTGCCATAAATGGTAAATGTATACAGTTGAAGTCTCTTGGCAAATTACATAAACAGGTTACATATTTTATGCAGACCCTTGCAGTCCAACGCTGCAATCTGTGAGACATTGTTTTGTACGTTTAATAATCTTTGGTCATTGTCAGTGTGAAATGTTCGGCCTAAAATTCTGTGACTTTACACGTACGTACTATCATGGGGCCCATTTCTGTTAATGTTTAACATTCCATCCTGTGTCCTTTCCCCATGATTCACATTCTTCTGGCGTTCGTGTCCCATACATACTATTAACAGCCAAGACCTCTTATTTGACAGCCACAAAAATCACATTTAAACTACTAGATGTTCACATTTTTGCAAAGTCCTGTTGCAAAGATAACCGTCTTCAAAGTTTCTTAATAAAATAGTCTTTTGAAACAAATGGGCATCCTTTGTCCTACACTGGGCAATGTTTTTTTCTTTTCAGCTACCACCAACTGTCACTTCCCCCAAAGGGAGGATGAGGTTTTCCCAGCTTGATTGAAGGTTTATTGCCCCTTATCCACTTTGCAAATCCGTGTCCTGGAAGTTCCATTGTCAGAGGGTTCAGCCTAGACCAGATTCTGTCCAACCTAGTAATTATCACTGGGGTGTTAGTATCTACTGAGAGGGGCCCTTTTGTTTTGGTCATCCTCTCGGCAGAAACCTGCATTGGGCTGATTTCTCCCCCCATGCAGCCACTGAAGTTTGATTTAATTCTATTTATTTTTGCTCTGAATTGGAAGAAAACCTGCTGAATAGAACCATTTCATACATTGTATTTTCCCAGTACAATCCCCTTTGACATTGCTAGGCAAGAAGTTTTTGTTCAACCTAGTACTCTCAAACAAGCACTTTTCTCCTGTATTTTGCAAAGCCCATTTTTACACATGTGGTGCAAGCTGCTAGCACTTCGCTTTCAAATTCGGTTTTTGACTTTCCATCTGGATTCCCACACTGTTTTGCAGCCATAGTTATTTTCTTTTAGATAGTAGTTTATTTGAACCACCTATGCACTGAAACTGACATAGCCCAGAGCTGGAGCTTCTTTGAATTACTGATCATTGACACTAACTTAAAAGTGGAAGCTTTTTCCTGTGCGGTGGAAAATTTAGTTTCTTTGTCGATTTTTCTCAGATTTGGTTTGACAGGGCCAGTCATTCAGGGGTCAGGCTTGGTTTTGCTGAAGCACAATGGAGATATGAATGGGCATGGCAGGGCCTTATAGCTAACAGTAGTTTGAGGAAGAACAGATAAAAATGGCATCGGAGCAGCATCATTTTAAGATAAAATACGCCCTTTTAAATGGGGACTTTGGGTTGGCAGCAAAGCAGCGCTGCTTTTTCACTCCATTTCTTTTGTATATGGAAGAACACACTGGCAGGCTTCCTCAGTGTGCCCCCTTGTTCCATCCTGCCCAATATGTGCTTTGCAAGATGGTGCAGCCATCTTTTTGT
This sequence comes from Ambystoma mexicanum, assembly GCF_040938575.1. Classification (NCBI taxonomy): domain Eukaryota; kingdom Metazoa; phylum Chordata; class Amphibia; order Caudata; family Ambystomatidae; genus Ambystoma; species Ambystoma mexicanum. The sequence continues at coordinate 1,213,624,780 of NC_090931.1, forward strand.
CGCTGCAAAATGCAGTTTTGAGGCCATGGTGCTCACAGGAGCCAGCGCAGCCATTTTGTTGGTGACTGCAGATGCGCAGCTTGGTGATGTGGGGAAGTACTGCCGAGTGGGTAAATATATCCCACACTATCAACCTCAAGTAGTCTCAGATGCAGCCCACGCAGAGCCTCACCTTCCTGTGCCTTATCTGGGACACATGCTCCGAGAAGGTATTTCCCTCGGAGGACAAGATTACATCCATCAAGAGGGCCACAACACACTTCCTTACCAGGGCAGTGACCTCGGTTTGGTGGTACCAACACTTACTGGCTATCATGGTAGCACTTCTTCTGGCCGTGCCACACACATGACTCCGGATGAGGAGATTACAGCTGCACTTCGCAACCTCATGGAATCAGGAGAAGGGCTCCCAAGCGGAGCTGGTCAGCATACCGCCTTCTCTCCACTCAAGCCTCATGTGGTGGTCCAGGGACTGCAACCTGCGGACGTGCAAGTCCTTCCGGCAGCCGCCCCTGCAGGTCACCATCACTACGGACGGAGTACAAAGGGTGAGTAAACATACCTGTTTTGGTCACCTGTTCTCCACGCGGTTCAATGGGCGTAAAGTCCTAGCCCTATCTCACCCTTGAGCTCTTGTCTGAAGTTTTCGTATTCTTGCCCTTTGTCCTCCCATGGATCTCCCTCTAAGGTGGTTGGATTGTGAGAGGGTCTTTAAAAAGCGTTGTTCTTATTTTTCTTAAACCTTGGAACACATACAGCTAGATGTTGGTTCAAGCCACACGTGTGCAATCTTCCTAAAGCGACTCCTAGTCTCCTGAGAAAACATTAATTGGGACTTGTAACTCTAAGGCCACAAGCACCCTTATTTTCTACGAAAGGACTTCTTAAGGTTAGAACCTCAATTCTAAGGGTTTGTATGGTTTTTGCCAACTTCTTTATTCTAAACCCATTAGTTCTCAAAGTATTGAGTACTTATCTAGTTCTATTTCTTCATTCACTTCTTTTGCTACATTTCGTACATTGAAAAGTGATGCTAACTGCATTTAAAAGTGAAACATTAGTTGAAAGTGTAAATATTATTAGTGAATGTTTTAGTGTGTTACTTAGTTATGACCTTTCATTGATAAGATTGGTCTAACGACTAAATAAATAACTGTATGGAACAAGTTACTTACTGTAACTCTTCTTCTCCAGCATGGATTTTACATGGATTCACATGCTCAAGATTTGTACTGCACGTTTTCGTTGTGTCCGGTCAAATGTTCGAAAATAAAGGATCGAATGACCTTTTGATCGAAAACAAAAGGACCGAAAAAAAGGATCGAATTTTTTAAATTTATTTTTTGGGTTTAGCATGTATAAAAAACTTTTTCATAAAAAGAAAATCAGGGGTTCGGGGGGGAACCCCCCATAAAAACAAAAAAAATAAAATAAATTCGGTCCTTTTTTTCGGTCCTTTTACGGTCGAAAAAAAGGCTTTCGAGCCTTTTGTTTTCGAAACTTTAACCTAGAACCCTTTTTCGTGTTGAGAGTCCTTGTGTTTGGTTCTATAAACTCTGTGCCTATTTTGCGAGAAATAGTCTGGATTTTTTCATCTTCTTCATGTCACTTTGTGACTACCGGAGGTGGGGACACGCTGTCGGTCAAGATCCATTCCATCTTCGGTTCTCTAGCCCGTGGGCGCCACAGGCCCAGGCTTGGGCCTTCTACACACCACAGCTGCAGCCATGAGGAAAAGTCACTTCAGGGCCACGACAACGGTTTCCACGCCCAGAGTAGCTTGATCATCTAGGCCTCTGTAGGTGGTACCAACAACAGCCAGTAAACAACAGCACCTTTTCCTGCGCTGCAGAACCCAGTCATCGCCTCTTTTCGTAGGAGCTTCAATTCGGAGAGAGAGATGTCTCCAGCTCTCGATTTTCTCCCTAGACTCACCAAGGCCGTGCCACTTTTCACCCTGTCTCCTTAAGGATCTCCCAGGATGTCACCACCACCTATCATGCCCTTCGCCAGCTCTGAAGAGGACCAGCCAGAGGGATTTTACTCTGACCCAATGGGTGGTCAAGGGGAGCCTGATCCCATTTTGGCAGTGCCGTGGCAAGGGGCTCCGTCTCGCCAGCCATCTCAGCCTTTTAGCCCTTCGCCTCATGGCCCAGCACCCGCTCCTGCACCAAGGAATACGTCAGTGGACATTTTGACCCCTCTACGCACGCTGATGTCTGAAATCCAGCAGTGTCTACCAGCTACCATACCTACTCTATCAAGGAACTCTCCCAGACTTCCCAGAGCCCAGCTGAAGCTGTCTGATCCAGCCCCCGTTACCCTTCGACCATTGCCAGTTGCACCTCCTCCTATGGTGGAAGGAGCCGCCCAGACGAACACTGATACTGATACTGTCATGACCCCAGGATACACAGGGGACTGATGAGCTTGATTGCTATGTTCCCGCTGATAGGGAGCCTCCAGACATCGAGTTGCCCACCAGGGACTCTCCTCCAGACAAAATAGGTTTGTTTCATTCGATTATCTCAAGGGCGGCAAAGCTATTCAACCTCATGACTGAGCAGAAGATGGAAGGAAGAATTCCTTTTTCGAGTGACGGGGTTCCTATAAGAGGACTATTGTCTCAGTTCCCCTTTGGGTTGACATTTGGAAGGATGGCCTGTTGGTCATGAATACCCCTAGCACTACTCTGGCATAAAGGGATTGTTTGGAGAAAAAAGTACTGTGTCCTGGAATCGGCCCCAAAGTGCCTCAGATCTCAACCAGCTAGCAAGAGGTCCTCCAATCCATCTTCCTCTTCTATGGTTCCTCATGGATAGGAGGGTAAGAAGCTGGATGCGAATGCGAAGCGCATCACCACGGCGGCCGGTCTCTCGAGGTACGAGGTACGACAGAGCTTTGGTACAAGCTGGGACCCATCTTCAACTTCCTTCCGGAGGACAAGAAGTCTGAGGCCCTGGAATTGTTCGACAAGGGAGAGATAGCCTCCAACCATGCCATTACCGTCGCCATAGACATTGCTGATTCAGGTTTTTGGGAGATGGGCAATGGAGTGGCCTTCCGACGCCAGGGTTGGCTCAAGGCCACCAACTTCTTCACAGATGTGCAGACAAAGGTGGTGGACATGCCATTCGATGGTGACAACCTCTTCAGGTAGACAGTCAACGTCACCATTTGTACGCCATAAAAACAGACACCGAGATGGCACGTTCTTTGGGCACTCAGCAGAGGAGGCCATCCTTTAGCGCCTCTAAAGGGCAAGTCTCGAGGTCCTCCAGAGGCTTCACCTTGCCTTATCACCAGCCCTATCGGTTATCCACCCAGGAGGCATATAGGGGACGTTCCCAGGCCTACGGAAGTGGCAACCAGCGTTGTTTTAGCCTTCCATTAAGGATGCAAACACCAAATCAGGCCTGAACTAGCCCAGGTTCTGCGCCTCTAATTCTGAACCCCAGTAGGAGGCCAGTTATTGCAATTTGTCGACCAGTGGCGCAAGATCTCCACAGACAAATGGTGCTCGATTTCCTTCAACGGGGTAATTCTCTGGATACCCAGGACAAATGCTCTTACATTCCTCCTGTTACAAGACGAGAACACCGCGTAGCACAGCTACTAAAGGAGATTCAAGCCATGCTAAGCAAAGGTTAATAAAGCCAGCCAGCCCCTCAGCAGCTCCGGAGTGCACTCCAGATACTTTCTGGTACAAAAGAGTCAGGACGGTGGAGACAAATTCCTCAAATCCCAAAAATTCAGTATGGTCATGTTGCAGCATGTGGTTGACCAACTGGAGGAAGGAAATTTCGTGGTGACCCTCAACCGGGAGGATGCTTCCTTTCACATCCCAATTCATCGCAACACTGGAGGTGTCTGTAACGCTCACCTGATTCCCACGGAGGCGCGGCTTCGGGTGCTGGTGCTTCCTTAAGGTGGGGCGCCGGACTTCAAAGATGAACAGGATGGGCCCCTCAACTCTAGCTTCTCAGGCTCGCAGGAATATCCTCCTGTGCGTGAAAAGGGAGTGTTACCCACTGACGGAATGGTGCTCAAGCCTCCCACTCCCTTCCAACCCTCCACGATACCACTTCACGATTCCCCTGTGAAACCTCACCTTAGGATCTGGAAGGAAGAGCTCTCCATCCTGCTTCTGATGCAGGGGCGCGTTGAAACCCAGTTACTTCACTGGATTGAGGATTGGTGTTCAGGTAAGCTTGACTGTTCAGGTAAGACGCAGTATAAATTCTGTCCAAAAGTTCAAGCCTTAATAATGTTCGTAGTCTTATTGCAGCAAGCGTTTAATTCTTATGTCTTTTTCCCCATAGGGGCCGGGGTTCGGTATGCCGGAGATATGGCGCCGACCCGAAGTGAAACGTGCAGCTTCAGTACATGACAGGTAAGTTCGGGATGAGCGCTCAGGTAATGTCTTTGCATTCTCTCATTCAATGTCTTAGCCTTTTTTCCCCTTAGGGGCCGGGGTCCGGCAGCGGCAGGACCCGAAATGAAGTGGAAAAACCCAACGGGTAAGTTTTCAGGAAATTGAGCCTTCCTTATTCCTTTTCTCCCTCTCACCTTTGTTCTTGTCCTTTTTCTCCTAGGCGCCGGAACGTGGCGAAATCCGGATGATCGCCGCTGAAGATGGAGGCGCTTGGAAAAGGTGAGGAAAATGCAGCGCTGCAGCGATCGTAGTGAAATGCCTTTAAAATGATGTCTTCCTTTTCAAGATCGTCGGAGAAATGATTCCGGGATGCAGATTTAGCAGGTAAGGTCTCCTTTCTCCCTTTGCAGATGATCCAGGGTGCTGGCAGGTGTGGCAGAAGTCAGGATGCAGGAGCAGACACGGTGAGCGTCCAGCTGCTAGGTGCAGAACAACGCGAAGCACGTGTGGCTGTTCGGGTGGGGTTTAAATAGCTTTGGAAGAAGTTCCTGGTTTGTATCCTTCCACCGATTTGGTATGTATCCTTCCCCGAACACACCCGGGTGGAAAGTAGTCCCACAGGTAAAGTAGTCCCATCCAGGCCTCAAGAGGGCCTGGATGAAGCAGCAAGGTCTGCATCAGGTAAGTGTGCACCCAAGCACTTACACATAAATCCTCCTTTATGAGCCTGGCGCCTAAGGCGCCAGGACTGGGGTCCACTATGAGCCTGGCGCCTATGGCGCCAGGACTGAGTCCAAAGGGCCCCGACTTGGGCCCGCTGAGACTTCCCAGGAGTGAATGATGTCTGCCTCTGGGGTTGCTGGGCCCGGCCTGGCTCCTTAGAGGTAGGCATCATGACAGTGTCATGATCTCTGCTTCCAAAAGGTCAGGGTTTTCCCAACTCCCTTGGAAGCAGATCCATAACCCAGGTTCCGAGTGCCAACCAGTCCCAATTGGGACCTTTTGGACCCAGTCCTGGCGCCAGTGGCACCAGGCTCATAAATATGCCCAGTCCCAGCGCTGGAAGCGCCGGGCTCATAATGCTTGGGTGGACTTACCTGCAGCAGACCATGCTGCTTACTTGCCTGCCAGTTGAGCCTCTGATCCTCTTCTGTTTGGAACTACTTTTCCTGTTGGGTGGGGCAGGAGCCACTCCCTAGGTTCAGAACACTGGAACTCTTCTGGAAAGCAGGAACTCTTTTCTTACCTAGGCGTGGCTGTGGAAGGAGACACCTTAGCACTACAGGAGGCTATTTAAACCACACCCGATGGATGAATCTTGCTTTGCGTTATTCTGCATCCTCTGCAGCAGAACGCTCATCGTGTCTTCTGCATCTGATCCTGGGCCTAAGGAAAAAGGCTTACCATCCTGAATCCAGTCTTCAGCAACACCTATAAAGACAAGAAAGAACAGGTTAGCATTACGGTCTTCAGTGACAGCGCTTCACTTACCTGGTCCATCGGCTGTCACCAACGCCTCGCGCTGCATTCCGGCATCTGAAAGACAAAGGCTTACCTACTCTTCGTGCGCTCCGGAGGTCTTCGCACTGCATTCCGGCATCTGAAAGACAAAAGCTTACCAACTCTTCGCACGCTCCGGAGGCCTTCGGCGCTGCATCCCGCATCTGAAAGACAAAACAAGGTGCGTTTAAAGACATTGGGGAACTTTAATACTCACGTGCCAGTACTCCTTTCCACATGTAACCCAGTGGGTATTCCAGCACCCTGCAGCCGCTCCGAACTTGTACCTGCAAAATAAAAAGACAGTTAGAGCGCATCGTGAAGCAGGCAACAAGCGCTTACTTACGTGCTTCCAGGCGCTTCTATTCATCACACGGGCTCCATCTTCAACTCACTTCAGCCCGTCATCCGCCATCGCCGGAACCCTGCAAAACAAGAGACATCATTACTAAAGACTTTTAAAGACATTAGAATTACTCGAAACTTACCGTTCGTGCAGTAAACGACGGACAGCAGTCCTCTGAAGTCAAGAGGCCTGCTCCCCTTGTCCAGTGAAGAAACTGGTTACAGCACCCTGCCCCGAGGCAGATGGAGAGCACGGCGTTCACTTACCTAAGGTGAGAGCGTTAACCTTTGGGGTTCTACAGGAGAAGAGAAAGGGAAGAAGAGAGAGACATTCAATAACCCAGTTCATTAATCCCATATTTTCTATCTGCAGACATCTTACCCTTCGAGTCAGACATACAGTGCACAGAGGTCCAGCCCAAAGAGCCAGCCGTGTGTTACACATCACCTTTGAAGATACGGTATACGCCCAGTCAAGACCGGCGCCTCTACGGGAATCAGGTGAGCGTTACAGGAGGTTCCTGTGTTTGTCGTTCAGGAAAGACATTACCAGTTGAAGGCCAAGCTATTTGGCTTAAAATCGGCCCAAAGGTGTTCACCAAATGTTTGGCCCCGGTGGTAGTGCATCTGCAAAGAAAGGGTATCCACGTCTATCCTTACCTAAATGATTGGCTGATCCCACTCTCATGCGCTCCCAATCCGGCTCACTGCCGAGGCCATACGGACCCTAACTTCTCTGAGATTTTCGATAAATTATCAGAAGTCCTGCGTATGGCCATCGCAGAACGTGCTATTACTGGGTTCCCGCCTCAACACTCTCTGAAGAGAGAGTGAAAACCATCCTGGGAACGGTCCGACGGCTATCGAAAGCTTCCATTGCAACAGTCCGATCCATCAAGTCCCTGCTAGAGATGCTGTCCTCCTGCATCAATCTAGCTCCCTTTTGGATACTGCAGACAAGACCACTTCAAGAGTTTCTGGATGCCAGATGGCAGTAAGTCACCGGCACATTGAATGGCAAGATCGCCCTCAATCAGGCATTTCGTCAGGCCCTGCAATGGTGGTCAATTTGCCTGCATCTCCCCCAGGGTGCTCTCTTTTAGATCCCAGTGTATCAGGGTGACAGTCACGACAGACACCTCTCCGGATGGTTGGTGAGCCCAAACAGGACATTCAAATGCCAGAGGTCTCTGGCTCGCGGAAGAGTAGGGGTTGCACATTAACGTCCTGGAACTGCAGGCAGTTTTCTGGGCTCCCAATTCTTTTCGGCCTAAGCTGCAGGGAAGGGTGGCGCAGATCTTCATGGACAACACCACGACCATGGTTTACATCAGGAAACGGGGCAGGACGCGCTACCCCGCACTCTCTCTGGAGGCACAGAATCTGTCGCACTGGGCCATCACTCAACGGATGTTTCTCGTCGCATTTCATCTGGCAGGCGTTCAGAACATGATTGCGGTGCTTCCATGAATAGGAGCTCCAGCAACCAAGAGTGTCTCGTCTCTTCAGTGAGTGGGGTTCCCCTCAAATGGACCTTTTTGCAAAAGCTACCAATGCCAAGGGCTAGAAATTTGCAAGCCGCTATCCTCAGCCGCTGAGTCTGGGGGACGCCTTCTCATTTCCTTGGGGGGCCTGTTCCTGTATGCATTCCAGCCGATAACTCTGTGCTACGAGTGATCAGCACACTCAGACGTTGCCACTGCAAGATGATCCTCATTGCACCGACGTGGCCCAGGCAGATCTGGTACACAGACCTTCTCCATCTGTCGGTGATTCCAGCCATAAAACTGCCTCCACTTCCAGACCTGCTCTCCAGAGAAGGAGGGTCAATTCTGCACCACAACCCAGCGTCTGAGCCTCACTGCCTGGTTCCTGCAGCCTTAGAATTTGGACACTACTCCCTGACTTTGGAATGTAGGAACATTCTGCTAAAGGCCAGGGCCCCCTCTACGCTTGCTTGCTACAAACAGAAGTGGAAGTGCTTTATAGTGTGGTGCCGGCCACTGAGGATTTCTCTGTAGCGCGTGACAGCAGCACAGCTGCTTCTGTATCTGCTCTCGCTTGCCAAGTCTGGCCTTGCCCATGCCTCTATCAAGGTCCACCTGACTGACATATTCCGGTACACCGGGCTCCAGGCAAGCTCTCCCTGTGGTCGCACAAGCTTGATAAGGAGTTCCTCATGGGCCGCTTCAGAACATTACCTCAGGTGAAAGCTCCTGCCCCAGAACTGATGGGGCCTCAGTTTGAACCTACGCACCGGGCCTCTAAGTTTCCGTCATGGAAGACCACGTACCTGGTGGGAATCACCTCGGCCAGGTGGGCTAGGGAAATACAGGCCCTCTCCTGTAAGCCTCTAGACTTGTCATTCCATGCAGGTAATGTGGTTCTGTTAACCCATCCTTCCTTCATGCCAAAGGTTCTGTTTGACTTTGATCTAAACAAACGTTTGGTTCTACCAGTTTTCTTCGCAAACCTGTCTTCACCTTAATGTACGCAACCAAATCTGAAGATAGCCACCAGGGGGTGGAGCTTAGGAGGACAAATGTCATTGGCTGGGGGTGGGGGAAGTATGACCCAAAGTGACAGCAATAGGCTATATAAACCACAAGCAGTTTTAGCTTTAAAGCAAAACTGATTTAATATTACTGTGGATTCCCAACCCGATGACAGAGAATATTCTTGAGCATGTGAATCCATGTAAGACCCCATGCTGGAGAAGTCATGTCAACCAGTTTTGGACAAGCAGTGGAACTCTAGTAGAATGCTGGCAAGGAGGTGGATGGGCACCCAATACCTTAATAAAATGCCAAAAACCACATTTTGGTTACAGTCAATCTGGGTCCGATTTACCCTGCTGACTTATGCCTTCTAACCCTGTGCCTTCAATTAAGCAGTGGCGTTTATTAAAGCCTAGTAAACGTAAACCACAAATATCTGAAATACATTCTCAATGAAGACTACAAGTCCAATGAAGGAAATGCTTGCCTAAACCTCTAGTCCCATGTAAAACATTATTTCTTTTAATCAAATAAGCCATTTACCAATGCAATCTGCTGCCGAATACGCTCCCTGGCAGCTTTTTCTTCAGCCTTCTCTTTCGTCCGCTCCTCCAGCATTCTTTTAGCCAAGTCTTCTTCATGCCTTCTTTTAAACTCCAAAACATCCTTCCCTGTTTTTCTTCTTTCTAGTTCCTTTTTAATCTCATTCTAGACAGAGAGAGATCATAAGATAACTAAAAACAAAGGAACCAAATTCAAATATGGATACAGATACATTTGAACACCTTTGACATTTAAGCCACGTTCTGTTTGGAACCAGACAACTGCACGTTGAAGGATGAATCACTTTTTAAAAATAACTTATTGCAAAAATACTAAAAATCAAAGCCGTCACCCATGCTCAATGGTGCTCATGTGATAATTGCAACATACAGTATGCTGGTAAGAGGTACATTTTGGAACATGCATTATATCTTGTGGGGTTGAAATGCCCCCCAGATATTAAATGACTCATCTGGTCACAGAAAAATACTCACAGGTGCACTTTCATTCAGCCCTCTGCAGTCGAGGACCTGGTGCACATCAGAAAGAGGAGAAAAAGGGAAATAGAAATATGGGTAAAGTAGGGAGTCGGGTAGAGGATAGAAGCATGGGTAATGGGTAAGGCAAATGCAGTGCCTTTTTTCGTTTTCAACATTACCTGCTCCTCTGCTTTTTGTTTCTGTTCTCGCCTTTCCTCAAGTTTTTTCGTTATTCTAAACAGAAGATCATGAATGTTATATTGCAAGTTTGATTTCAAGCATTCTAATTCATGTTGGAGCATTTTTATGCAACAGTAAACCATTGTACATTAAAGGGAATTTAGAAAATCAGTGCCTCAAAGCCCTCCCCAAACAACCACTACGGATAGCGTTTTGAGACTATACGTGTAGGCTGTTTAACAACACGTTTAGATTAGCATGCCCTGTTGCACACAAAGGTATATAAATTAAGGGATGCCCAACACTAGGCCGCAATCATATTGGTTTTTTAAGATTTCCCTCATTAATATGCATGAGATAAATGTGTATGCATTTAGAATGAATATTAATTAGGGTCACCTTTAAACCCAAATTCTTTGCAGACCCCGACACTCACCCGGTCATTGCCATTTCCCTTTTCTGAGACTATTCCAGCTAAGAGAATGCCAAGAGAATCACATTGTTACCCAATACTACAGGGAGAAACTTGTAACAGTAAATGTGGTAAAACCATAATAAAAACTTGTTTTTAATACAGCACTTGGTACTACAGTTTTTTCTGTTCCATAGCACTATAAATAACAAGTGTTAGCATTCGCCAATGCAATGTTAATGAATGTATGAACCTCTGAAAGATGAAGGCCCCATTGTGATTTGAACCTGTGACCTGCTGGCTGAGCACAGATCACACCAGCAGCCCTTCACTCACCAAGCTATCAGATTAGCCACTGTATTCTGTGAAATGTTAGCTACATTCCCCATGAGCTGCAAAAGACTCACGATACAAACTAAATTCTAGGTCAAGACCGGAGGCGAGCATTATGCTTTGACTTCGTTAATGCTACTCTTCAGCAGCTTTTAAAACCTTGCATTTAAAAAGAAAAGGTTGATTGGCCACCAGGGGGGCGCAGAGATGTGGTAACTTCTCTGTGCAGCTCCTTACCCCCCCCAGGCCTGTTGGGGACTAGAGCCCCTCCCCTCCCCCCAGCCAGCCCCCAGACAATTGTGTGAGTAAATCCTTCTGCAAGATAATGTAGTGAGCTGAAAAGGGGTGTGATCTTGAGCCTCAGAAGCCAAAGTTGAGCGAAATACGGCCCTGGATAGAGGACCCGCAGCCAAACCTGCCTCTGGGCCGCCCAGGAGTTCCAGGCAGTGAGTACCTGGGCTTGAGGTTTCACAGAGGCCCAGAGAGGATCCGCCTCAACGCAGACTCCTGCCAGCTTCAGCTCGCCTGGTCTGACCGCCGGAGCCACAGAGTGAGGGAGAAGGTGGTCCCCCTGGAGCGAGAGCCTTTGGTTGGCAGCAGAACGGCCTTTGAGCGACCCGGGAAGCCAGAGTGGAGCAAGAGGAGGGGCGACGTGCTCCATCAGCTTGGCAGGAAGTTGGCCCAGGGCAGTGGGATCGAGGTAGTAATCGGCTACCCCCCGGTGAGGGACAGTGCTATCAGGGGGGGATTTTAGCAGCCCACGGAAGAAGCCTGGAGGCTGGGCCCCAGACTAGGTTGAGGGGGGACCGACCAGCACAGGAGCAACAGCGAGCAGCAGTGAGTAACGGTACAGAGGCCCACCAGAAGATCGGCCGAGAGTGAGGCCTAGCAGGACGGAGTGTGACAGGCCCATGAGTGTGGAACTTCCCTCATGGTGGTCTGGCTCAGGAGATGGCGCAAGAGCGGGGTCCCCAATCTCTGATCCCCCCGGTTGCCTGTAGTAGATCTGGGGCTGCACCAACAGACTTGCGCCTGGAGTGGCCACGGGAACTACCCCTTGAAAAGCCTCACTGGTTGGCCAACTTGCTTGGGGAGGACGAAGCCACTTGAGCTTTGCCCTTCCTTGATTCGGCTCAAGACCCCACCCCCGTCAGAAGACGTGGGAGAATCTACATCTGGGGGGTCTTATAAGCTGCTTGACACTCCACGTCTACCCCCACTGGAAAAAGGGGCCCATATCCCTCAGAATCAGCCCAAGATGCTTGCTTAAGTTAACTCGGCCAGCGACAGTGCGAATCCCTCTCAAAGTCGCTGCAGGGACAACTGGCGGAGGAGAGAGACTGGGTGTTAGGCAGAATTATATGCAGTACCCTTTGGGAACACTACACACAATTAAGACTACAAGTGACAGCACAATTTCACCTTTGGTACAAGCCTGTACTACACAGTTATAGTGGTAGTGGTAGTGGTAGCAGTAGCGGAGCAGCCAGACTTACCTAGTAAGTGAGCATGAGCAGTACAAATAGCTATACAAAGGACAGCAATTACTATGATTCAGGCAAACACTGACTCAAGGTTTCTAAGTAAGAGAATATATGGGATACATTACTCACCGTAAACGTGTTTCTGATGCTTGTATCTGCTTAGATTCACATGCAGTGCATAGGCCGACATCTAGTGGAAGCTGCGGAGTATTACAATTTGTTTTTCGAAACTCGAAAATGGGCGCTGACACAGGGCGTGCCAGTAATACTATCCCAAGTGTGACGTCGACTGTATCCATGATCCCTCACGCGTCTAGGACCCTCGATTTGTATTTTTTCTGACATGAGGTAGCATGAGGAGTAGCGCGAGAACAGATTATCCAAGCAGATAGAAAGATGAGACTACAAGCATCCATGCATCTTTTCTCAGAGGGGAGGAAGGGTGGGTCGCATGTGAATCTAAGCAGATACAAGCATCAGAAATACGATTACGGTGAGTAATGTATCCCTTCTTAGGCTTGTGGAATCTGCTTAGATCCCATGCTGTGCATAGATTAGCAAGCAGTGTTAGAAGGAGGTGGGATGTGAGAAGGGTCATGAGCAAATAAATGTCTTAGAACCGCTTGTCCCACTTGAGTATCTGTCTTGGAATGAGTGTCAATGCAGTAGTGCTGAGTAAAAGTGTGAATAGAGCTCCAAGTAGCTGCTTTGCAAATGGTGTCAAGGGGTACATTTGCAATGAAAGCCAGAGTGGCCCCAATGCTTCTTGTAGAGTGGGCTCTTGGCGTGAAAGGCAGAGTTTTTTCAGAAAGGGAGTAACCCAGCTGGATACAATTTATAATCCACTTAGAGATGGCGTCTTTAGAGACGCGATCTCCCTCTCTGCCTGTAGATACGGAGACAAACAGTTGGTCTGTTTTCCTTAGCGGCCTGGTCTTGTCTACATAGTATAGGACCGCCCTACGCACATCTATGTTGTGTAGTTTCACCTCAGCAGAGCTTTGGGGTTCTTGGAAGAAAGCCGGAAGCTCAATGGACTGGTTAACGTGGAATTTAGAAATAAACTTAGGTGAAAACCTAGGGAATGTTCGTAAAACCAGTTTATCTTTATGAACAGTAAAGAAAGGATCCTGCACTGACAGAGCCTGAATTTAACTGACCGTTCTTATGGATGTAATGGCTACTAATAAGGCAGTTTTATATGTCAGGTTTTTGAGAATGCTTTTAGGCATGGGCTCGAATGGGGGGCCCATGAGTCTAGCCAGCACCACATTAAGGTCCCTTGCTGGTGGTGGGTTAGAAATTGGAGGGTGGAGTCTCTTTACCCCTTCCATGAAGGCTTTAACCACTGGTACTTTCCAGCACGATACCTTGTTATGGGAGGTGGTGTATGCTGACAGTGCTGCCAGGTGTACCTTTAGTGAATTAAATACCAACACTGCGTCCAGCAGGTGGAGCATGTAGGTGACAATAGTGGAAGGAGTGCAATCAACTGGGTTGATTTGCTTATTCTGGCACCAGATAACAAATCTTTTCCATTTGTCAAAATAACAGTGCCTAGTGTTGGGCTTCCTAGATTCCTTTAGGATGTCCATGCACCTCTGTGGTAAATTGAGGTGTCCAAACTCTAAGACTTCAGGAGCCATGCTGCCAAGTTCATTGAGCTGGGTGGAGGATGCAATGTTTGACCTTAGTGCTGGGATAGTAGGTTGTACCAGCACGGGAGTCTGATGGGTTGGCACGCTGCTGGCCTGCACAGGTGTGGGAACCACGGTTGTCTCGCCCACATGGGAGCAACTAGGATGAGCGTCATCGATTCCCTGTGCATCTTGTTGACCACCTTCCTCATTAGAGGAGTTGGTGGAAAAGCTTAAGCAAACATCCCTGACCAGTTCGTCCACAGGGCGTTCCCCTTGGAGCCTGGCCGGGGAAACCTGGATGCGAAGTCTGGGCATTGTCTGTTTTCGCTTGTGGCAAATGGGTCTATAGTGGGGAAACCCCACTGTGAGAAGATGTCTTCTACGACTTCTCTGTGTAGAGATCACTCGTGTTCTCTTTGGAGAGGATCTCTGCTCAAGGCGTCTGGTAGTGAAATGAGATCCCCTGGAACATGTTGAGATGACAGGTAAATGTTCCGTCTGAGTGCCCATATCCAATATTTCTGGCCAAGCTTGGACAGATTTGGCGAACGAGTCCCTCCCTGCTTGTTTAGGTAGAACATTGCTGTTGTGCTGTCTGTTAAGATCTGCACTGACAGGTTCAACAGGTGGGGCTCGAAGCGCTCTGAATACTGCCAGAAGCTCTAGCAGATTGATGTGATTCTTGGCCACTGTGTGAGACCAGAGACCCTGAGCTGTGTGGTGAAGGAAGTGTGCTCCCCACCCTGACAGGGATGCATCTGTAGTGACTACAGCCTGTACTTCTGGATCGTAAAAGGGTTTCCCCTTTGACAGGTTCTCTCTTGTCCACCAGTGAAGACTTTGTACCAGTGTTGGCGAAACGACCACTAGATCGTCCCACTGACCACTTGCCTGAGACCACTGTTTCGCCAACCATTCTTGCATGGGACGCATGCGCAGTGGGGGACAAGTAAATACATGACGCTATCATGCATAGCAAACGCATCGTTATCTGGCGACCGGGCAGATAGAGGAATTTGCAGTAGTAGATTCCGAATTCTTTCCTCCGATGGAAAGGCCAACCCCTCTTGAGTGTTTAGTACAGCTCCTAGGAACTGTTTGGAGGTGCTTGGCACCAGGCTTGATTTTTTCTCGTTCATGGAGAAACCCAATTCGAAGAGGAGGTCGATCGTTCTCTGAATGTTTGAACTGCAAATTACTGGGGTCTCCCCCATGATGAGCTAGTCGTCCAGGTATGGGTACACTGGGATTGCCTCCCTGCATAGGTGTGCCGCCATCACTGCCAGAACCTTGGTGAATACCCTTGGAGCCGAGGCTATACCGAAGGGCAGCACCTTGAACTGGTAGTGCTGACCGTCCACCGTGAAGCGCAAGAATCTTCTGTGCGCTGGGAACATGGAAATATGGAAATAGGCATCTTTCATGTCCAATGTTGCCATGTAATCCCCTTTTTTAGGAGGGGTATTACCTCTTGGAGAGTAGTCATGCAAAACTTTTGGGGCTTGACATACTTGTTTGCAGGGCGTAAGTTTAAAACTGGGCGCATTGTCAGCTCTTTTTTTGGCACAAGGAAGTAAGTTGAATAAATACCCTCGTTTACCTGTTTACCCGGGACAAGTTCGATCGCGTCCTTTTCTAGAAGATTGACGATCTCCTCGAGGAGGATCATCTGGTGGTCCAAGGAATGTACTTTTTTGTCGTGGGGGTGGTTTTGGGGACGCTCGAGCAGTTCTATGCAGTATCCTGCGGACACTGTGGACAGCACCCATCTGTCTGATGTGATCCCTTCCCAAGCTTGGGTGAAGTTGGTAATGCGTCCCCCTACTGGATATGCGTCGGAAGGGACCCCCTCTCGGCGTCACTGTTTTGCGGGAGGCTACCTCTGCTGGGGCTGCCTCTTCCCTTACCACGGCCCTTCTAGTTTCCCCTGTTGTAACTCTAGGAGTTGGAGCCTCTTTGTGAATTTTGGCCGCATGGGCGACGAAAATTGCCATTCCCTCTTTGATTAGGGGGTTTGTTGGTCAACTGTCCTATCTTTGACATTTTTTTAATGAGTCCTCTACCGCCTTGCCAAACAGTAGATTAGGCTCCACCGGCATGCCGATTAAGGATGCTTGTGTCTCGGGTTTAAACCCCGACTGTCTTAACCAAGCATGTGTCACGACCCTTGCCCAAAACCCCCTCTGGCAAACCCATTGGCCAGGTGGAGTCAGGACTCGGGCCTCTAGAGCCTGGCATCCTCTTCAAAAGCCCTCATGGGGCCAGTCCTGGCGCCTAGGGCCCAGGCTCATACACCATGAATAACAATGTGCTGGGGAACTACTTTATTGTAAGCCAACATGGAGGCATCCACATAGCTTGGTTTCTAAGAACCAAGCTATGCAGTCTAGTGTTTTGGGTGCAGCAGGCCTGGAACTACTTTCCCTGGTACTACTTTACCTGGGCTATATAAACCACACCCTGACTGCAGAACATGCTTCGTGTTACTTTGCAGCTTGCAACGTGACGCTCACCGTGTCCAGCTATTCCCTCGAACCTCGGAGAAGCAGAACCTGCAAGGAGACAAAAAGGATCATCATTAGCAGCAGCATCTTACCTGCAGTCTTCATCTTTAAACACTCGCAGCTACTGAGAACAGCTTCCTCGAATCTGCACGCCTCCCGGATAGAACGACCTGAAAGAGGAAGTTAGAGGCAACATTAAAGAAAGCTGTATAGACATTTACAAATTACGAACTGCTCAAAAGGCTTACCTGGCTGGTCGCCTCTCGGCTGGCACCACTCCGGACATTCCACTCGCGCTGAAGAACTCTGCGACCTACAAGGAAGGAAAACACAGGTTAGCAAAGGCAAGACTTCGCAGCGCTGCGCATAGCGCCTACTTACCGCATCATAGCGCTCTTAATGCCAGTTCGCCGCGCTGAAGCTCTGTATACCTAAGGGAGAAAAAAAAGAGACATTTTAAACAAAGAAAGGCATGCAGGATAGCAACAAAACTAAAGAACAGCAATAAGACCTACTTGAACAATATCAAACGGGCCGGCGTCAGTGAAGTAACTGGACCGCACTCGCCCATGAAAGACAACGCGCCCCTGAAAAGAAGGCAGGACGGAGAGCACGCCTAATTTTACCACAAGGTGAGGAGAGGGCGCCAGAGGGACTGAAAGCATACAGGGTGGAGGGAGAATACTTACCCCAGTCCGTCAGTCTTGAACACAGTCCTCCTGTATTTTCAGGCAGAACCTTCCCTGCAGACCACATCAGGGCAAAGCTGAGAAGCATACCAGCGAGTAACCCAGCTGAGTGGCGTCCCTGTGGATACCAGGTGAGCGTAACAGAACACGAAGCCTACCATAACAAATCCACCTGGGCGCCATGGAGACATCAGAAATGGACCAATTGGCCCAATTACTAGGAGAGCTTCGTGCTGAGGTTCATTCTGCCCGACAAGAGACTAATGCCCTCCGGAGAGACCTAATAGTGACCAAAGAACGCACTGAAGAGATTAGCAGGCAATACTTGCAATCACAGGCAGGACAGACACCTCTACCTGGAAGCAATCCAACAATGCAAAACCCCGCCATACCACCCACTCTGGTACAGATCACGTTACCTGGAACAGTGCCCCGGGCACCACCAGAAAGGTTCTCAGGCGACCCACGGAAGTATTCAGCATTCATCAATCAGTGCCGCCTTCATTTTCTTTGTAGGCCTGGAGCATTTCCAAACGACCAAGCTCGGGTAGCTTTTGTCGTTTCATACCCGAGTGGTAGTGCAGCAGATTGGTCGGTGCCGTTGTTAACCCATGACAATCCTCTATTACATGACTTTGGGGGGGTTGCAGAGAGAAATGGAAAACTTTTTACTCGCCAACAAGCAGTAGACAATGAACTCTTGTTCCTCCGACAGGGGAATCAAGACTTGTTAACGTACATTGCTACCTTCAACAGACTGGTTGCCGAAGCTAGGTGGCCAGAAAACAAAGGAACCAAATTATTCCATCGAGGCTTAAGAGGCGAATTAAAGGACGTCTTAGCCCAGGTGGTTGATCCACCCAGAGACTGCAGAATTCATAAATCTGGTCGTGCAGCTAGACCACCGGTTGCAGGACCGAAAGGCAGACCGGTCTAAGACAGACACTCGGAACGTGCATGTTCGACCAAGGGAAAACACACCCCGTGTACCCGAGAATGCTGTAGAACCCATGCAGATTGGAGGGATACGGCCTCCATTAACAAAACAAGAGCGGGACAAAAGAAGACAACAACAGCTTTGTTTGTATTGTGGGAAACCAGGACATTTCCTGAAGGACTGTCCAGTAAAACCCCCAAGAAGAACAGTCAGGGCCACAGAGAAGGATGAAGCTAAGTAATCGGGAAACTACCAAGCTCGATAAACGTAGAGGTCAGTTTGTCGAGTGAGAACAAAGAGTTGCTGACCTCGCACTTTGCAATACCAGTGATCTTAATTAACCACCAACAGTCGTCAAGAATGCATGCCGTTGAAGCATACATCGATAGCGGAGCAGTTGGAAATTATATTGATCAAGAACTGGCAGAAGAGATGGGGCTTCCTTTGTGTTCTAAGCCAACTATGGACAAGGTAACCACCGTGGATGGGACAGAAATCGCTTCCGGACCAGTAACCCAGTGCACAGCCTTGCTGTGTCAGGACGGACATCGGAAGTCTATTTCATTCGATCTCATCAAGGCACCTCAGTTCAGGCTAATAGTAGGGATGCCATGGTTGGTTGCTCACAACCCTTTGCTAGACTGGCGAGCATGAAAATTAACCTTCCCCGGTGACTGCTCCCCTGCCTGCTATTACCAAGAGGAGAAACCCGACGTCTGTATCCCCATGACTCCCGGAGCGACAGTATCAACCCTGGGAGCAACCAATACCTTGCCAAGTGAATACCATGATTTCCAAGATGTTTTCCGAAAGGACCAAGCCAATACATTGCCGCCGCACAGGCCCTATGACTATCAGATTGACCTTGTTCCTGGTGCACAAATCCCTTGCGGCTGGATGTACGCTCACAGAACCAGAAAACCTTCATTTGAAATCCTATTTAGACCAGTACCTTGCAGACTGATTTATCCGTCCTTCGAAGTCCCCGCAGCCAGTCCTTTGTTCTTCGAACTGAAAAAGGAAAGAGACCTGAGAACCTGTATTGACTACCGCGCATTGAACCAGATCACTGAAGAACTGCTACCCCTTGCCACTTATCCCTGAGATGCTAGGCCAAGTTAAAGATGCCCAGATGTATACTAAATTAGACCTTCGAGGAGCGTACCACCTGGTCCGAGTCAGAAAAGGAGATGAATGGAAAACCGCCTTCCGTACTAAGCACGGCTTGTTTGATTATCAAGTCATGCCCTTCGGGTTATGCAATGCTCCTGCTGCATTCCAATATTTCATGAATGACGTCTTATGGGAGTTAATTGATGTGTGCGCCTTAGTGTACATAAACGACATCTTAGTATACTCAGCCTCGGAACAAGAGCATGTCAGGCATGTTCGTTCAGTCCTCACCAAGCTCTGTCAACATCGCTTGTTTGCAAAGCTTGAAAAATGCTTTTTTCACGTCACCGAAGTAGAATTTCTTGGTTTTATCCTTACTCCAGGAGGCATCAGAATGGAAGCGCACAAGGTAGATGCCATTCTGAATTGGCCTTCACCGACCTCTCTGAAAGGGATACAAAGCATGCTGGACTTTGCAAACTTCTAACGCCGGTTCATCCAAGACTTCTCTCAGGTTGTGCACCCAATCACAGTACTATTAGGAAAAGAAAAAAAAAAGTTTGCTTGGACCGAAGAAGCAGAAGAAGCCTTTCAGGAACTTAAACAAAGGTTTACCTCCGCTCCAATCCTGCGACATCCTCGTCCAGACCTCCCTTATGTCGTTGAAACTGATGCGTCCAGTCACGCAATGGGGGCTGTCCTTTCACAGAGAGACCCGGAAACCGGCCAGCTACATCCTGTGGCCATCTGGTCGAAAAAGCTCTCACCTCCAGAGATTAATTATGCCATCACGGACAAGGAACTCCTGGCTATCAAATCCGCCTTTAAAGCCTGGGTGCACTACCTTCTGGGGGGCCAGACACACCCTAACAGTCATCACAGACCACCGAAACCAGCAATATCTCAAAACAGCTAAGGCCCAGTGCTCGCGCCAATTATGGTGGGCCCTTTTCTTCGCCGAATATGATTATGTAATCACATTTCGACCAGGAGTCAGAAACGGAAAGGCGGATGCCTTATCTCGCATGGGCATAAATGAAATAGTATATACAACTCCAGACCCAGTACCTATTATACCTGAAGACAAACCCTTGGGTATCACGACAGCCTTAACACAAGCAGAACTACGAAAAGAAATCCAACGGACAATGAATCCTGATGCCTACCTCGCATGGCAAACTCAAGGAGAACAATATACCATCAAGGACCACCTACCCTTTTTTAGGGTATCGCCTATATGTACCCAAGAAGGAATTACAACAGCATATTATTTCAAACTATCACGATTCACTGATCGAAGGGCATCCTGGGATCGCCAAAACCCTAGCTAAGGTGAAAGAGAACTTTTGGTGGCCTACCTGGCGTAAGGACATCATTCAGTATATTCAGTCCTGCGGTGTCTGTGCACAAAATAAATCACCGAAACAAAAACCATCTGGTCTCCTACAACCATTGGACATTCCTCCAGTTCCATGGCACACTCTTTCCCTTGACTTCATCACTGATCTACCTCCAAGCCAAGGCTTCAACACCATCCTTGTAGTTGTGGACTTATTCTCGAAGATGGCCCATTTTATTCCTCCCAAAGGCCTCCCAGATGCAGCCACTTTAGCAAAAGTGTTCCTGGAGGGAGTGGATAAGCTACATGGCTTCCCTTCGGTTCTGGTCTCTGATCGAGGCAGTCAGTTTGTTTCAAACTTCTGGAATAAATGCTGTGCAATGGTGCAGATTGACGCTCAGCTAGCTACCAGTCACCATCCCCAAACGGACGGCCAAACCGAGAGAACCAATCAGACACTCGAGCAATATTTACAGTGCATGCTGCACCACGAACAAAGGAATTGGAAAGACCTACTATGGATAGCCGAATATGCATATAACAATTCTTTGCATTCAAGCACGGGACAAACGCCCTTCTATACCCTTCATGGCAGACATCCATGTACCTCTGAACTAGACCTTCCAACCAGCTTGGAAATGCCAGCGGTAAAAACTCTACACACAACCATTACTCGGGCTTTCAAAAGGGCAAAGGAACACCTTATTCATGCCAAAGAAAACAAAAGAGATTCGCCGACCAACACCGGAAAAAGGCCCCTGATTATCAAGTAGGATGCAAAGTTTGGTTAGCCGCTAAATTTGTACCCAAAAAGGGAACCCGGACCTTTCATCCCAGATTCTTAGGACCCTATACCATTAAGGCAATTATCAACCCAGCAGCCGTGAAACTGGATTTACCACCTAATCTACACATCCACCCGGTATTCCATGTGTCCCTCCTGAAACCAATGCAACCCGGCACACGGATTGGGACACCACCTAAGCCCATACTTGTTGACGGAGAACCAGAATTCAAAGTCAAAGATACCTTGGACTCTAAATACTCTAGGACCAAGCTATATTATCTCGTCAATTGGAAAGGATTTGGACCACAAGATAGATCCTGGGACCCAAGTGAGAATATCCACGCACCACGTCTAATCAGGAAATTACAGACCTTCCCAACCAAACCTGAGCCAGACAGAAGGAACACCATGGGAGGGGCCTTAGGGGGGAGTGCTGTCACAACCCTTGCCCAAAAGTCCCTCTGGCAAACCCATTGGCCAGGTGGAGTCAGGACTCTGGCCTCTAGAGCCTGGCATCCTCTTCAAAAGCCCTCATGGGGCCAGTCCTGGCGCCTATGGCGCCAGGCTCATACACCATGAATAACAATGTGCTTGGGAACTACTTTATTGTGTTGTCAGCCAACATGGAGGCATCCACATAGCTTGGTGCCCAAGAACCAAGCTGTGCGGTGTAGTGTTTTGGGTGTGGTAGGCCTGGAACTACTTTCCCTGGTACTACTTTACCTGGGCTATATAAACCACACCCTGACTGCAGAACATGCTCCGTGTTACTTTGCAGCTTGCAACGGGACGCTCACCTTGTCCAGCTATTCCCTCAGAAAAGCAGAACCTGCAAGGAGACAAAAGGATCATTAGCAGCAGCATCTTACCTGCAGTCTTCATCTTTAAACACTCGCAGCTACTGAGAACAGCTTCCTCGAATCTGCACGCCTCCCGGACAGAACGACCTGAAAGAGGAAGATAAAGGCAACATTAAAGAAAGCTGTATAGATATTTACAAGTTACGAACTGCTCAAAAGGCTTACCTGGCTGGTCGCCTCTCGGCTGGCACCACTCCGGACATTCCACTCACGCTGAAGAACTCCGCGACCTACAAGGAAGGAAAACACAGGTTAGCAAAGGCAAGACTTTGCAGCGCTGCGCATAGCGCTTACTTACCGCATCATAGCGCTCTTAATGCGCCATCATTTACCAGTGGGGCTCAACCAAGCCAGTTCGCCGCGCTGAAGCTCTGCATACCTAAGGGAGAAAAAAGAGACATTTTAAACAAAGAAAGGCATGCAGGATAGCAACAAAACTAAAGAACAGCAATAACACTTACCTGAACAATATCAAACGGGCCGGCGTCAGTGAAGTAACTGGACCACACTCGCCCATGAAAGACAACGCGCCCCTGCAAAGAAGGCAGGACGGAAAGCATGCCTAATTCTAGCACAAGGTGAGGAGAGGGCGCCAGAGGGACGGAAAGCATACAGGGGTGGAGGGAGGATACTTACCCCAGTCAGTCAGTCTTGAACACAGTCCTCCTGTATTTTCAGGCAGAACCTTCCCTGCAGACCACATCAGGGCAAAGCTCAGAAGCATACCAGCGAGTAACCCAGCTGGGTGGCGTCCCTGTGGATACCAGGTGAGCGTAACAGCATGCCTCTTAATGACAGTGCTCTCTGCTATTAGCCTGCCGGAGTTATCCGCGGCATCAAAGGTTGCCTTAAGCATGCAACCGGACACGGCTCTCCCCTCCGACGCAACCTGTGCCAACTGGCCCTTTAGAGGTTCCGGTGCAGAGTCGATAAGTGCAGCAACTTGCTCCCACTGGTGGCAGTTGTAACTAGCCAACATGGTGGTGGAGTTGGCAATCCTTGCCTGGTAGGCGGAAGTGGAGGCTACCTTCCTTCCCAACCCGTAGATCTTTTTTGCTCTCCTTGTCGTGGGGAGCCTCAGACGAAGATAGGGGCGTTCCCGCCCTCTTCTGGGTATTAGTCACTACCAGGGAGTCAGGTTTCAATGGCCCCTTTATGTAAAGCGGGTCTGATTGGGCTGCCCTGAACAATTTTTCGATTCTGGGGTTTATAGTAGTCCACCCCAGTTTGCTCGTCCAACGTTACCAATTCTGGATCCTCATATTGTAGTGGATCCTCACTATACTGAGTGTATGGCTCTACGTAGAAAGGGTCAGAAGACAGACTTTGCGTTGGTGCCTCAACTCGAGGTTTCTTATCAGGGGGTTGCGGGTCCCTAGACCCTGAGGGAGTAGCCCTGTCAGTGGTATAGAAGAGGAATTGATCTGGGTTCTTGGCATAGAAGTCTGCTAGGGATGACATTCTAGACATAACTGTCTATATCCTCACTGGACCATTCTTTGGAGCTGGGGATTACTCTTTCCTGGGAGGGTTCCCCTGCTGTGACCTGATTGGACCTATGGGCTTGTGCAGGGGTCTTGGCTAGCTGTTTATCAGAAGACTTAGCACTGTCTTTATGTAGCAGAGGTGTAGAAGAAGGCTGAGATGTTTTCTTCTTCTGTTTTCCCCCCTCCCCATGAGTGGAAGAGTGCTTCCCTGGCGTTTTCACCTTCTCAGAGCTTTTCGACGTCTGGCGCTGAGATTCGGGGGTAGAGTCCTTTTCCTTAGAGTGAGGACGTCGGGATACGGGAGCAGCCGTCGAGCGGTCTGCTGACGCCGACTCCTGGAGTGCGGCCTGGGGATGGAGGTCGGCTTCGTCTTCTGACTATTGTACCTCCATAACTTTGGTGAGTGAGGCACTCTTGGCAACAGTGGATGGTTGCCTGGTGTCATGCGGCGATCTTGACCGAGAACGCCCAGAGGACACCAATTCGGTGGACCGTTCTTTGTGTGCCTCTTTCCGAGAACTCGACACGCGCATCGAGTCTCGGTTGGACTACGAGTGTTTAGTGGAAGTGATGTGGGTAGCGCTCGTGTCGCCGGGTGTGCTCCCCATAGCTGCCCTGCCGGACAACCTTCCGAAGTCAGGGACTTGCGCTTGGCTGTCTTTCTACACCATGTTGTCCTCGCCGTCCGATAGTACGGCGTCACTGCCAACACTGAAGGTGCCCTCCGCTTCCATGGCCTCTCGTTGCCTGGTGTGGTGGGCCCAACATTTGGTCGAACGGTCCTTTAGATTTTTAGCCTTGAAACGACTACACGCTCTGCAGTTCGCCTCAGGGTGGTCCCTCGGCAAGCAGAGGTTACAGGTGGCGTGTCTGTCAACCCAAGGGTACTTGCGGTTGCACTTGGGGCAAAATTGGAAAGGGGTACCCCTCCATACGCACCCTGTGGCAGCGGGTTATGAATATATATATAAATATATTTGAGTGTAAAGTATGTACCACCCCCCTCTCTCCCTACTTGAAGGGCCGAGGCCAGAGGCCTTCCAAGGCCCGGGCCGAGGCCAGAGGCCTTCCGAGGCCCAAAGTCCGTTGTGCAGCTCTCGACGGTTGTTTTCTTCTCCGGGCCGGCGTCAAGCTTCGAACATCGGTGACTCGACGTGGGAATGGAAGAAACGGGGAAATATTATACTATTTGCAAAATTATGGCTAAAAGCCAGGGAACTCCGCGGAATGCTTCCAACAAGTATGACGGAAAAAAACAATCTGAGGGTCCTAGACGCGTGAGGGATCATGGGTACAGTGGACGTCACACTAGGGATAGTATTACTGGCACGCCCTGTGACAACGCCCATTTTCGAGTTTTGAAAAACAAACTGTAATACTCCGCAGCTTCCACCAGATGTCGGCCTATGCACAGCATGTGATCTAAGCAGATTCCACAAGCCTCAGAAATTGATTTACTCAACAGTTGTATAACATTTCACTATTCTAAGCAAGATAAAAAATCACAATCATAAATACACCACACCACTTCCCTTAAATTCCAGACAAGTTAAGCTCACAAAATGGAGTGGGAGCAAAATGGCACTCCAACAATTTAAAAGGGAGGGAAAGAAAGTTTCAGAAATTAGGCAAAACCAACAAGTACATACTCAGGGCAATTGAACAAGAGAGACTACAGTGAAGAGATCAGATAGAAGAGGCTTAGGGCCAAAGTCAATAGCTCAAAAGTCTTTTGCTCAAAATCACACAGTTCAGGGTAGTTCGTGGTAAGGTTTGTGGCACAAATTCCGGACGAGGTTGGTTGGTATAAAAGTTAGTTCAAAGAGAAGAGAAGGACAAGCCCTCGGATTGGAGAAAGATTTCAAACACTTTCACTGCGGCTGAGCGAAACGCACAACCGGATTTGCACAGTACCTTAAAACGGAGAGGGGGCTGTAGCTGAGGCAGACGTTCCTAGTAGTTCCTGCAGGCTCACGGTTCCTGAAGCGACTGTCGGACTGATCAGAAGTAGGAAGACTGGAGGGTCCTGCACTACCCAGGGAAGAAACCAGCAGCAGCGCCAAACAACTAATAAAAGGTGCGCTCCTTAAAACCCAAGCAGGGTCCGACCTTCCTGGCTATCCGGCCCACTTTAGCTCTGTACACGAATTCAACCAGAGGAGGGGTCCTTGCTTGTAGTTTGGGTGAACTGGTTGGTCCTACCAGCTCAACGGAAGAAGTTTCCTGGAGGATCTTCTCTGTCGTCGGAGTCAGAGATTCGGATCTGCAGCAGGGCTTCACTGGGTGGTTCAGTCGTGGTAGGGGTCCTCTTCTTCCAGTTCCTCGTTGGTTCTTTCATTCCAGTGGCGACTCTGCCTTTCCAGTCCCAGAGACCTGCTTTTTATGCAGTTTTCCCCCATTCATACAGCCTGGCTGTCAATCAAACAGCAGGGTGGCTGGCCTGGCAAGGCCAGTCCCCTTAACCAATCTGACAAGAGTGCAACTTGGGTAACCAAGGGAACCCATGGCAGGGGTCCGAAGATCCCTCCCTCACATCCTGCCCACCCAGACTATCAGGCACCTTAAAGAGGGCTTGTCTGCAGAAGCCCGCGAAAAGACAGCGAACAAAGGCATCATCCTCGGTTTGGCGCGCAGAGAAAAACATGATTGATTAATTTTTTATTTCTATTGCGCTCGTACACAAGTGTTTCAGAGCGCGACAAGGCAAGGGAGGGGAACAGGGGAGAACAAAACACCGATCTTACTAGGCCCAGTGACATTGAGAACGCGCAAGTGCATGGGAGAGGGGGGGGGGGGGGGGAGTGCATGGAAGGGGGGAGAGGTGGAAAGTGCGAAGCAGAGGAAAAACAGATAAATAACAATAAATTAAATGAATAATAAAGGCAACAGTGGTAATGCAGCCAGCAATTTGCAAGTGCTAGGTTTAAGGCAGCAGACGGGGTAGGTCCGATAAGTGCAGGAATAAAAAGGGGGGGGCTGTATGGGTACAGATACAGACCCCAGTGCAAGGGGTGGCCCGGAGGCAGTGCGGGAGGGTGACAGGATGAGCACGTACCTGGGACCAAAAGACAGAGGGTGGCCAGGTGCACGGTGCCAAGAGAGAACAGATCAGCAGGGGAGAGGGGGAGCGAAGGCAGAAGAAAAGAGGAAGGTCTTGAGGTGTTTCCGGAACCGGAGATGGTTCTCCTCAAGTTTTAGAGTGGCAGGGAGGCTGTTCCAGAGGGAGGCCCCAGCCGAAGACAGATCTACCCCCAGCTCGTTTCTTATAAAAACGACTGACCCTGAGTGAGTTGGATGTAGAGGAGCGAAGAGCTCGAGAGGGGAGGTATTTGCGCAGGGATAGCTGAAGGTATTTTGGACCCAGGCTCCAGAAAGCCTTGTGGACAATGCAGAGGGTTTTGAATGTAATCCTTGCATCCACTGGGTGCCAGTGGAGAGATTTCAGAGCTGGAGAGATAGGATCCCAGGGCTTGAGGCCAAGGACAAGTCTCGCAGTCCTGTTCTGGATTAGTTTCAGAGTGTAGAGGCAGGTAGATTTAGAAAGAGGCTGTTACAATAGTCCAAGCTAGAGCGAACCAGAGCTTGAGATACAATGAGCTTCTGGGGAAAGGAGAGGAAAGGCAGAGTACCTCTGAGGAGGTGCAGTCGGAAATTTGACTTTTTAGAGACCTCAGATGTGGGCGGAGAAGGAAAGGGTGGAGTCAAAGATGACCACAAGGTTCTTAGCCTCGCAGGTGGGGGTAGGAGGAGGGCCAAAGGAGGCCGGCCAGAGAGTGAGGGGAAAGGATGGTGAAGGTGTGCCGATGAGGAGGATCTTTGTCTTGCTGAGAAAGACTTTAACAGAAAAAATGGCGAATAAACCCAGCCGGAGCCATAATAAAATTTATTTGGTGAAGCGGGTTTATGTTCGAGGCAAATATAATAGCCTAAAACATTACCACATTTATATGAGATGCGGTAGAAATGTTACGTTAGATACCACTGCCACCAGCCAAGTCTTAATGTTAAGGGAGCGGAACAAGGCTCCAAGAGGCACAGACAAAAAGGGATAAGAGTTACCCATTTCCAATACTCCATGTAAGATGGGGTGTACTGGGTCTGTGGTTTAAAGTGACTATATAAAGTTAATGGCAACTTTACATGTTTCTGGTGGACAGTAGTCAGCCCCAGAAAAATGGAGTCAGTGGGAAGTCTGTAAGACAACCCTGTGTCATTGCACTGAAGATGCTGTGTGTCACCCACAAAAAGTGGTGCACATGGAGTAGGTGAGGCTCCAGGGCCCAAGATCACACAGAAAGTAGAAATACACATAGCAAAACACATTTAAGAGTGGGAAAAAAGGCTCACACTCTTACCAGGTGGAAAAAATAAATCCTAGAAATCCAGCAAAGCTGTTGGGGGACTCACTAGGTAAGGGAAATCAACCATTTATGAGAATTCTCCCTAACACTGGGGCAGTCCAACCCACAAAAGCATTCATGTGATAACCTCTCCCGGGTGGAGCCATCTCTCGGCCTCAGATAAAATTCTTGGGCTCCCTAAACTCATGGGTTGGTCGTCCACACTCCAAAAGTACCAATACGGACCAAATGTCCAACGGGCACAAGTACCCTTGCCCCCACCCTTTAATCCCCGATCATGGAGGAATCTCAATACATGAAGAAAGACATGGCTGCCTTACTTGAGGAAATAAGGGGTTTCAGAGCAGACATCAGTAAAAGGCTCGATGGGCTCAATAAAAAAGTGAACGAGGTGGATGACAGGATTCAGGGCTTGGAGGGAAATCAATCCTCGACTGACATTTTAGAAACCCAAATTGACTTGAGAATTTCAGAACTGGAAAGAAGGGAAGAGCAATGTGCATTGGAAATGGACGACTGAGAACTGCGAACGCTGGTGTAACTTAAGATTCTTCGGTTTTCCAGAAAGGGATGGTTAAACGCAAAGTGATATAATCAAATCAATAAACAACGTGATTAAGAAACAAAAACAAAAAAAAGAAGCTATTTAATGATGACAATACAACCATGCCCACCATCGACAGAGCACACAGAGCGGGAGAGGGGTCCAGAGGACCACAGTCAGTGCTTGCTAAATTCCACTACTATACTGAGAAAACAAAAATATTGGACATAGCAAGGAAGAAGGGCCGAGTGGAATGGGAATCGTCACCAATCACAATATTCCAGGACTCAACTGCCCTAACCAGGAGGAGGCTCTGTGGCCCCCTGACGAAATGGCTTAACTCCAAGGGAGTGAGATATAGATGGGGTTTTCCCTTCTCGCTGTCCTTCGAATTTGACAGGTTCAAATACAGACTTATAACGGAAAAAAGACATTAACAGAGTTACACAGGAGATTATTGGGGAGGCGGCTTTGGGGCCCTCGCAGAGCGCCCATGAGGAAACTCTGAACAGAACATGAAGATCAAAGGTCCGGCAGATAGAGACTGAGTCCAAGGTCAACGTAAATTCAAGAGACTGAATTCGGAATCCCTCCAAGTAAACGGGAGGGGAAAGGAGTTGACACTGCCAGCACAGTGAAGCAGTACTGGGAAGCACTTGCTAGCCTTAGCTGGTGTTCGACGAAGGTCTTGGTCGCTTCCTGCAGCAAGACCCAAACATGGCTTTTCTGGTGTCGTAAGGTGGAGGGGTCACTCAGGCCTCTTGAGCGTGATCAGTTCTTTCTTTTTTTCCTATGGACAACACGAAATAAGTTAGATGCTTGCTTTTCCCTCTGCAACTAACAGGGGTTGCAGGTCGATGGATCAAGGGGGGAGGGGGCTTGGCGAGGGGGGCTCAGAGGTGTCATTGTGATGAAGGGAAGCCCGGGGTGAGATAGCTCTTGGTGGTTTGACCCAGCGATGGTTCGAATGTTGCCAAGAGGCCAGACGCCTGTGTGAGGAGGGAATGTTGTTTATTCAGGGGGCAACGAGATCCTTCATACGTTTTACATGATTCTATGGGTAGGGAACTACAGGAACAAATGCGATAGGTTTAAGGCTCAAGTTTTGATCCTGGTCTATGCTAAGCATTGGAGACTCATTGAAGACTTAACGGGACGAAATGTTTAGCATGGGTAATTCTATGGCAATGGGTTCTCTGAATGTCAGAGGGTTAAATTCCCCTAGCAAGAGATCATTAACAATCCATGACTTTAACCCCTTGATGTTAGAGATTATGTTCCTCCAGGAGAAGCATTGGCACAGGGGGAGGGAACCAACTCTGAAGGCGAGGTCGATTGACAAGGTATACTTTGCTTCAAACTCCTCTAAAAAATAAGGTGTGGCAATCATAATGGTCAGTAAACTGATTTTTATGTCAGAGGCTGAGAGGGTAGACCCTGGAGGACGGTTTGTGATGGTAAAAGGGACAATCAAGGGGAATATGATAACGTTGATGTCGGTGTATTGCCCTAATAAGGGTCAGGAACTATTTTGGGATGGAGTGAAAAGTACGATTCAAACTTTCGTAGATGGACCCTTGTTCATAGGGGGACGACATTAATATGGTTTTAGATCCGGATCGGGACAGGAAAAGAGTGATTCCCACATAAAGCGTCACAGGGGGAATGCAAGAGGGGTATCCATTTTAGCGAATCAATACGGAACTGGGTGTGGTGGACTCTTTCACAAGGGTTCAGGGCTGTGATCCCCCGTTTACCTACTACTCGAGAGTTCATGATGCTTTTTCGAGAATAGATTATCTCCTCATTGAAAGTCACTTAAAAAACAAAGTGTTGCAGTCCACCATGGTAACTGTGCTGTGGTCTGACCATGACCTGATGGTAGTTAAATTAGAAGACTGGTTTACGGAAAAGCAGGAGAGCAGATGGACCTGTAATTACCTATTGTTAAAAGATAAGGAACTTGTTTTAACTTTGCTGGGGACAATCTGATAATTCTTTCAATTGAATGATAATGGCAAAGTCAGGATCCCGAACACTTGTGAAGCCTTCAAGGCAACGGTTCGAGGGGTCTTGATAGGAATGGGAACCAGAAGGAAACGGGAGAGAGCGGACCAAGAGTCAGGACTCAGTGGTAGAATAGAATTCCTTCAACCAGTGGGAAATTAAAAACCCAGATCTTTCCAGGAAATCTAGAAAAACTCCGGAAATATAAAGCAAAACTAAAAGCCCTTCTGATCCACCAAACAGAGCGAAAACTATTTTCTAAAGCAAAAGTATATGGAGAAGGGGGAAGAGAGCCAATAGAATTCTAGCCTGGAGATTGAGGGAGCAAAAAAACTCAAGAAGAGTTGTAGCGATTCACCCAACGGGAGGAATTAAACAATTTGATGATGCTCGGATAGCAGAGGAATTCCTAGCTTATTACGAAACCCTCTATAAAACGGAATATGAAGGAGAGGGGTCTCATATTGATGAGTTCCTGAACTCGCTCCCAGTCCAGCGTCGTTCCCATGATAAAATAGAGGTTCTGGTGGCCCCTATAACGGAGGAGGAAAGAATTACCACGATCAGTAATATGAAGTTCGATTCTATAAAAAGTTCCAGTCCAATTTAGCTCCTTTTATGTCCAAAATGTTTAACAACGTATTGGAAACTGGGGTGCTCCCGAGCTCTATGCTCTCAGCCCTAATAGTCATCCCTAAGGAAGGTAAAGATCCATCCCAATGCCAATCATACCGCCCTATTTCTCTGTTAAACACTGATGTTAAGATCTTGGCGAAACTGCTCGCCAATAGACTCCATCCTCTGATGCCCTCCTTAATTCACAGGGATCAGGTGGGATTTATCTCAGGCCACCAAGGTTTGGATAACGTAAGAAAAACTATTGATTTAATGCACAAAGCACAACACCGGGGACTGACTGCATACGTGGTTTCCATAGACTCGGAGAAATCATTCGACTGGGGGGAGTGGGCATATATGGGAAGGGTGTTGCGAAAAATGAGGTTTGGACTAATTTCAGGCAATGGATCTCGGCCCTGTATAATGGTCCAATGGCGAAGGTTGCAGTGAATGGGGTTGTCTCACTCCTTTGCATCTCTCTAGAGGAACAAAGCAGGGTTGTCCAATCTCCCCCCTCCTATACACGATGATGGAACCACTGGCTATCTCAATTAGTGAAAATCCTGAGATTAGGGGAATCGTATGTGGTGTCATGAACTTCAAACTCTCCCTATTTGCGGATGACATAGTATGCTACTTAACAGAGGTGGATGGATCCCTACTGGAGCTTCTTAAACAAATTGGGGCATTTGGCCATTTCTTAGGTCTGAAAAAATAAAATTATATCGAAATCAAACGTAATGCTGATAGGGGGTGACAGTGTGGAATCCAGAGGTAAAAGCCACTTTTGTTGGGATGAGATTTGAGAACTCAGCCACGGCGTACTTCAGGATTACCCTACCAAGAAATCTTACGAAGCTGGTGGAGAAGAACCTCAACCCCATGGTGGAGAGAATTAGAGCAGACCTCTTATGGTGGGCTCCCTTAACACACTTGTGGTTTGGACGAATGGTGTCAGTAAAAATTAATGTTTTGCCATGGTTACTTTACTTATTCATAGCTCTCCCAGAATCTTTTTTCGCCGAATTGAATGCTATGATAAATACATTTATCTGGAAAGGGAAGAAACCCACAATTAAAAGATCCACCCTAACCCTAACCAGAGAGTTTGGGGGCTTTGGACTCCCTAACTTTCAGTTATACCACAAGGCAGCCCAGGTGCGGGTCATGATGGAACACCTGAGGGATGATCTAGGTACATATTGGTCATATATCGAAGATTTATATACCGACCCAAGAAAGGTCTGAGTTTTGCTGTGGTCCCCAAATAAAGCCATCCCTGACAATGTTAAGAGACACCCAACTCTTGCAGTGCTTTGAAGGCTATGGAGGAAGGGCACATTTAATGACCTTCTCTCTTCATGGCCCTCCACATTGAGGTCCCTATGGGAGGGTCTCGAGGGTGAGGGGGGGCTGCTAGACATGGGAAATAGGGGTTTCTGACATTCACAATCATGGTCTGAAGGGGGGCTGGAAAGGGCAGGTCAACTATTCATAGAGAGCCAATTCATAAAATATGAACCCCTGACTGAGATTCTTAGAGCAGGTACGCTCAGTGTGTTTGAGTACCTACGGTTGAAGGGTGTTTTGTCAGACCCAAAATAGTGCAAAGTCTCACGCCCCCTTACTCCTTTTGAACAAGTTATTAATGAAGCTGCCACTTGAAAGGGAGGGCTTCCTAAGCTATATTAGGTGATGGTCACGTCTGACTTGGAGGGCGACAGAACTCCAGGAGTCACTGGGAGGAACAGATGGGAGGGGAGAATTGCAGACATCACCTGGAATAGGATATTCAAACTCATGTTTAGTGACAACCTATATACTTCAGCAATGGAACAAAACTTTAAAACACTGAATGAGTGGCGCCTACCACCGTGGAGGTTGTCCAAAATGTTTGAGCGAGCCTCACCTCTCCACTCTGCCCTCTGCCCCAGGGAATGTGGCCGACTGGGTTCGTGGTACCACATGTGGTGGGCATGCCCTAAACTACAGGTTTACTGGACCGAAGTACTTAGTTAGATCAAAGACATTGTAGGGATAGCCCCAGATCTAGAGCCCCTGCAGGTACTACTGGGCATTCCAGGTGAAGATATTAACAAGGCTAGATTTCCTAAACTTAGTGAAACCATGTTGAAGGCGATGAGAGTGGCCCTTGCCCAGAAGTGGAAAGAAAGCCACACCCTCCAACATAGAGTGGATGTTTAAGCTTTGGGACGTATTCATTTATGAAAAACTGTCAGCAATGGTTAATGATTGATATAGAACCTGAACTCTTGCCACTGAGAATTTAAGTTGTAACCTTATGTACCTGGTGTATTATCCAGACAAGCACAATGTTATGTGTTATTTGGGGTGTGGGGGAGCAAGGGTGCGGTTGAAAGGGGGGGACAAGTGATGGAAATTTCAGGTTATTATTCTAGTACTCCAAAGTATATGTTTTCCGAAGACAATGTTAATATATACTAAAGTTTAAAAAGAAAATGTTTTAAACTAACTATTTAAACTCAAGTGGCAAACACTACAAGAGACTGAACTACAAATCCCCACAAGTCCACTCACTTGAATAGTTTTCCCTCATTTTTGAGTCCACCAATCTGGGCTCTCTCATCTCTACCATGTTATATCCTTCCCCAGTCCTTTCCTATTCTTTTGCTGCTCTTCAATTAATTTATGAGTATGCCGATATATTGTGACATGAAGTAGTAAGGAATTCTACTAAATTCGTAAAATATCTTATGAATGTGGCAGGGCGATCTATCGCACGAGCAGGTGAAGCGAGGGGAAGTTAGTTGAAAACAGTGTAAAATAAATTCACCAGTGAGGGTGACTGCATAACACCCAGGATTACCTCAGCCCACGCAAAGAAAGCACTGTGTACCATGCCACATCACAAGCGCAGGCCGGGTCCGTGAGCGGATTTCCGCCCACTTGAGTAGACACTCACACTCAAGAATAAATACAGGGGGCAGCCTCAGCCCATGACAAAGAACTGGCACCTGAGGTCTACGTCACGAGAGATGTGCAAAATAGAGAGTCTCCGAACAAAGAGACAAATGCTTCAAAGTCACTCGCACATGGCACTCTACTCGCTACACGTGAGAACAAATTTGAGAGAGAAAGGCAGATCATTAAATTTGATTAACTAGAACACATAGCGTTAAAGACAAATCATTGGAATTATTTGGTCAGCTTGCATAGCGATAAGCCGCAGAGCAGCCTTGTGTGTTCAGGACACGAGTATCCCCCCCGAGCCCTTGCTTTCGGATGAGCATTGCAGCCTGCCGAGTTCAGGCCACAAGCACCGTTAGGGAGAATGTTCATTTCTGTGCTAATTTCCTCCCACCTTAGAGACCCCCGCACTTTTGCTGGATTTAGGACTTTTTAATTTCAATTCCTGAGTGAGTGGGACCTTTTTCTCACTCCCTTGTATTTTTTCCTGACCAGGATTTTATGTTTTCACTGTTTTTGGCATCTGACAAACACCATAGGCATCTACTTTTTGTATAGTGACACACATCACCCACAGTGCAGTTTCGCTGAGAAATCCCTTTGATTTCTCTTAAAGATTAAATAGCTTTTTCTTTTTTTTTTTTATTACTTGTATTTTAATTGTATTTCAATTTTTACAAGATCTTTTCCTTCACTCTGTTTTGGGATGCTTCCTAAGATCGTTATTTATTCTGTTAGTTCTTTATGATATTCTTTAGGATTCTGTTTCTTCTAGATTAGGAGAAGCTGTTTCCTATTTGATCGCGAGAGTCCTTTTCTTCTAATTTCAAACTGTCCAGAAATTTTGCAGTCGCTATAGTCAGAGAAATTGAATCCCCGCTCATAAGCTTGTTCCACCAATCCTCTTCCCTTATGATCTGGAACTTTGATCTGTGTGGATGAAGATAGGTTTGTCTGGGGTTGCTTGTACCAGGACAGTGAAGGAGTAGATGTCTAAGAGTTTCGTTGACCCCATTTACACAAAAACGGCACTTGTTGGTCACTGATTGTTTCCTGGTGTAAAGGATCTCATTTGTCTTCAGGATGTTCAAGCGTGCTCTCAGAAAGATTGTACGCAGTCTTTTATCTGGGAACTTTTTTAAGTAGTTTCTTACATCGTCCAGCTTTTGTGTATTGGTTGTGTGATGGGCCGAAGTTGTATGTTCATCAGCTATTTCAAGTGTTTCGATCCAATCTTGTAACTTTAGTTTTTTCTTTATTTTTCCAGGAGTGCGTTCGATTTCCCATTCAGAACAACCAATATTTGCAGCTTGATCTAGAAGGTTGTTATACCATGTTGTTAGCATGGGGTTTTGGCCGCTCTTTATTTCTGCAAAAATGATTTCCAGGATTTTTGGTCGTGGGAACTACTGTTCCCAAGAACAGTAAGGTGAAATTGATCTCACTTATCTTTTTACTTTCTAGGTCCAGACCATCTTATTTGGAGTGCTCGGGGGTTACCTAGTAGCCCCTTATCCTACTTTCTCATGTAACATTTATTGTTACCCTCACTAGTTTAAATGGCTGGTGGCAGTGGTTTACTTTTTATTACCAGTGTGCTTTGTTACCGCAGGCTGATCCCTCAGCTGTAGTACAGCACCGATGGGTGTCAATTTCGTCAAAACGGCCCATCTTCTTATTTCTGTTTGTGAGGTCTTTCTTGGCTTTTACTCTGCAAGTTGAGACAGGTTTGAGCCCTTTGTTTGATTTGCCTTTGGCGGGCTTCAGCCCCGAAGCATGCCCCTGGTTCGAGTGTGTCTGGAAAGACAGGAAGCGAGGGAGGGTCCGGAAACTCCACTGTCCTTTGTCTTTAGGAGTGCCTGAATGAAACCAGTCCTGATTGGCCGGCAGGCTGTATAGGAAGTACAGCCACCCTGCTGCGTGATTGACAGCCTAGGGCTGTGAATGAATGAGAACACGCTTAAAAGGGGAGGTTCTTGGGAATACAGGCAGAGTCGACCACTGTAAGAAACATCAGAAGAAGAAATCAGGACGAGAAGCCAGCTGCAACCTCTTGGACCTCAAAGTGTCCGGTGAAGCCCAGCTGCTGTGCTGACCTCCTTTTTCGCATCGACAGAAGCTCCGGAAGGAACGACTTCTCCCCTTGGGCTGGTCGTACCAAATAGCCTTGTGTCAAACTCCACTTTGGAGCAATGCCCGACTTGCTGTGCCTCTCCAGTGCTGCAGAAGCCCAATGCCAAGGGTTGAGTGTCCATAACCGAGTGCAACTTCTTCCGCGGAAGAAATCCGGCCAAAAGCTCCAGGAGCCTCCCAAGGACACTCCAGAAGCAGGAAATCCTGATCTTGAGTGCAGGACTGAGGGAGCAAGTAAAGTCCAACCAGGGATATTCGTTCTGCATCAATGCTGCTTGTGAGGTGCTGAAACCGTGAGGAGCCGCTGAATCAAAGAAGATCCGTAGCTTCCAAAGTCCTTTCCCGAGTCCTGCAGCAAGAGCCTGCCAGATGTCCTCCCTCTTGTCCCCAAGACTGAAGCCCAGGAACAAGGGTCGGCTTGGTTGTAGCAAGAGGGAATCCAGCTGGACCACCTTCTTTAAACCAGAGGTACTTGGGGTTTGGGGGTACTTACCTTATTGCCCTAAGTCGTGTTTTCTCACTTGAGAAGTGCACTGGCTTACCTTTTCCGAGTTGATTCAACTCCCATTGCAGAGGTACAGCTTGTGTTCCTTAAGTGATTTTCTTGAACTATCTGACTTTGTAAAAGACTTCATCCAAGAAGTGCATCAGAACTATAGACTTTGTATTGTACACTTGAGTTTGGCTGTACTGGCTCCTTAAAAGGCACCCTTCTAATCTATTGACTTTGGCATTGCTTGTCCCTCCATAGGTTATAAGTTGTTGAACACTTTTACTGCTGGGAAAGTCTTACCTAGATTTCATTAGGGGATTCAAAAACTGTCTTAATGCTATGAGAAGAACAAGTTACTTATCACTGGTAACGTTCTTACGACTGGATGTTCCTTCCATGTATTCCTCATCTTTCATATACGTATCGTCAGCTTTGCTGCTTCGGAAAGAAAATTTCCACCAGAGGGGACTGTGCTCGATGTCGTGGCGCCGATGTCCCTCGATGGTCGCCGTAGATTGTCAACGTCATCAGCAGTATGAAAATAGCTCGAGCAGCGCCCGTTGGCTTCAGTTCAGTTTTTTCGTTCCCATCAATCGAGGGATTGAATAGGCGTACCCCAAAACCGCAAGCTCTCAAAAAACACAGTGTAAATCACGTAAATTGTACAGAACGTTACCCGGGGTAAGTAACTTGTTCTTCGAATGAATTGTGTCCTCCCACATATTCCTCATCTTTGATAGACTGCCAAAGCAGTGACAATTTGGAGGAGGTAGTACAAATTTAAATTAGTCATGGACAGTATGAAGAACAGCCTTTGCAAAAAGACCTCCTTAAGACGAGGTCGAGTCCAAACAGTAATGCTTCACAAATGTATGCATAGACGACCAGGTGGCTGCTGCACAGATCTAATTTACCGGAACACCCCTTTGCAGAGCTGCACAAGTTGCCATTCCCCCTAGTGGAATGAGCTATTAGCCCCTCTGGACGTTCTTAACCTGCCAGTCTATAACATTCTCCAATTGCTAAAATTATCCATCTGGATATAGTCTGTTTCGTTACTGCCAGGCCCAATTTGTGGCCGGTATACCCAATAAAGAGTTGGTCATGTTGTCGAAATTTTGCAAGTCTTGATATATAAAAGTTTAGAGCCCTGTTTGGTTCTAGCCTGTAGTCTTTCCTCCTCCTTACCTGCGTGAGGGGCAGGATAAAAAGTTGGTAGATTAATCTTTTGAGATAAATGGAAATCAGAGACTACCTTAAGCAGGAATTATGGTTTGACTTTAAGGATCCTTATGAAAGATGGTATAAGGAGGTTTACAAGACAGAGCTTGTAACTCACTCACCCTGCGGGCTGATGTTCGAGCCACTAGTATAACTGTTTTTAATGTAAGGAGCCTTAAAGGGCATGAATGTAATGGCTCAAAAGGAATGCATGTGAGAAATTTCAAAACCAAATTTAAATCCCAATCAGGGACATGAAATGGGACTGGAGGGTACATGTTTGTGAGACCTTTTAGAAATTGCACTTTCAATGGTATTTTGAAATAAGAGACCTCTTCAGAGGAGCGCTTAAAAATTCAAAGCGCAGCCAGATCTCCTTTTATCGCTCCAATCCGG
The DNA here is from genome assembly GCF_040938575.1 of Ambystoma mexicanum. Taxonomy (NCBI): domain Eukaryota; kingdom Metazoa; phylum Chordata; class Amphibia; order Caudata; family Ambystomatidae; genus Ambystoma; species Ambystoma mexicanum. The sequence goes on from NC_090931.1 coordinate 1,213,663,007, forward strand.
ACCCCCAGATTGGCCAAATGCAACAGGAAAGAAAGCACTATGTGTGTGCTACATAGGAATGGATCCACATTCTTATCCTTGCACCGATTACTAAATGTATTCCAGCGACACCGGTACAAGGATTTAGTTGGGGCCTTCTGGCTGAAAGCAAAACTTCCATTATGTCTTCCGGGAGATGCCAATCCTTATATCTCAGCCTCTCAGAAACCAAGCGTGAAGGCTGAGTGTCTTGACCTCTGGATGGAGAACCAGACCTTCCTCTTGCGATAGAAGTTCCTCTCTTTGTGGAAGACGTATTGGAGGGCAGATGAACATGACCGGAAGGTCCAGGTATCACGTCCTCCTGGTCCAATCCGGAGCAATTAGGGTCATGGTTTTCCTGAACTTTGTCAACCTCCTGATTACGTGAGGAATCACAGGGACAGGAGGAAACGAGCACAGGAGTGGAAATTCACAGTCCACTACGAACGCGTCTCCTAGAGCTCCTCTTGGAAGAAATTCCCTTGAGCAATACTGATCGCACTTCCGCTTGATCCCGGTCGCGAACAGATCCATTTGAGGGGTTCCCCAATGGGTGAAGATCTCTTGAAGGACTTCCTGAGCTAGTTACCACCCATGGGAGACTGTGTTCTGCCTGCTCAGAGCATCCACCGCTGTGTTCTGCTCTCCGGCTAGGTGAACTGCCGAAAGAGAGATTCCTTCTTGTATTGCCCAGAACCAGAGCTGCATTGCCTCTTTACACAGTGGTAGTGACCCTACGCCTCCTCTCTTGTTGAGGTAGTACACGGCCACTGTGTTGTCCGTCATTATCAGGACATTCTTTACCCGTACAGAGGGCAGAAAGGCCTTCAGCGCTAGTCTGATTGCCCTCAGCTCCAAAAGGTTGATGTGTAGTTTGGACTGCGATGAAGACCAACGGCTGCTGATTGTCAGATTGTTGGTCTGGGCTCCCCACCCCGTGAGTGAGGCGTCAGTTATTACTGTTATCTTCGGCCATGGTTGCCAAAAAGATTCTCCCTTGAGTTACGTCTTGAGCAACTCTGCTCGGAACTTGCAGAAGATCCAACATATTCTCTGAAACTTTGGACCTCTGAGTCCTGAGAGCTCGTTGAAGGGATCTCATTCTCAATCGGGCCTCTGGCACCAGTAAAATGCAGGAAGCCATCAGACCGAGTAACCTAAAAAAAAAATTTTTTTTTAAATTTAAATAAATAAATCAAAGGCGGGAATATGTTGGGCATTTTGTAATCTTCTTACCATCTGCTGAATGTGTTGAGCTCTCAACTCGGGAGACAAGGCTTTCCCGAGGAAGTATCCAAGACAGCTCAGATGAAGTGGAGTCTTTGAAATGGGACTTCTTGTTATTGAGGGAGAAGCCCAGACTGTGCAGGAAGTGGCAGGTGATACTGCGATGTTCCTGGGCTTGCTCGGGTGAACGAGCCCTGATCAACCAGTCGTCCATGAAGGGGTACACGTGAATCCCCCTCCTCTCTGGAGACATGCTGCCACTACTGCAATCAGCTTGGTGAAAACCCTAGGGCGGAGGTCAGTTCGAATGGCAGAACTCGAAACTGATAGTGAGAACGACCAACCGCGAACCTCAGGTACTTCCTGTGCTTGAGATGGATTGGCACATGAAAGTAAGCATCCTGAAGGTCCAATGATACCAACCACTTGGGAGTTGGAGAGCCTGAAAGATCTGAGAAAGGGTTACCATCTTGAACTTGTCCTTCCTGAGGAATTTGTTCAAATTTCTTAAGTCCAGATGATTCCTAGGCATTTCATCAAAACTGAAGCATCGAAATGCCACACCATCGGAACCAAAGCAACGTTTGCCAATGCATCGACAGGCTATCTATTACATGTAAAAGTGCTTTTCCATTGAAACGAGTATCGAAAATATAAATGGACTGGTTTCAATGGAAATGCACTTTTACATGTAAAAGAAAGCATTTTAATGCAATTTTTTGTAATGTTAAAATGTCACATGGAGCGGTCTAGTGCTGAAATGTTGGCACTGGCCAGCTCCTTGTAACATTTTAATGTTTTTTTGGTATATTGGTATAGCCTTATCACCGCGACCCCCCCAAACCCCACGCCCACCCCAACCCTAATGTAACCCTTAATCTAACCCTAGCCCCATCCCTAACCCTAATGTAACCCTTAATCTAACCTTAGCCCCAACCCTAACGTAACCCTTAATCTAACCCTAGCCCCAACCCTAACCCTAGCCCCAACCGTAGCCCTAATGTAACCCTTAATCTAACCCTAGCCCCAACCCTTACCCTCACCCTAATGTAACCCTTAATCTAACCCTAGCCCTAACCCTAACCCTAACAAAACCTTTAATCTAACCCTAACCCCAGTTTCGATTATACCATCGAATTATAGTCAATGAAAAGGTAATTCGATGGTAGTGCTTTTCGTTCAATATAATGAAATGGTGTGGCATTAGATGGAATGGGTTTAGATGAATTGACTAGACACCATCCAAGATGGGTCTCACTCCTCCGTCCTTCTTTGGGATGAGAAAGTAGGGGGAATACCAACCCTTGTTCCTCTCCACTACAGGTACATGTTCTATTGCACCTTTCTCTATCAGGGTCAGGATTTCCTGCACAAGGAGGGGATCTGAACTTTTGGTAGAGTTGTATCCCGGTGGATGATCCCGAGGCCTTTTCTGAAAGGGAAGGCAGTAACCATGGGCTACTGTTTCCAGTGCCCAAGCATCTGCAGTAATGCCCCGCCATTCGTTCAGATGCTGAGAGATTCTGCCTCCCACCGGGGTCTTGTGGGTCAAGGCCTCAGAGTGGCTTAGAGGCGGCTGCCGCAGTGGCTGAGGGTACAGTTGCTGCTGAGGGGGCTGATCTAGCACCCCTTCCTCGTCCACCACGAGGGAATCCTTTTTGTCCCCTTTATCCAGCCTGCCCTCTTCCCCTTCCAAATGAGGAATAGAAAGGAAAAGGATGACCCATCCAGGAAGATGAGCCTGAATAGGGTTGTTGTTGAGGTTGACGTATGGAGGCGCTAAGTGATTTAACCGCCGCCTCGGAGGTCTGCAGCTTCTCCAGAATCTCATCCGCCTTGCTGCTGAACAACCTCAAGCCGGCAAAGGGCATACTGAGTAGTCTACAATGCAAATCCGGTGCAAAACCTGACTTCCTCAACCACGCAAACCTGTGTAGTACAGTGCTAGAAGCCATGGACCTGCTGATACTGTCAGTAGTGTCCAGTCCTGACTTGAGACACTCCCCCATTGCCTCTTTTCCATCTTTCACTAAAGCCAGGAAACTGTCTCTTTCCTCGCCTTCCGTAATGTGTTGATCCGCCATGCTAACAGTCCCACAGGGTGTAAGTAAACCTCAAAAGGGTACAGGTAACATTTGCCGACTTCAAGGCCATATTGCCTGAAGGAGAAAATGTTTCAAGCCCAGGCATCAACCCTCTTGTTGTCCCTATCCCGGGGGAATAGAAGGGTAAGCAGACTGCCTGGTCGATGTAGCTGCCTGAACTACAAAATTTCAGGTGTAGGGTGCTTAGTTAAATAGTCCGGATTTACAGCTGGTCCATATTCTGGTGTTTCCCAGTTAGACATGACCTTCCATTGAAGGGCTGCATGAAATGGTAAAACTGGGTCCTTTTGAGGGCCCTGACTCAGGATATCAGTCATATCATCTTGTTCATAGGTAGGGGAATTGCTACTCCAGCCCATGAACTCAATGACTCTGTTCATGATATTCCTGTATGATGAATCTGCATGCTCAGTTGGATCAGGCCTGCCAAATTCTAGCTCTGGCAAAGTGTCTATGCCACTAGCTGATTGTAGGCAGTCATAGAGATCAGTTTTTTTAGATTCCTGATCAATAAGCTCCTCAGGAGCACTCTGCGTTTCATAACGCAACCCAAATGTGGGAGAATCCTCCTCAGTCTTGTTCCTCCTCATAAATTGAGCCCATATACTTGAAGTCTTTCTTTGGCATGGGTTTATAAGCCTTCTCCGGATTTTTCGGAAAGGTCGAAGTGACCTTCGAAGGCGTCGGCAACGGTGTCGATGACAATAAAGGTATCGACATTCGGGGCTTGGCTTGGCTGCCAATGCGGTAGGTGGCGTAGCTCGATAGCTCCAACACGATCCTGAACAACATTCAAACAAAGTGGCTGGATTTGTCATTAAATACAGCCAAAAATGCAAGATCCGGCGGCAGAACATCCACAGAACAGCTGGGGAGTTTGCAGTGGATAATTGGACAAGGAAACCAGAAAATTTCTGCTTCGAAGATTCCCCTGCCAAATCCAAGATGGCGGGCGCAAGCTGCGTGGCTTGCCGGGGATGACCGTCGCACTCAAGGATCTGACGGCAGCCACCGGGAAGAAGTGCTACACAGCGACAAGATCAGCAAAAGCCACCAAGTTGCGGAAACGCTCCGGGAACACACCGGGAGCAGCAATCAGCTCACAGTCCCCAGGGACCGAGAGGCGCCTGGGCCACATGGGCAACCAGCCTTGTGAGTGGCGGGACCGCCGGCGCTGGGGCTGCGCACAGGCCATCGGAGCGCCGGGATTGGAAGTGGCCGGTGCGGAGAGACAGCCCGGCAGTGGATTCTATGCTCCGTCACAGAGTGTAAGCAGGCTTAAGAGCAGAACGGCGGGTGCGGTTCCAAGGCCAGAGGCAGCCTGAGGTACGCAGTAAGAGATCTGCGGTCCCCCCCCTGGCGGGGCAACATCAGCCTGGGCGGATTCCTCATAAGCATCCGGGCCACCACTGGCATAGGAATACAACGACAAGCGAGGGCTACTAGTGGAGTGGCCGCCGAAGCCCCCGAGAAGTGACACAGACAGAGACAAGCCTCCCCCCCTTGGCAAACACACCCACACAGGCAACTCATAGCACTAGCAGCAGACTATATCCCAGATGAGAGCAGGGGCAGAAAGCGAAGCCCCATGACAAGAAGCCCCTGGCCGGGCATAGCAGCAACCAACTATAGACTACCTAACAACGTGGGAGAGCACAACCCATTGAACAGGTGCATCAGAGCAGAGGGATGAATCGACCTGACCAGAACTTGTGCAAGAGCAAGGACACAGTAGAATCTATGCAAAGCACCTCTCAGAAAGTACCTCACTGGAAACCTTTGCAAAAACAAAACAGGAGAACAGCCAACCCACCTCATCAGACAGGGACGCAAGGACCCCATGAATTATATTGAAAATCTGCTGCTGCTGTCCCAGGGCTTTGCGGTAGAGTGCCCACAGGGCCCCAACTAGAAAACCTCACCCAGGTTATACACTGGGCAAGGGGGAGGGAGCCGGCCTCGTATAAGAAAAAAAAAGGGGGTGGGGGTTGCGATCATCATGGACAGTGATATAGGCTTCAAAACAGAGGCCTCGATAAAAGACCCGGAGGGTCGGTTCCTATTAGTTAAAGGGAAGCTCCAGGGATCCCAATTGACCCTGGCGGCGATATATGGGCCGAACGAAAGTCAGGCAACCGTTTGGGAGGAGTTAAGGGGCAAATTTAAGACTCGTGGAAGGCACCCTAATCGTAGAAGGGGGCTTCAACATGGTTTTAAATCCCTCGAGGGACAGGAAGAGCATGGCACCCCAATCTCTCCAGGTGACGGATGACCCAGTCTCTCAGTTTACGCAAGACTAACCAAGAGCTAGGCATGGAGGACACTCTCCCGACCTCGGTGGGGGGCGAGCCTCTTTATGCAGATTACTAAAAAATTCATGAGACCTTCTCCAAGATTGATTATATGCTGGTGGACACCTCCCTGCGAGCCCACGCAAAGGACCATAGGGTAGACCCGATCCCCTGGTCTGATCACGACGACGAAGAGTCAGATGGAAATGTAACAGCACCCTGCTGAGGGACCCGGTAATCTCCAAGTTAGTCCTAGACCGCATAACGGAATACTTTGATCTGAATGATAACGGGGAGGTCGGCACACACATACTATGGGATGTATTTAAAGCCACCATCCGGGGGGGTCCTGATAAAAGAGGGGGCACAAAAGAAACGGGAAATGCAAGAAAAAGCCCTTCGGGATAAAATTGCTGAATTTCAACCAGACCTAATCCCAGGCAAGTCTATCACTCCAGACCAGGCAGCGGCTCTTGACCAATATAAATGCCAACTAAAAGATCTTGCTGTCCAAAACTGAAAAGAACCTCCAATTCCTCAAACTAAAATATTACAAAAAAGGGGTCAGGGCGGACAAAATATTGGCATGGAAATTGAGGGAAGCCCAGAAAAATAAAATGGTAAAAGCCACCAATCTGATGAGGGTGGGTTAAGTTATGAGACCCCAAGTATAGGGGGGCCTTTAAAGGCTACTATGAAAAGCTATATAAATCTGAATTTGACGGCAACGAGGCCCCAATGGTCCACAGGGATCAAGTGTGCTTTATTAGGGGGTCGGTTAATATCCGGAAAACCATAGACTTGATTCACTATGCACTGAGGACTTACTTAAATGCTAGCCTGCTTTCCCTCGACTCGGAAAAAACCTTCGACAGAGTGGAATGGCGTTACATGATTGTCCTCCTTCGGAAAAAGGGATTTGGGGATAATATGAGGAAGTGGATAGCTGCCATATACAGAGCACCCACAGCGAAAGTTCAGGTAAATGGGGAGCTCAAAGAGTCTTTCGTTCTTACCCGGGGTACTAGGCAGGGATGCCCTCTGCCCCCCCCCCAATATATGCTCTCACTATGGAACTGTTAGGGAGAATTCTCTGTTTAGGCTGAATTTCCTAACCTAGCGAGTCCCCCAGCAGATTTTTGGGGTTTATTTTTTTCTCCTGCCAAGAGTGAGACTCTTTTATCCTCACTCTTGGGCATGATTTGAGTGCATTTCTTTGAATCTAGATGTGTTTAATGGGCTATGGGGTCTTTTACTCCATAGGGCTTCATGTGTTTTTGTGATGTGTGTTACACAGCACCCTCAGTGCAGTGACACAGGGGTGTCATAGTGACCCCCCAGTATAGACTCCATACCCTGGGACTGACTACTGTCTCCCAGAGCATGTAAAGTCACCATTGACTTTACTAGTCTTAAATTCTGAACAGAACCAGTCCAAACCATCATATTGTGGACGTACTGGCTGGGGCAATTCAATTGCCCCGGGGTCTGTTAGTCAAGGGGGCACGTCTCCGTCCCCCCTGATCGAGTTTTGGCTGGTGGCAGTGGATACTACTTTTTATATTCAACCGCAAATATTTTCCTATGGGATTTCCCATTGTTTTAAGCTACAATCTTTAATTATTTACGGTAGCCTCGAACATACCACCGGTTTATTTAATTATTAATTCTCCGGTTGGTATTTTTTGCCAAAACTTGATTCTAAAATGGCGTTTGTGTTCTCTTCTGTAACTCCAACCCAAGTCGAGCCCTTTGTTCCACTTTTTGGCGGGCTTCTCCACAGAAGCCCTCCAAAGTGGTGCCACTGTGTCTGGGGTACTTAGGAGGGGTGGAGGGGAATTTAGGCACCATGGACTGAGTTGCCTAGGCAACGCAAGTCGCACTCCATCCTGATTGGCCCAAGTGGTGAGCCGGCCGGCTCACCACTTAGCATGTTTGAGTGACAGCTAGGCTGAGTGAATGGGGGTTTGCTTCATAAAAGCAGGGCTTTGGGGACTGGAACTTCAGAAGTCGCCACAGGACCTAAGAATCCGACGAGGGAGAAGCTGAGCCGGCCTGCCACGACACCACCACCGGTGGAGCCCTGCTGTACTGCCTCACCACTTTTCCCAACGACAGAGGAGATCTCCCGCCGGAGAGTCTTCTTCCTTTAACTGGTGGGGATAACCAGTTCCACCGTCCTTTCGCCTTCCCGACGTATCTCGTGGCCGCCTTGCCCGTGCCAAGCACCCCGGCAACCGGGATACCACGTTTTACCACGACTGCGAAACCAAGGTACCACCTTTTAACCGGAGAACTCTGCGGCTGGTTTCTGCCCTGGTAGTGCAACGACCTTCATCTTTCCTCCAAGTCGAGATCTTCTCTTCCCCTGGACGACGACGCAACTTGCACCCACTACCAGGAACAACTGCCACCGCTGGAGGATCCTTCCCACTTAAGGTACCGTGTTCGCCTGGCTTCCCTTGCTACTGACTGTACGGGGTAGATTTAGCCCCCGGCTTTCGAACCTGGGTTAGCCTGGGGCACCTTGGCTAAACTTTTCTAAGCCTCTCTAAACGCTTTGCTGAACCCTCTGCAAGACTTTCTAAGCCTAGTGTAACTGTGTGATCTTGGGCGCATTTGTGCTCTGCTCTCTCTAAGAGTGGGCCCAGCCTTTGGACTTTGGCTCACCAGTGACTTTTTGCTATCTGCCTTGCTAACAGTGTTCTGGAATCGTAGAGTGGTGTACCTCTGCTTATTCTGTCTTTTTCCCTCCCTTTTTCACAAACTTATTAGAGTGCAATCTAGTTAAGCGCTCACCTCTGTATGAAATTAAGTGGCGTTTTACTGTGATTTTCTAATAGGGAAAAAGGGGTGTATATATCATAATAGTAACTGTGTTTAGAATATTTTACAATAAGAGTGCTGGAGTGTTTCAACTGTGTGTTTTTAAATAAATAATTATATACTTGATACCAAAGCTCTGGTCAGTGTTTGCTTGTATTAATGTATCTGAGTGCCTATTGAGTATACTTTGCATACTGCCCAACTCTTCTTGAGGGAAGTCTGACTGCTCAGCCACAGCTACCAGGTAAATCTGAGTGGTACAGACTGCTACCAAGTGGGTTTACTGCCAACACCTGTAGTCTTAAATCTTTTGCAGTGGTCCCTAAGGGAACTGCACAGGTTTCTGCCTAACAGGAACCACTAGCGATAGCGGTAAGGTCTCTCCCGGAAATTCAGGGGATAAGAAGGGGCCAGGTCGAATTCAAACTTTCCCTGTTTTCGGATGACATCCTGGGCTATATAGTAGACATGCAGTTGTCGCTCGCACCCATCCTTACTCTGATTGCCACATTTGGGGCCTTTTCGGGGCAGACAATTAATAAATCCAAATCCATGTAGCTTCCCATCCAAGCAAACTATTTTCTCCTAAACTCTCGATCCATATTTTACGGGGTTAGGGCAGAAAAAACGGCAATCCAATATTTAGGGGTGCTTGTCCCCAGGGACCTACCAGCACTGGCATCAGCAAACTATAATCCCCTACTCGCCGACATTAAGACAGATCTACATTGATGGGGTAATTTGATTCCATCATGGTACGGCCGAATGATGGCAGTAAAGATGAACATATTACCGAGACTTCTGTACTTATTCACGGCAATCCCCACGAAAGTTCCTGAAAATGTTTGGAGAGAGCTCCAACTAGCGGTGCAAAGATTCGTTTGGCAAGGCAAACCCTTGAGGACCAGGAGAGCAATACTCACACTACCCAGGGAAGAGGGGGGCTTCAGCTTCCCCGACTTCCGTCTCTATCACGTGGCCCAACTTCAAGTCCTCCTTGAGCACATGACAGAAGACAACAGCACCTACTGGTCCTGCCTAGAGGATATGGATACACATCCACTCAAAGTAAGGGACCTTCTGTGGGCTCTGCGAAAGGCTAGGTGATCACCCCTCACTGGGGGTACTGTGGTCTTTGTGGGAGAAGGGCGTGCACACGGGGGGGGTCTCTCCACATGGCCCTTTCCGATGATATCACTATGGGGCCCCATAATAAGATTAGGAGACAAGAGATTGCGTAATGCGCAGCACTGGTCAGAGAAAGGCTTGGAAAGGGCAGTCTAACTATTCCAAGAGGGAGAATTTATAGTATACGAACAATTGGCTGAGGTTCTGGGCCCAAATATGATCACGATATTCAAGTACCTGAGGTTAAAGGGTCTCTTGTGTGATCAGAAATGGGGAGAACATTTTAAGGGACCCCTAACACCTTTTGAGAAAGCTCTCGACTTTGCCGGCTCAAGAAGGGGGATGGCAGCTAAGCTGTACAAGGTCCTCAACACCCACTATTTAAAGGAGAGACAGGGGTTTCGACAAAACTGGGACGACCTAGCAGGGATAGAGCTCACAGAGGAAGTGTGGAGTAAGGTCTTCAGAATAGCATTTCATGGGAATCTATTCACCGCAGACATGGAGCATAACTTTAAGGTACTCCAAGGTTGGCACAGAGACCCTCTCAAAGTAGCCAGAATGTTTCCAGGGGCCTCGCCGCGATGCCCAAAGGGGTGTGGCCTTATAGGCTCGAGGGCCCACATGTGGTGGCATTGTCCACAGATACAAGCATACTGAGACAACTTGGATGGCCGAGGTGGTGGAGGAAATACTACCCAAGGACCCGTTAACTATGTTACTGGGCCTACCTCCAAAGGACTCAGATATACAGATATCCTATAATGTGGGAGACCATGCTGCGGGCGGGGAGGGTCGCCCTGGCACAGAAGTGAAAAAGCCCCTTGACCCCAAGCAAAGAATGGGTAACAAAATGTAAAAATATGTTTTTAATGAACAAACTTACGGCCATGGTTAACGATGAATCCGCTGCTTCTGAGCGGCATGGAATAGGGTAAGGCAGAAATGGGGGTGGGAAGTTCAGTGAGGGATTGAACTCTGGCACAGGCCGCAAAGCAAGGGGGGGTAGATTCCGACACAGGGTGGAGGTGGGGGGAGGGGGCAGACCATCCTTCAAGCGGAAGGGGAGTAAGGGAGAGTCGTCAGGGGAAGGAGAGCCAATAAAGACTAGTTCAATGCACAAAGGTATAGAGACTTATAAGGATGTTTCGCAAAGGGGGCGTGGCTTCATGGCCACGAGATAGGCTTTGTTCCCCTGGAGCTCCCGCTGACCCGCCGTAGATCCTGATGAAAAGTGCGCTCTGAGAAGGCTGCATGCATACCTTGGAAACGAGACCTCCAGACACATGAATGAATACTGGAGGCATTGCTCATATGCCTGGTGAAATTCGTCACGTAGGAAAATAATTGGAAACAACAGAAGTTTGCGTGGGCGGCCGATGAAGAATTAAGATGGCGGCATTAGAACAAAGAAAACCGCCAGCAAATGATAGTGCCGCAACAGTGTAGCCGGTTGGGGAGCTGCCGTGATGAGATCGCCTGGCAGTGAGCTGCGAGACTAACTCAACGTAAGCTGCTGCATCCGCGACTACATACGCGGCTGCAGACAGCATTACGTGAGGCTATCGGAAAAGGACGGCTGAGGGCCACATGAATCAGCCAGCTGATGGGACGAGCACCGGGGAGACACGGAGACCGGGCGGAAGAATCATTGTGCACCAGCTCTCTGGCATGATAACATTTTTGCGCATTCTGATTTGTGGCCATCTGAAAAAGATCGCACAGATCATATAATCACACAGATACAGATCGCACTCTAATGGAACAGATGAGGAACGCTGCCGTCAGGAGTACAAGAAACGAAACCCTCGAGGGCCCGGCGCAGCAGTGAAGTTGACGGAGAGAGCGGATACACTGACACGGCTTGTGTATGGAGAAGCGCGCCCACGGACCAGGGTCATTGCAACAGTTATCTGCAAGGGAACAGGATATATAAACACACACCTGACACCCATACGAGACTCTGGGCACGACACACGGCTGCCCGAAGCAGCACAGCTGTGGTGATTACCTGTCATAGATATGGAATACGTCGGAGGACCCAATCCCCTCAAAGTGGCTCTATGACAGGCAGACAGACTGCATTATGCCCCCAAGCTTTGGATGCAAGGTGCGCCAATTGCGAAGGCAGTAGAGGAGATAAAAGGATAAGTGGTAATAGGGGGAGAGAGGACAATAATAAATAATAACCAAGAAAAATTGCAAAGGCCCCTGTGGGCACCTGGACTGTGATCTGGGATCCCCCAAAGCTCTACTGCGTAGAAGAGTGACCACAAGGCACAGAAGGACATTACCCCTCAAAGGATAAAATATGCAGACGCTTCCTGCACCGAACTAACTAACCTCTGACGACAGGGGTGCGTTCACCCTATATAGAGGCACCAGATAAGTTCCCCTCATGCACAGGAGAATGACATCCAAGCAGCTGAAAGCCAAGGGAAAACAGTCTTCCATAGAGGAATTCGCCAAGGCATCGCCAGCGATGGAACGGGCCAAGTCGAAGGGGCTGTCCGCTCAGGAAGCTGGAGGTGCCGGCCGGAATGACCAACAAATACTGGATGCCATAGCCGAACTAAAGGTATCTTGGGGGCTCAAAATTGATACGGCCATCTTGGAACTGAAGACTCGCTCGAATCCAAAATAGACGTGGTAAGCGTGGATGTGAATCTCTTGCGACAAGACATCCGGGCGCTGGCAGAACGCACAGGGAGTCTGGAGAAAGAGGTAGGCGCCAACACAAGCTCCTGCGCGACCAACACAACGGAGATCCACACGCTTTCGCAACAGGTGCGCAATTTAGAACAGAGCAGAAGCGGCGGAAAGGCGCACGCGCGCAGAAATAATGTACGCATTATAGGGCTCCCAGAAGGTGAAGAGGGAGCGGACCCAACAGATTACATTGAAAACATGTTGCTGCAAGAGATTAAAGGTGGGGCACTCAGGGGTTCGCGGTGGAGAGAGCACATCGAGCCTTGATCAGGAAACCACCAACGGGAGCCCCCCTACGGCCAATCATCACCAAAATCCTGAATTATAAAGACAGGGAAAAGGTTTTGGAACATTTCCGGAAAGGAGGAACGATAAGCAGCACCTCCGCGACCATCACCGCATACCGCGACTACACATTCCAGGTACAAAGGCGACACTTGAACTACGTGGAGGTCAAGAGGAGATTACGGGACGCAGGCTTTAAATACATGCTATTGTATCCAACAAAGATGAAAGTGCTACACAAGAACAAGGCCCTCTTTTTTGACTCCCCGGAGGAAGTATTGGCATGGCTGGATGCGAATAACTGCCCATCGGGAGCAGAAAGCCAAAAGGAGAGCGAGACAGAGAAGTGACCCATCCCCGTTTCTTCCAGAGCCATACTGTTGGACAATGTATGTATTGTGAGAGAGAAGTACAGCATGTAAACATTAACTTTGGGGCAGATGTTGATATAGCGGTAAAGACGGGAAGGGATACACTGGGCATGTGAGCAAAGTGTAATATGGACCATTTTGCATACTCTACATGTGGACTTTTTGGACTAGAATATACATATAAGCAGCGTCAGACATGAGTCAAGCACACGTGGCATACTATGAGCACTAATGCGGGAGATACAAGGGAAACACGACTTCACCCCAGTAGTTAGTTTAGTTGAATCACCAGTAGGGTGATATCCCCCTGCTGTGCTGTACCACGAGTACTGGCATAGGCCAAGAAAGGGCTAGATGCGGGGTAGCCTGAGATCCAGGGCAACAGTTGGGGTTGGGAAGGGTAGAGGGAGCGGTGGGAGTTTGGGAGTTTGAGTTTAGGCTGGGTTTGGTGGGATAACAACAGTAGGGAACGAGCTTACACCTACATACTATTGCGCATGGAACGGATGACGAGGGAGGAAAAGGGTGAGACGGGATATGGATAAGATGGCATGCCTGAAGATAGCTACCTGGAAAGTCAGGGGGCTCAATAGTTATTCGAAGAGAAATAGGTAATGATGTATTTGAAATGACAGAGGATTGATATTGCCCTGTTACAAGAAACTCACCTAACGAAGGAGAAGCAGGAAACAGTGGAGAGGAAATGGAGAGGCACCACCATAGGAGCGACATACTGAGCGTACGCCAGGGGAGTTATCACGTGGATAGCACCACATGTCCCTTTCAGAGCTGAGTATCATCAACACGTATACCCCAAACCAGGACACAATAGGTTATATCAAGACCTTGTATAGCCAGATCAGCCCATACATGGGAGGGACAGTCATATGGGTGGGGAGACTTCAATTGCACGTTGGATCCAAGGTGGATAGATCAGATAGGAAGGTAATGAAGCCCACCCCAGCAGTCAAGGCCCTGCAAACACTACTGGGAGATTTTCACCTAGTAGACATATGGAGGATGCACCACCCACATGATAGGTAATATTCCCACTATGCGCCACCACAGGACCTGTATACACGGCTGCACTATATGTTTGCCACATCGGAGCTGACGGGAGATCTAGGGTGCTCGGAATACAAGGCAAGAGTCCTATCGGACCACTCGCCATTGATCGTGGAGAGGCAGTATTCTCCACCCCGAGCACAGATGCCAACATGGAGGCTTAGAGCGGAGGCCTTGAAAGATGCAATGTTTAGAGAAGACCTGAAGAAAGAGATAGTTGAATACTTTGAACACAATACTGGGAGTGTGGAGTCAGCTGGCACATTATGGGAGGCATTTAAGGTGGTAGTGAGGGGAGCAGCAATATCTAAATCGAAAGGGTTGCAGGGCAAGATCATCAGATAATTACATGAAGCAGAGAAGAAATTAGAGGAAATTATGCACAGGGAAGGGCACTCCCCTGAGGAGGTTGGGACTATTAGAAGGTTGCAACAAGATTGCGAGGAATACTGGGGGAGATTGTGTAACTTGAACTACAAAAAATATGTAGAAAGACAGCATGCAGGGGGGGATAAGCCGGGCAGGCTGCTGGCCTAGTTATCCAAATGCGAAACACCCAGACAAACAATTAGATCCATATGGGACCAAAATGGGCAAACACTCAATACGCAATCGGAGGTGAACAATAGATTTGCAGAGTTTTACCAGCAACTGTATGCAGATACTGGTGGGGAGACTGAGACGGATGTAATTGACACATTGGAAGACATTGGCCTTCCCAAACTGGAGACATTAGAATGGGAAAACCTAGAGGTCCCAATTACCTTAGAGGAACTGGAAGCAGTGATCAAGCTTTTACCCACCAGTAAGGCCCCAGGGGCAGACGGACTCCCTAGTGAGTTTTATAAAACATACAGGGCGAACTGCTCCCCCGAATGCTGGCGATGCTAAATGAAGCGTTGGAAAAAAGGAGTATTGCCGGAATCCCTGAGGGAGGCGATTATCATCCCGCTCTTTAAGGCTGATAAGCAAAGCATGGATTGCGGGTTGTACAGACCGCTATCCATGCTTAACCAAGACAGCAAGATACTTACCACAGTGTTAGCAAACAGGTTGAGACCGGTCATTAATAGACTCATACATCCTGATCAGACGGGGTATGTCCCGCACAGGAACATATCTGATAACCTCAGGAGGCTCCATTACATTATTGAACAAACGGAACAGGACTCACAAGAGGTTGCAATAATTTTATTAGATGCGGCGAAGGCCTTCGACTCTGTTAAGTGGCCTTGGTTGATGGCGGCCCTAAAAGGATATCGGATGGGGCTGGTGTATTTGAGGTGGGTGCAGCTGCTATATAGCGCGCCAATGGCTCAAGTTAAGACAGGGGAAAACATTTCAGACCGGTGGCAATTTGGTAGGGGCACCAGGCAGGGATGCCCGTGGTCACTGATGTTGTTTAGTCTGGCTCTAGAGCCCCTGTCGATATTTTTGAGGCAACATTATGGAGAAGTGGGAATTCCTACAAAGGGAGGACTACATCTGATATCAATGTATGCTGATGATATGCAGTTATATCTGAGATACCCTGAGGAGAATCTAGAATACATATTAGAAGTGATGGATAGATACGCTGCGCTTGCTGGAATAACAGTGAACCCCAATAAGTCATGTATATTTCCCCTGGGTAGGTATAAAGGGATACCGCGTGAGGAGCTGCCAGTACTTCAAATACATTGGGAGACTGACATTTAGATACCTGGGGATTGATGCATGCCATATGACCGAGGTCGAATATAAACATAACACAGAGAAGTCAGTGACAAACATTGAACGCAGTATCAAGTTCTGGGCCAAGCGCCCCTTGACCATGATGGGAAGATTGGCATTGTTAAAAATGGTGTTACCTAGGTTGTTGCACTTCTTCTGGAACATATCTTACAGGATACCCAAGCAATTCTTTGTCAAGCTCCAAAGCCTGTGCAGGGGATTTATATGGCACAATACTAGAAATAGGATAGCACTGTGGAAATTGCAAAACACATATGACAGGGCGACAGGGGGCATCAAGTTGCCAAACTTTGAGATTTATTTCTTAGCCAGCCAATTGCAGTATGTGGCCAGGTGGTTATCGGATGACTCTACACCGGAGTCCAGATTACTGAAGGCGGAATGTGCCCCGTTCTTTCTGTTTCTAGTGGGGGGGGGACTCATAAACCCACCAATACCGCGGAGCGGTCATGGAGCCATTGCAGAGTCGTGTGCAGTCTCTGCAGTCTATGGCAGCGACGGCAGGACGCAGGACTGTAGCAGCAGAAGGTGCCGGAAGACTACTGTGCAGTGCCACAGCCCGCTCCCAAGACCATACAGAGCGATCCTTCTCTCCGAAATATCCAATGGAGACGGGGACGCTTTCTGCTGTGACACCGGATCGGGTAAGACTCGGCCCCTCCATTATGCTGACTGAGGGAGGATTTTCTCTTTCCATGCCTTTGACTTTTCAATTCCCTCCAATCGAAGCTACACCCTTTCTGCCCTCGGATCCCAATAGTCTTAATACAGCAGTTTCTGATGCCTCAGCTCCAGTATTCCAAACTATTACAAAGAGCCCCCGAAACGGATCCTGTGCGCACAAGACATTGGTACGAGGCAAGTGTGACGCGACGTTTACTACAGTCACCAGCGAAATAATACCTAACAGGATAGTGCAGTCTGCTGACTTATTCACCAGCATTGCGCCCAAATTTTGAGGGCCAAATGAACAGTGACCCAAAACACTTGTCAGCAGTTGCGGTGGACAAACCCAAAATCTCTGTTCAAGCACTCATTCATACAGAGGGGTTTGACAGAACCTCGATGGGACCCCAGAATGAAGAACGCGTAGCCGAAGCATTGACAGTCTTATCTCCGGAGCACTCACCTTTTTCACGTCTCCCAGTTGAGTCCCCTCGTCTCTGTCTCCTCCAGGGGCGGCTCCATGCGGTCTGTGACCACGGTCGCGGCTCCTCCTGAGCGGAGTGTCGGACGCGGTGGCTCCTTCCCCCGGGAGCAGGCGACGAACGCATGAGTGGAGGTGGTGATGAGATGGAGAGACTGGCTCTGCCGGTGGCATGTTCGGCGGGTGCGGCAAACAAGGGAAAAGAAAAGAGAAGAGAAAGACACAAACCTTTGCAGCACCTCAATCTCATGTGCATACTCAAAAAATGACGTCTAGGCGGACTGCTCGCACCAAAGCCCCTTACAAGAGAGGCCCTAAAGCAAAAACTTCTGCAAATAGCCAACACTATTCCCGCTATGTCCACCATTAGAGAATTTTTTTCACAAAAAAATAAGAAAACGGCGAGAAGGACAGCCCCAGCATGACCTTTCTGATGCTGAACTGCTAGCAATAGTAGAAGACACTGCGATACATCTATCCAATATTAATTTACCGCTGTCGGGGCAGATCCCTCCGGAATCAGGGTGCCCCCGCTGAGAATACCATCACCAAAGCTAGGGCAGGTCAAATGGCACTTTGGAAAGCCACCCTTTGTTTCCACTGCATCCAGGGAAAAAATTCAGGCCCTCGCGAGTCTATAAGAGAGAAGACACCAGACTCTTCAGTTCCTCTACCGGTCCATCTAATCTCCCCTGCTAATTCTCTGATGAAGGACGGCCCTGGGGGGGGGGGTGGACGGAAAGAGACAACGAGGCAGTATTACCAACATGGGCTCCCCCCGACAAGCCTGGTGGAGAGGCCCGCCCAGTTCCTTTAGCAGTGGGAGAAAGAAGTCATGCATCCCAACCTGCCCGTCAGACATCACATGAAAGAGAAGAAGAAGTTACTTCTTACCTGGTAACGTTCTTTCGATGGGATGTTCCTCCGACGTATTCCTTATCTTGATAGATCATCTCCAGCTTGCTGGCCTCTGAATTTATTTTTTCAGTAGAGGGCGTTGCGCGTCGATGTCCCTCGAGCTGATGTCCCTCGACAGCCTCCGTATCGGCGCCAACGTCATCATGCGTATAAATAGACATGCGCAGCGTCCGTTGCTCAGTTCCGTTTTGACGTTAACAGTTGTTTTACATGAATTGATTAGTGACCCAGAAGGATTGTAAGCTGTAACCACAAGGGAAGTTTTACTGAGGGGATGGATGGGAGGGGCGATAAAGAATACGTAGGAGGAACATCCCATCGAAAGAACGTTACCAGGTAAGAAGTAACTTGTTCTTCGAAGGGATTGTGTCCTCCGACGTATTCCTTATCTTGACAGACTCCCATAGCAGTGGTGTGTAACTGGAGGCGGGAGTAAAATTGCCATGTTTCCCTTCAAGAGTGAAGGGAGTGCAACACAGCTTTGCCAAACCTAGTCTCTTGGCTAGAGGAGGAATCAGACGACCATGTGGCAGCCGCACATATGTCTCGTATCGGTAACCCTCTTTGGAGGGCCGAAAAGGCTGCAATACCCCTGGTTGAATGAGCCCTAAGATTTTGAGGAGGCTCTTTCCCTGCCAGTTTGTAACATTCCAGAATGGCTAAAATGATCCATCTGGAAATGGTTTGTTTTAATTTGTGCCCTGAGTAACCAACGAACAGTTGGTCTGCTTGCCTAATCCTAGCAAGTCTGCTGATGTAAAAGCTCAAAGCCCGCCTTGGGTCCAGCCTATGCAGCCTTTCTTACTCTTTCCCCGGATGGGGAGGGGGATAAAATGAAGGCAAGGTAATCTTCTGAGTGATATGTAATTCAGAAACCACCTTTGTGAGAAAATTAGGCTTCACTTGTAGGACAACTTTATCTTTATGAAAAATTGTATGAGGGGGTTTACAAGATAGAGCCTGTAATTCGCTCACCCTCCTAGCAGATGTCAATGCCACTAATAAGACAGTTTTAAGGGTGAGAAACCTTAGTGAACAAGAGTGGAGCGGAGTACCCATCAGGAAATTTAAGACTAAATTTAAGTCCCATAAGGGAACTTGGAATGGTCTTGGAGGATAGACATTGGTTAATCCCTTCAGAAATTGTATTACTAAGGGTAACCTGAAATACGATGGTTCCTATGCAGTGCGCTTGAAGATCGATAGCGCTGCGAGATAGCCCATGATAGTGCCAACCTGAAGGCCCGAATTTGCCAAATAGAGTAGAAAAGATAACACTGTTGGTGTACCACATGAAAAGGGGTCGATATTCTTTTCTCTACACCAGCTGCAAAATGTGTTCCAACGGCAGCAGTATAAAGTCTTTGTTGCTGGCCTTCTTGCCGAAAGCAACACCTCCATGACGTCATCTGGGAGGTCCCAATCCTTGTATCTCAACCTTTCAGATACCAAGCGTGAAGGTTGAGGGTTCTGATGTCTGGATGGAGAACCAGACCTCCCTTCTGCGAGAGAAGATTCTCCTTGAGTGGAAGACTAATTGGAGGGCAGATGGACATGCCCAGAAGGTCCGGGTACCACGTTCTCCTGGCCCAGTCCGGGGCAATTAGGATCATTGCTTTCCGGAACCTTCTCAACCTCCTGATCATTTGAAGAATGACAGGGACTGGAGGAAACGCATACAGAAGTGGAAACTCCCAGTCCACTACGAACGCATCCCCTAGAGCTCCTCTCGGGGGAAATTCCCTTGAACAAAACTGATCGCACTTCCTGTTGATGCTGGTGGCGTACAGATCCACTTGAGGGGTTCCCCAAAGGGTGAAGATCTGTTGAAGGACTTCCTGAGCTAGTTCCCACTCGTGGGAGACTGTACTCTGCCTGCTCAGAGCGTCCGCTGTCAAGTTCTTCTCTCCGACTAAGTGAACTGCCGATAGAGAGATTCCTTCTTGGATTGCCCAAAACCAGAGCTGCATCGCCTCTCTGCACAGCGGCAGTGATCCTACGCCTCCTCTTTTGTTGAGGTAGTGCATGGCCACTGTGTTGTCTGTCATTATCAGGACATTTTTCCCCTGTACAGATGGCAGAAAAGCCTTCAGCGCTAGTCTGATTGCTCTCAGCTCTAACAGGTTGATATGTAGTCTGGACTCCGATGGAGACCAACGACCACTGATGGTCAAGTCGTTGGTATGGGCTCCCCATCCCTTGAGTGAGGCATCTGTGACTACTGTTATCTCCGGCCATGGTTGCCAAAACAGTTCTCCCTTCAAGATGTTTTCCTGGCAGGCCCACCACTGAAGGTCTCGAGCCACCTTGTCCGTAACCTGAAGGAGGTCCATCATTCTCCCTAAGAATTGCGACCACTGAGTTCTCAGTGCCCATTGAAGAGATCTCATTCTCAGCCGAGCCTCTGGCACAAGGAAGATGCAGGATGCCATGAGGCCTAGCAACCTCATAAAGTCCAAGGCTGGGAAATGTTGGGCATTTTGAAACTTGGTGACCATCTGCAGATTATCTTGGGCCCTCACCTCTGGTGGCGAGGCTTTTCCCAGGGAAGTGTCCAGGACCGCTCCAATGAACTGGAGTCTCTGTGATGGTATCATCTGTGACTTCTTTAAATTGAGGGAGAAGCCCAGATTGCGAAGGAAGTGGCAGACATAATCTAGCTGGATCTGAGCTTGTTCCGGAGATACAGCTCTGATCAGCCAATCGTCCAGGTAAGGGTAGACGTGAATCCCTTCCCTCCATAGACTTGCAGCCACTACCGACATTAGCTTGATGAAGACCCTCGGGGCGGAGGTCAGCCCAAATGGCAGAACTCGAAATTGATAATGAGAGTCGCCAATTGCGAACCTCCGGTATTTCCTGTGTTTGAGATGGATTGGCACATGGAAATAAGCATCCTGAAGGTCCAGAGATACCAGCCAGTCCTGGAGCTGGAGGGCCTGAAGGATCTGAGAAAGATTTACCATCTTGAACTTGTCCTTCCTGGGGAACTTGTTCAATTCTCGTAAGTCCAGGATAGGTCTCAGTCCTCCGTCCTTCTTCGGTATTAGGAAGTAGGGGGAGTACCAGCCCTTGTTCCTCTCCACTACAGGTACCGGTTCTATGGCACCTTTCTCCAGCAGGTCTACAATTTCCTGCAAGAGGAGCGGATCTGGAACTTTCCGAGAGCTTTTCCCCGGTGGATGACTGAGGAATGCGTCGAAAAGGCAGCCAGTAACCTTGGGCAACTGTCTCCAATTCCCAAGCATCTGACGTAATAGCCTGCCATTCCGTCAGATGTTCAGTTAGCCTGCCCCCTACTGCTGTCTTGTGAGGAGAGTCCTCAGAGTGATTTAGAGGCGGCTGATGCAGGTGCCGATGGTAAAGAGGGACCTGCTGCTGCGGCTTTTGTATTTTTACCCTGTCCACCTCGGGTGAATCTTTTTTGACCTCTTTGAACCGACTGTCCTCTGCCTTTTCCAAATGCGGAATAAAAGCGAAAGGACTTACCTCTCCAAGAGGTTCCCGACGGGCGATATGGCGTTTGGCGGATTGCAGCACCCAGGGCTTTTGCTGCTGCTTTGGATGTCTAACTTTTCTAGGCTGTCATCCGCCTTCTTACCAACAAAGAAGAGCCGTCTAAGGGCATATTTAAAAGTCTGGCTTGTACATCTGGAGCAAACCCAGACTTTCGCAACCACGCAAATCTGCGGGTTGTAGTACTTGCCACCATGGCCCTACTGATGCTGTCAGCAGAATCAATGCCAGTTTGAAGGGATTCGCACATTGCGTCTTTACCATCCTTAATGATGTTTAGAAACGCTTCCCTTTCTTCTCCCTCTGGGAGGCAGTCAGCCGCTGATGAAGCACACTCCCAAAGTGTATGGCTGAACCTTGCAAGCGTACAAGTAGCGTTAATAGATTTCAACGCAATGCTACATGCAGAAACAACTTTCTTAGCCATAGTGTCGTATCTTTTCTCATCCCTGTCCTGTGGAACAGTAGGGTATGCCGATCTATTGCCTGATGCAGTTGCTGCTTGGACAACCAGACTCTGGAGTTGGATGTTTAGACAAAAATTCCGGGTCAGTAGTAGATACCCTATATTTGGCTGATAACTTTGTTAACCGCCGGGATAACCTAGGAGTTAGCCAATATTTTTCTTTGTAATGCAGTGTGAAATGGAACCACAGGATCCTCCCGTGGGCCTTTGACTAAGATGTCTGTAAGGTCATCCTGTTGGAATGCAGGTGAAGGTGTAGACCAACCCATGAATTCTATCATTATTGCCATTAAAATTCTGTAAGGGGTCTCAGCATGTTCCCCTGGGTCTGGTTTGGCAAATTCTATTTCTGGGAAAGTATCTAACCCACCTGCCTCATGTAGGGATTCTCTAAGGTCCTTCAACCTATTTTCCTCAGAGGTAAATTCCTCTGGTTCTGCTGTTGCAGATCTCTGCAACCCTAAGGGTCTTTCTTGATCTGAATCCTCCCCTTCCTCGTAGATTAAAGACAAAGGTCTGAAATGATCAGACCTTGGAAATGGCTTAAATCCCATTTCCAGAGCAGAAGGGGCTAAATTTGTCGTAATCAGTTGGGAAAACGTTGACATCGTTGATGCGGACGTTAAAGGCTTCGAAAACACCGAAAAAGGAGTCGAGAAGATTGGAAGTGGCCTCGAAGAACTCAAGAGGATCGGGATCCTACACGAGGTTGTCAATGACCTCGAAGTCATGATAGAGGCTCTGGGTATGACCACTGGCTGTGAGGTAGTGACGGCCGTGGGTTTGCTCTTTTTCGGCGAAGACGGCGTCGATTCGATCGACCTACGCGTCGATGAGCCCTTCGATAATGGCGTTGATGACGCAGATTTATGCGTCGAAGGGACCTTCGATGATGGCGTAGATGGCACAGTGCCTTTGCTCGAGGGTTCGTGAGAAACAGAAGAAGAAGAAGAAGACGAGGAAGGGGATCTTGGACGTCTCTTACTTGAATGTTTGGATCTCGAAGAGTGGTGGGAGCTGCTTCGAGACCTAGACCGAGAATGTTTCCTGTGTCGGCGAGGAGACGAAGGTCTCGACTCTGCCGAGGAAACTTTCGAAGGAGTTTTAACTGTCTTACCTCTCTCAAGCTTCCCCTTATGCTCCTTCAAGGCTTTCACCGTCATGGACATGCAGTCCTCGCACTCCGAACATTGGTGTTCCGATCCCAGGCACCACAAACAGATCCTGTGAGGATCTGTCAACGACATTTTCTTTCGACAGTCTCAACATTTTTTGAAGCCGGACTGTGGAGTCTTCGGTTCGGATGAGGAAGCCATTGAGAAAGAGTTGGTTTATTCTCGAGGAATAATGAATAATATATTCTTTGAGTAACGAACTGAGCAACGCGATTCTGAGGCCCACGAAGCGCGGAAAAACGGAACTGATCAACGGACGCTGCGCGAGTCTATTTATACGCATGATGACGTAGGCGCCGATACGGAGGCTTTCGAGGGACATCGGCTCGAGGGACATCGACGCACAGCGCTCTCTACTGAAAAAAAATATCCGAGGCCATCAAGCTGGAGATGATCTATCAAGATAAGGAATACGTCGGAGGACACAATCCCTTCGGAGAATGGCTTCCTCGTTAATTTGTGCTGGTCGATTCATGACACAGTGGAGTGCAAACAGAGAAGAGTTGGCTTAAGGATTGTTATTCAAGAACTCGGCCTTCTAACCGGCGTCTTAGTAAGATTTCATCTAAACCTGCAGTGGAGATACCACAGAAGAAACTGGATGCCATGACCATCCTCTTGACGGTGACCATTGCTCTGGCACTGTTCGGAAACTTTATGAATCCATTAATGAAACGCTCAAAGACCAAACTACGTTCATTGTACTTATGCAAACTAAGCTGATTTACTTGGAGGGCTATATGATGGCGAAATTGAAAGCTGAACAGATTGAAAGCGATCTACAGACAGAAAAGAATCAACTACTCCCTACTAACCAATTGAAGATACAGAACCCAAATGATAGGGTCATCGTAACTAGATCATCAAAGGAAACTCAAACAGATTTTCCAAAACTTTGTCATCAGAAGGCTACAAATTCTTCAATTCCAAAAAAAAGTGCCCTCAACTGAAAAAGCTGATAATCCTGTTAAACTTAACCGCCTGACTATCTCAGCTTCAGAGTCAACTGTAAGATCTGAAGAGATTATTCCAAAAGGTAAACTTCAGAGTCGTCGGACTGACAGAGCGAACGGCTCAGTCATGCAAAACTTGCTCAAAATCTTTGCTGCACCGCCTAAGGAGTGTTCGAACCTTAGCAGACCAGCGAAAAACAATCAGACGTTCAAGATTTTCTCCCAAAAGGGAGTACATACCCTTGATTGTAAAAAGACCAATCCGAAGAATGGCGGACTCCATTTCTTCCCGGGCAAAAAATAACTACCGGTTTACAATTGGTAAGTCAACTTGGCAGGGTAGATCGCAAGGGAGAAACTTTGGGCAAACTATCAACGGTACATAAGAGAACGACTAGTCCAGACAAAAGTAAGTGTGTTGGCATGGCAGATTGCAAGGGAGACACCTTGGACAAAATCGATGGGACATAAGAGCGAATATCCTAGACAAAAGTCATCTTGCCAGCCCCGGATTAGTGCCAACCGAAGGTGGCGGCATCGGAAGTATTGAGGATCTAATGAATATAAGCCTCTATACCGTTGAAGACTCTGTCTCTGATCTTTTGGATATTGTCCAGCAAAAGAGGAAAAGATCCGACTCCCAAGATCATATGAATTATGATAGTGTACAGCCCTTCACCTGGTCAGAAATCTCACAAAAATAACAGAACTGATCATCCAAGTCATCCGGCCTCTGATCCTCAAAGGTATGAGAACGACGGCATTCAACGCAGCAGATCTACTTGTTCCAGAAGTCACGCCATTTAAGAGAGACTAAAAGACAGGCGGCTTTGATCCCGAACAACAGATGTGAGAGAAGGGAGAAGGAAAAAGAAGACTCATACCCAACTAGGTGGAGAAGGGCTGGAAGGCCACCACCTGCCAAAATCCACTACATCTCACAAGCACTGGAGACTCAACGAAGTACTCACAACCGTCCAATGTTCCGCCGTTCCAACTCTCGGGCCGAGCAGGAAACTTTAAATCAGACTTCTACAAGAACATTTAAACTCCAATGTATGCGAGAAGTAAAATACAACTGGACTCTGAATCACAGCCCTTCGCGCACTACAATGAAGAGGCTGTGGAATGCAAAGGATAATTTAACGAGATTGGGATTCAAACGAAGTATTGCCCAAGAAGCTTCAACAATGAAAGAATATCCCTGTCTGCGAAGAGACAGGAACAGAAGTAGGCCACCGCAGAGATTGGGACACAGTCATATGCTTCATTCGCCTTATAGACCTCGAGGAGCGACATTCCATCCTAAGACCCCTAAGCGGACCATCCCCCGTACTTACCAAGGTGATTCGAAAAGGGCCCACGGTATTTGGGATGCCCCCGTAGAAGGGAGAAAAAGTTTGCATAGAGTCCATCAATATATTCATAGACATATGACTCCGGTCATGTCACCGGACTCCAGGAGAATACTAAAGGGACCCGGTCGACAACAATGTAGAAGTTACCTAGATGATAAGAGAGCCCATAAGGATCAATCAATCTACACAGGAAATGCCCCCCGCACCCCAAGAAGACGGGTCCTTGAAAGTGATAGGCCAGTTCTTCTAACGATGCCGACGAGACGTGTTTAGCCATCAGCCAAAACCACAACGACTTCCACTCAGGATTTTAAGTTCAAAGGAGGTAAATTCACTCGTAAAACTGCGCATGTGCTTGTGGATACGAGGGGCCATTCTCATTTGACCAGATCCTCGGATGTGAACCTGACAGATTTTGATGCTTTTTGCCTTCAAGAAAAGTTGCTTCTTGACAAACCCCTGCTGGACGGTTATGAGTTGGCCCACCCTCCGGCATTAAAAGGGGAGAAAGGCAGACCAAGATCCGGGCTAATCACGCCATTAAGAATGGGATCGGGCCTGAGCCTAAAACAAGTGTTATTGGCCACGGAATTTATCTTGGCAACATTGATTGCTTGGTCTCAATTGGAAGTGACCAATGAAAATAAAATCCCGGAGTAGATCCTTCTACTTAACATCTATTGGAACCCCATCAGAGTGGAGACCGAGAAATTTCTCGACCAGCTGGAAACCCTAATAGATAGAGCACTCGAAAATCAGATTACTTCCCATATAATCATCATGGGTGACCCAAATGTTGACCTGTCCAAGCACTTGAGCAACCCAAGGGGGAGAGCACATTTATTGATTAAATTAAGGGACTCAAGAGACTTGCATAACCTTAATCAGGCCTTCATGTCAAACTCTCCTATGATTCCTTCTTGGCAGGGAAACGGTCAAGAGGTGACCATCTATTATATTTACACCTCACGTAGTCTGCTGAATTTACTGATTTCATTCGAGGTGGCCCACACCGATTGTTAGGCAGAAACCTGTGCGGTTCCCTCTGGGACCACTGCAACAGATTTAAGACTACAGGTGTTTGGCAGTAAACCCACTTGGTAGCAGTCTGTACCACAGATTCACTTGGTAGCTGTGGCTGAGCAGTCATACTCCCCTCAAGAAGAGTTAGGCAGTATACAGAGTATTCCCAATAGGTCAAAAGAACATAGTAGAACAAGTAAACACTGACCAGGGCTTGGTGTAAAAGAGATATAATTATTTATTTTAAAACGACATCTAGTAAAACACACAGGCACTAATGTTAAGCAGTTCAAAAACACAGTCACTAAAAGATATACACTCCCTTAAAAGAATATTAGACAATTCTTAAGTAAAGCCCCACTTATTTTCAGAAAGCGGTGATCGCTTAACGCAGATGGCACTCTAATTCGTTTTAAAAAGGGAGAGAAAAGCAGAGTATAATTTGAAACAGATCCCAACACTTTCACAAGAACACAAAAAGAGAGGAAGGCAAAGTAAAACCGTGAAGTTAGAGTTCAGAAGGCCGGATCCACTTTAAGAGGATCAGAATGAAATGTGTCCAAGGTCACACGGTTGCAGTGCACAAAAGTCTTGAAAAGGTTCAGAAAGGGTTGGACCAAAGAAAGGGACCTGTTAGATGGTCAAGGCGGCCAGCCCAGTCCAGAAGGTTAAGGGATTATTATTACCTTGTAGCAATCTTTGGAAAGGGAGGCCTGGTGGACACGGTACCTTAAAGTGGTGAGAATACTCCAGCGGGGGCAGTTGTTCCTGGCAGCGGATGCAAGTCGGTGCTTCGTCCGGGGGAAGAGAGGATCTCGTTGGGGAGGAAGACAGGAGTCTGTTGCACTGTCAGGGAAGAAACCAGCCGCGGAGTTCTCAGGTAAAAGGAGCGGTCCTTTTATTCGCGGTCCAGTGGTAAGTGGCTCTCCGGTTGCCGGGGTGCTTGGCACGGGCAATTCGACCACAAGACGTCCTGGGATGCGAGGAAATGAAGGTAAACTGGTTGTGCCCACCAGTCAGGAGAAGAAGCCTCTCCAGCCGGGAGATCTTCTCTGTCGTCGGGAAGTGGTGAGTCGGTTCCGCAGGGCTCCACCGGTGGTGTCGTCGTGGTAGGTTGGCTCAGCTTCTCCCTCGTCGGATTCTCAGGTCCTGTGGCGACTTCTGAAGTTCCAATCCCCAAAGCCCTGCTTTTATGCAGCACACCCCTATTCACTCAGCCTAGCTGTCAATCAAACATGCTAAGTGGCGAGCTTGGGTCAATCACACAAGAGTGTGACTTGAGTTACCAAGGTAACTCAGTCCAAGGTGCCTAAACCCCCTCCAACACCCCCTGTGGTACCCAGACAGAGTGGCACCACTTTTGGAGGCTTCTGTGGAGAAGCCCGCCAAAAGTAGAACAAAGGGCTCGACTTGGGTTGGAGTCACAGAAGAGAACACAAATGCCATTTTAGAATCGAGTCCTGGCAAAAAATACCAACCGGCGAATTAATATTAAATAAATAAACCGGCGGTATGTTCGAGGCTACGAGAATTAATTAAAGTTGGTAGCCTCGAACAGTGGGAAAATCCCATAGGAATATATTTGCGGTCGAATATAAAAAGTAGTATCCACTGCCACAAGCCAAAACTCGATCAGGGGGGACGGAGACGTGCCCCCCTCGACTAACAGACCCCGGGGCAATCGAATTGCCCCGACGAGTACGTCCACAATATGATGGTTTGTACTGGTTTCTGTTCATAATTTGGGACTAGTAAAGCCAATGGTGCCTTTACATGCCTTGGGAGATAGTAGTCAGTCCCAGGGTATGGAGTCTATGGTGGGGTGTCACTATGACACCCCTGTGTCACTGCATGGAGGGTGCTGTGTAACACACATAGTAAAAACACATGAGACCTTATGGAGTAAAGGACCCCATAGCCCATAAAACACATTAGCAGTCAAAGGAACACCATAAATCATGTCCAAGAGTGGGAGAAAAAGAGTCTCACTCTTGGCAGGAGAAAAAAAACAAACTCCAGAAATCCAGCAAAGCTGCTGGGGGACTCACTAGGTTAGGAAATTCAGCCTAAAGAGAGAATTCTCCCTAACACCGATCACAGCGACCACAATATACTTATCATTGAACGGTCATCTAGGAAGCCTTTAACAATGAATACGACAGCGAATTTGGCTACCAATACCTGTGGAAATCGAATAAGGCTGTCGGAAAAGGCCATAGAAACTCTTACTAAGATCTATACTAAACAGAACGATATAGATAAATGTGCCAGCTGTGTGGACTACTCTTCGTCTTTGGCAGCCTTAATCACGCAAAAGAAAAGGACCAGTATACTTTCGAAACCAACATCTCATGCACACAATGTGCAAGTAGTGGAAAGAAGGAAAGCGGTAAGAAAGTTAATGCGCACAGCAAAAAAATCTAACTGCACCATTAGAATGGAGGAAGCAATCTACGCCAGGAACTCCTATGGAACTTGGCTGAAAACCACCAAATGTAAGAGGTACCAAGATGATGCGGAGGAAATGCTTCGCACAATCTGCAGCAAGAAGTCAAAAGAGTTTTGGTCCTTAATAAAAGCGAATAACAATGGCTCAACAGGCTCAATAACGAACCCAGCAAGCGAGTCAGATTGGACAAAACACTTTTCTCAGATATAGGGTGCACCTATTGGATCCAAAGTGCGAAATTGTGTCCCGATAAACACCACTTGGGAAATTTCAACCGAGGACGACCTCATCTTGGCTAGGACGGGATACCCGGGGAGTTCTACAAGGCTTTTAAGTCCACTATGGCTGCTAAATTGCTAGAGGTTTATCAAGAAGCGTTTGAAATAGCCGAGCTGCCAGACAGCATGCGGGAAAGCCTAATAATACCCATCCTTAAACCGGGTAAACCCCCCCCCTGAACTCTGGCTCGTATAGGCCCATAACATTGATACACCAAGACTGCAAAATCCTAACAGCAGCCCTAGCCAATAGACTCAAGAGGGTTATACACACGTTGGCCATCCAGACCAAACGGGCTATGTTCCGGGACGAAACACCAAATGGAACTTGCGTAGGCTGCATCACGTGGTGGATCAAACCAATGGAAAACAGGGTGAATGCGCAATAGCGTCCCTGGACGCGGTGAAGGCTTTCGGCTGTCAATTGGAACTGGCTCCTTAGAGTGTTGGCCCACTTTGGGGTGGGCAATGGCTTTCTTAGATGGATCGGGTTACTCTACAGAGACCCTAGGGCCAGAGTCAAGACAGGAAGGCATATGTCGGAGGCTTAGGGGATATACCAGGGCACGATACATGGCTGTCCGTTATCCCAAAGCCCTATATATTGGCTTTGGAACCCCTAGCGGGCTTCCTGCATGCAGCAAACGCAGACACAGGGATACGCATAAACAATGTCACACACCTAGTGTCCGTATATGCGTCACAAACCCCTGAGAAAATATGCCCGAATTGCTGGAGGCAATAGGCGCATATACCAAACTTTCAGGCATCTCCATAAACAAGGCAAAATCCATCATCTATCCCCTCACAGGTCTCAGACAGTTCCCCATAGAGCAATTACCACATCTGGGTCTCACGTGGGTGCCACACACCTTCCGATATTTCGGTATAGATTTATATCATGACCCTGCAGGCGCACATGCTGCCAACACGCAAAAGGGTCCAGAAAAAACAACGAAGTCCATGGAGTTCTCGAAGACGCTGCCACTGGGGATGATCGGGAGGGCAGCCCTGTTGAAGATGACGGTCCTTCCCCACCTCCTGTACTATTTTACAAATATACCCTACAACATACCTGGTTCATTTTTTAAGAAGTTGAAAGGGTATGAGGAACCTTTTGTGGGAGACAAACAAGCGAGCCTCAGCGCCTTGCATTCATTTGTAGTTCAACAAAAAATGTTGCATGGATATGGGAATGAAACGGAGAAAAAGGTTCCTCTACTCGGTTTAGGAATAGGCAAAATTACTTTTTCCATATATTCCCATGCGCCACCAAAAGTAAGGTTAAACAAAAGATTTTACAGAAGCCAGTCCGACGTGAATGTGATTGATTGATTGATTGATTGAGGAGGGATTTAACCCATGAAATGCAGAATATGGATACTGGACATTGGAGAAACTTAGCCCGGATTTGAAAAAGGCGCAAAGACGCCGAAAAATGTGCCATCATAAAGGGCAAAGTTTGATAACAATCACTTACCAATAAAAATCTTTTGTTTAACCTTAGTTTTGGTGGTGCATGGGAATATATGGAAAAAGTAATTTTGCTCATTTTGTAATAAGTTGAACATGATAGTGCGGGAATTCCTATAGGGGTGGGATGGGCAGAACAAACTGGCTCTACCAAGGATCTATCTGTCCGGGTGTATCAACGTGCTGGACTATGAGAGATACTATCTGGCAAGGCAACTGCAATTAGTGGTCTAATGGCTGGGAGATGACCAATCCATAGACTCATTACTATTTCAGCCAGCACTGCAGAATTGCTACCTGCGCAAACTCACCTCGATGAGAAAACCCAGGACCAAAGGTCTGCCCGCCCTCCAAGGAACCCAAGGCCCATGCTACCTCCAGATCCCGCTGGCGGGACTTCTGGGTACCAGACCGGAGGCCCTGGCTGCGTATAGGACACACTGGGAAGACAAAGGAGTGACACAGATCGGAGACCTGTGGAAGGAGGAAAGATGGGTGGAGTTCAACACCCTCGCAGAACACAACAGAATTTACAAAGGGCAGTTCATGCTGCACAATAGCATGGTCCAGACCATCACAAAGAGGTGTCCGGACATCTCCAAAGGTGGACACATGACATCAAGACTGTATGAACAGCTCATGACAACTAGTAACAATAAGAACCTACCGGTGCGGGACCAATGGGAGTCGGGACTCCAGAAGCCTGTTACGGACCAGGAATGGTCAAGGGTCCTAAGATATGTAAAGACGGTCTCAAGAAATGCAGGGTTCAAGCAGGCACCGCTCTATGTGACCCATAGAGCATACCTTACCCCAAAAAGACTGTCCAAAAAGGGGAACAAAGAAACCCACACCTGCCCCAAATGTCCTGCGGAAACTGTAGATATGCTCCACATGTTTTGGGAGTGCCCGGTGATCCAAACATTCTGGGAATACATTAAAGCTAGGGCAGCCACAGACGGGGTACACATGCAACAATGCACTCCGGAAAGCTACTTGCTGGGCCTCTTCCCAAGAGGTGACAAACAGAGGATACATATAGCCAAGCTGATGGAC
Source organism: Ambystoma mexicanum (assembly GCF_040938575.1). NCBI lineage: Eukaryota > Metazoa > Chordata > Amphibia > Caudata > Ambystomatidae > Ambystoma > Ambystoma mexicanum. Next base: position 1,213,694,581 of record NC_090931.1, read on the forward strand.
TCTTAGCGAAACGCCAGATTGCCATGGCATGGAAAACAGCCACAGGGCCCAGAATAGAAGCATGGTGGGGCGACTTGCAATGTTGGGCATTAGCAGAGACAGTGGTGTGGACCAGCGCAGTACAGAGAAGCTCCAGAGAAAGTAGCGACAAGCTATTGACTTGGAACACACTCATGCAGGATGTGCTAGGATCCAAGAGAAGCAGTGCAGATGAACACCTAGAAGGGCCAAACAGCGTGGACGCAAACTTAAATGATGGAGAGGAGAGCCCTGATAATGACAACTAATCATCCAAGGGTACTACCCGGACATTAGTTCACAAGACTGGGTGCGGGCCCATACAGCCAGAATGAACACCCCGAAAATGGTCGATAGTGAACCATGCGAGTGCCACGATTATGAAACTGTGAGAGACTTCCCGCAAATAGTGCCATTTGTATGTTTGTCACAGTGTTGGTTTGTTGTTCATGTTCAATGTGAAAAAATACATTAAAGAAGTTTAAAAAAAAAAGAAGAAAAAGGTATCGACGTTTTCGACAATGGCGTCAATGACATCAATGACATCAAAGGCGTCGACACTGGCTTCAACAAAGGCTTTGATGGAGCCTTCGAGAATGGTGTTGATGAAACCTTCGATAATGGTGTTGACAAAGTTTGACACCAACGCAGTCTTCAATTTATGCACCGATAGGCTTGACTGTCGATTTGCTCTTTTTTGGAGGCGGAAAAGGACCATGTTCTCTAGACGATACCCTTGATGATTTCTTGCCGGACTTAAACAGACTTGCCGATTTTTCACTCGGCTTTGCGTTGGTAGTCTTTAACCTCCCTCTGTCCTCCGAAGAATCGACAGGGGCATAGTCTTTGCGTGACTCCTTTGAGGGAGTTGAGGCCGCATTCTTGAAGATACGTAACAGAGCTTTTGAAAGCTTCAGATTTTCTAGCGGAATCATTTTTTGTTGGACATCTGATAACCTCTGTAGAGGAATCAGAGGAAGATGGAGACCTATGGAAGAAGAAGACGAAGATTGTCTCCACCGACTCCTCGACTGAGACTTTGACTTTTTGCACCAGGATGATCTCTAGACTCCCCAGACTTTCTATCCCTCTTCGAAGAGGCCTTCTAAGCCTCCCTCCCCGCTGCCAATTTACCTTGGCGCTCCCCGAGAGCTTTTCCCCGTCATGGCCTAACAGGACCCGCAGTCGTCAGTCCGGTGTCCGGAACCCAAGCACCACAGGCAGACGCGGTGAGGATCAGTAATGGACATCTTCGTCCTGCATACATAGCATTTTTTAAACCCAGACTTAGGGGTCGAAGGATTTGAAGATGAAGACATTTTGACGAAACAGAAGCGCGCCGTTCAACACTCAAAGCAAAAGCTTACGGAAAAACGGAACTGAAGCCCACGGACACGGCTCGAGCTATTTATACTGCTGATGACGTCGACGCTCTACGGCGACCATCGAGGGACATCGACGCCACGACATCGAGCACAGCGCCCTCTGGTGGAAATTATTTTTCCGTAGCAGCAAAGCTGCCGATACATATATCAAAGATGAGGAATATGTGGGAGTACACAATCCATTCTAAGTATGTTCTAACCTTTCTATTTCCTTAACCCTTCCTTCCTGAAACCCAGAGTCTAAAAAGTTAATTGGTGTTTAAGATAAATGCAATACTATCCTTGTTATTGGAGTCACTTCAGGGTGTAGGAGACATGTATTAGCATGTCCAAAGAGTATTCACCAACTTTATTGACTTCGTAAAGTGATTCCAAAGTTTGCTTGACTGTTACAATTACATTTTTAAAGAATGCTTAACTAAAACGTATGTGTAAATAAATATATATTTTTAACTGAAACCATGAGAGTGTAAGTGTTGCTTGGTTACTTGTATTGACTGATTTCATGTGTACAGCTCTACAGCTCACATTTACCCCTCTTGAGATAGGCCTAGCTGCTCAGTCACACTACCAACTTGTGTAGTACAGACCTATACCAAAAGGTGGGTTACCTAATACCAAGCAGATAAGTGTTGTGTAATCTCACACAGTGTGACTGCACCAATTCGTACCTAACAAGCACCCAGCCAACAACATTATTTATAATGAAACCTGAAATGGATCAAGACAGGAATATGTGGCGGAAGAGGATAGGGACCTCACCTTAAGCTTCAAGAGAGTGCTGGGTGATTCTCTTATCGATGCAGTATCACAAGGGATGAAGACCTTGCAAGACAGGTTGGAAATATTGGAGACCTTGCTGGGAGAGACGGTTAAAAGATAAAGTAGAGATAGACAGAGGAAAAAGAGCAGCCAGTCCAGGTGAAGGCATATCCACTGGACACCCCCCAAAGAGGGGTTGAAAGGCAGGGGAGCGATCAGACCCAGTAGAGGAAAAGCTCTTCTACTCCCCCAGGTCAGAGAGCAGGTGGGGCGGTGGGGAGGGAGACAGCTGCCAAGAGGCAGCCAACACATTTGATAGGCTGGAAAAAGATTTTCTACAAAGCTCGGCAGTGCCCAGCCTCTTACCTCCTCCCCCCTTCCACAGGGGCACATAAAATAGGGGACACTGACATCACCTGATAGAGATCAGTCGGATAGCCCCTCTGCAACTCAGGACTAGAAGAGTAAGAAACTAGAGAGCAGGGAAAATAAAGAGCAAGACTCTAAAGAAAAAATTTCAGCTATGTTCTCGCCTGAACCATCAAGAAATCCCAGATCTACGGACTGGCTGCCGTCACCCAGGATGACACTATGTGGTGCACAGATTGCACAAAATGTTGGAGAGAGAAACGAGATTCCAGATGAGATACGAAAGCTAGAGATCGGAGCTGCTGGGTAAAGGGGCCGAGACGCCAGAACTAGATCCCAGGATGATTACTTTTGTTACAAAAACATCTAAGTGTAAGAAGGGTAATGGTCAGGGAATGGAAAGATCATGGACCTGGCCAAAAGAGCAAAAGATACAGGTGAGCCAGAGGGGACACAAATACTGGCCAACCGGGCACAGCGAGCAGTGTCTATTGGGCAACGCAAACTGTGTGCTGTCTTCAGAGAGGAGAAGGAGTCTTGTTGAAGATCGATGGCAACTAGGAGACCTTGCTTCATACGAAGCAGGGGGAAACAGAACAGGGTCTGCTATTTGGCGACACATTCGCGTAAGACATTAATAAGTTTGTGGGAACATATGCAGCGCGGGAGAGAGCACAATCATCTATCCGAAAAATATTTCCCAATAAGGTTTCTCCAGGGACCGGCCGAAGCAGACGTTCAGTCAGTCACTATAATTCACAGAGAAGAACTCAAGGCGCCAAAACACAGTACTGGGAGACCAGACAGCAAGATTCATTCTTCCGAGTATGTGGAAGGAGCTTGAGAGGTCACAGAGGAAGAGAATACTTCCGACATCAGGGCACTGCAAAAGGCGAGTGGTCAGAACGAGAGTTTCCCCCTGTGTCAGACACGGAGTTGTTTAACAAATTGGCCATCACCATCAAAGGATGGATTGGTATTACAAACAGTCTCAGGGTTCATGCTTGTGTTTGTAAGTACACCAATACAGACCAGAGCCCCTATGCGTCTGATATTCTCGCAAGCCGAAGAAAAGCAGCTTGAAGCAGAATTGGAGCAACAGAGTAAAGGCAGAAATAGAAAGTGGCGCTCCTTGATCGACCAAGTTTTTCAGCAACATGTTCCTGGTACAGGAAGGGCAAAGTGAGGCCAGTGATCAACCTGAGGGAAACTCAATCGACACTTCAGGATGGAGGGTATACACCTCCTCAGGAACATCCTCCGGAAAGGAGCTTGGTAAGCAAGGATGGACCTGAAAGATGCATACCTTCCGATTCCAGTGGTTTATGAACACTGCAGATACTTGAGGTTCCTTTGGAAATGGCAATCTTGGCAGTTCAAAAGCTTACCTTTCTGTCTTTCTTCAGCACCCTGGGCCTTCACCAAGCTGATGAAGCCAGTAGCAGCCTCCATAAGAAAGTGGAGTGAGCATCATAGTGCATCTATACAATATTCTCATCCCATCGCAAGGCAAGCAGGTGCTCCAGGAACAAGTATAGTGGGTCAGGATTCTTTGATGAGCAATCTGAGGGATCACCAATCAGTAGAAATCCAAACTGATACTACGCAGCCGTATGGAATAATTAGGGTTTGTGGTGGATACCAGGATAAAAAACCTGAAGCAGTCTCGCTTCGGAGTCTAGCCAGACTAGTGGGGCTTCTAGCTTCTTCAATCTAAGCCATTTTTCCGGGCTTACTGCATTACAGGGTATTGCAGAGGCTGCAGATCAAACACCTATGTTTGAATTATCACCAACTAGTATCTCTAGACGAAGAAGGAAGGACGGAAATGGAGTGGTGGTTGCAGAACATGGAAGCGTGGAGCGGTCGAGCCATTTTCAGAGACAGTGATAGAGCCGGATGCAAGCAGATTAGGTTGGGGAGCGAGATGGGAGTTAGATCAGTTAGTGATGGGAGGAAATGGTCACAAGAAGAGCTAGACCTTCACGTCAACGGTTTAGAATAAGTGGGATAGTGCGCCATGAAAACATTCACAAGAGACAAGGCACTGTTGTATCCTTCTCAGGATCGATAAAATATCGGCAGTGAGGTACATCGACAGATTAGGAGGAACGAGGTCCAAAATGATGGTAGAGTTGGCGAAAGACTTCTATCACTATTGCATGGAGAGGAAGATGTCGATTATGGGGAAGTACCTCCCAGGAGAAGAGAACATCGTAGCAGATTGGAATTCCTGTTACCTTCAAGATTCCAGCGACTGGATGTTACACAGAGAAGTATTCACACGATTATAGAGGCTATGGGGCCCTCTAGACATAGATCTTTTCAGTCCAGGTTGATCGTGCAGACTCTCCGATACTTCAGCTGGAGATTAGACCTGGGAGCCTTGGGGGGCTGCGGGTGTTTTTTTTTTTAGCCCATGGAGTAAAGCTGTGAACTCACTGAGCTCTCACCGAGATCCTGTATTGATCCTGTGTTTTGGTGGCTGTGCTGATCTGTTGTAACTTCCAAGAGCAACACTCTGCAGGGGACACCGACGTCATGCAGTACAGCTTTATCCCATTTTACTGGTGGAATTCCAAAGTGAAACCCAACCTTCTCTGTGCAAAGATGGCCGCTGCGACTGCTCTCCAGTGAGGAGGAGGAGGGGAGGAGACAGCACTGTGCTCCGAGTGCAACCCCTATGCTGCCTGTGCTGGGACATACTTCGCTTGGTGCCCCCCCCCCCTTTACGGGCTACTGCGGTTGCGATCACGCTGCCCGAGTGGGATGTCGTTGGCTTGCTACAATATCACTGTGCTAGTCCCTGCCCAGGGGGATTGCTGGACTGAGGTGTGCAGGGCCTGAGGGAGACTGTGCCCGCATTAGGAGAGTGTGCCTGCAGAACACGCTTTTGCTCGAGCACGGGAGGCTGGTGCGGGAGACTGTGGCATTCGCTTCCCACCACTGGGGGTTGGCCGTGCTGCGCACACACACTGACCCGCGAGGCTGTCCGGCGTGTTGTTGGCCTGATTGGGCAAGGAGGAGCCTGCCTCCCTTGGCTGCTTGCCGACTCTGGGCCCGCTTTGACAGGACACGTCTACTGCACCATTACGGAGCGTATGTGGATAAGAGGCTTCCCCGACACACCCGGAAGCAGCCTTTTACCTCGTCCACGGCTCTTGCTGCAGGACACAGACGCTGGGGGACACACTGAATGCTGGGGGAGACATCTCACTACTGGTGGCGCAGCGGACTCCCCACCTATCCAAGGAGGAGACCATGGAATGAGGGCGACGTTGTGTCGGAGGAACCTAGGCACACAGCAGTGCCGGTGCAGGGTATGCATGACACGCATATCCGCCTGAACTGCGCCGGATACCTGGAAGAGGACTGACACACCTGCTCCCCCTCTGGTTGTGTCCCTCATGTACGAATCTGAAGCGTGCCTCTGCAGCTAGTGGACCAATCAGTGGGAGGCTTGCTCTCAACTATACTAGTGCTGGCCCCTTGCACTCCTTTCTGATAATACTTGCCTGCCCTTAGCCCCACTATCCTAACATAACAGGTTGCGAGTTCCCGAGCAAGCAATACTCCATTACCTACGGGGGGAATGCCTTGCCTGCTCCATAACCTGTGCTTCTTGAGTGGGCGACTCATCTTGCCTGATTAACTGCGGTGCAGCACACCTGCGGAGCTCAGCTCTCCCTACTGCATCACTTTTGCCTGTTAGGCGCAGAGGACCCACAAGGCTGACCCACAAAGTTCTCCCACCTACCCACCTACTATTGCTCTGACTGGGTAGCATGCACCAACAGACAACATAAGCATACGGGTTATTTGCTTAGAGCAGCATCGGTGTTGCTGCACACCATTCATTGTGGGAGCCCTGCTGTTTAACAACTGACTTAAACACTTAAACTCCTAAGTGGTAACAGTGATTGGCCATGTCGGGTAGTAGTTGCCTGATGGCAGGGTCCACAATTTGGTTTTAGCTCACACTTTGTACACAAGAGCACACAAAGACGTGGGTTGCACTGTGCCGCCCAAGGACATCGGATTAAACCTTACGGCCCACCTTACACTCCAAGACACACTGGAGCATAGGCCATCATCTGCTCTAACTCATTTTCAGGGATAATGTCACTGACCAAAGGCAAGAGCAACCCAACAATTATGGACTCGTTTGCCACCCAGGGCAAATCTCATGACCCACCACTGCGCTCAACTGTAGCGCAAGTGGAAACGGACGCACCAGAAAAAAAAACCACAGGAAGACCTAGTCCTGGCTGAGATAGCTGCCCTAAGATCCTCACTGGAAATGAAAATAGATGAGGTCAAAGTGGACATCCAACTCGTTAGGCAAGATGTTAGGCAGTTGACTGAGAGGGTCACGTTGGTCAAA